>NC_134470.1:61268906-61399927 GCF_964194025.1 Convolutriloba macropyga | reverse complement strand
CCTTAGCAATCAAACTAAATTTTATATGAGAATTTTAATTTCATGCACATATAGATATTATCTGTCTCTATAACGCAGTTGAGCAGTTCGTTATCTTATTAAATTGGCCAGCAAATTAATGCACATCGTTTGCAAACATTTTGCACCCAAGACGCTGGGGGATCCAGATATACTACTGTTTTTTAATTTTTTTTTATCCTGTTTCCCCTCTCATTCAGTTTTGTACCCTATTTTCCAAGATGGAGTCTAATTAGATCGAGCGTAAATTTTATTTAATTTTTCATGGATTTTTGTACAAATTTGTAAGAAACTAGATATTCAAAAAGAATTACGAAAACGTGGCGAAGCACTGCCTTGGGAACACTATCAAAAATCTTCTGAAATTTCATCAGCCGCTCTCTCCCTCTTCCTCTCCCTTTCCTCCTCCCTCACCATCTCCCTCTCTCTCTCTCTCTCTCTCTCTCTCCCTCTCACTTTCCCTCTCCCTCTTTCTCTCTCTCCCTCTCTCCCTCTCCCTCTCCCTTTCCCTCTCCCTCTCCCTCTTCCTCTGCTTTTCCCTCTCCCTCTCTCTCTCTCTCCCTCTCCTCTCTCTCTCTCTCCCTCTCCCTCTCCCTCTCTCAATCTCTCTCTCTCTCACGCTCTCTCCCTCCCTCTCCCTCTCTCTCCCTCTCCCACTCTCTCACCCTCTCTCTTTCCATTCTCCTCTCTCTCTCTCTCTCATTCTCTCTCTGTCTTTCTCTTTCTCTCTATCTATCTATCTATCTATCTATCTATATATGTTGCGTTTTCATATTGAAATCCGCATATCCTTAGCAATCAAACTGAATTTTATATGAGAGTTGAAGTTTCTTGCTCATCTAGATATTGTGTCTCTATAACCTAGTTGAGCAGTTCGTTATCTTATTAACTTGACCAGCACATTATTGCACATCGGGTGCAAATAATATGCACCCAAGAATTTGGGGGATCCAGATATACTAATGTTTTTTCAATTGATTTTGATCCCCCCCGTGGACATGTAAGGCTTATTGTTACGCCGCAATTATTTTACATAGAAACGGCGGATCTGTTCTGTTTCGGCTCGCAGTGGTTTTTTTGCCCTCCCCTCCTTGATTAGAATTTGTATGTTGTTATATAGCACGTTACTATGTAAAAAAATAGCACGTGCGTTTTGGGCGTAAAAATTATATGCCCACTAAGTGGGGGGAGCAGAATAGATCCGAAACGACAACACAATTGTAAGGGGAAACAGAACAGATCCGAAATGCAAAAGTCTTGCAAATTGGTGGCAACCATTCTATTCCCCTTACGATTCACTTATGGAGAAGATATGCCACCGCAATGAAAAATAAGTACTGCTGATCACAGATGTTCACACCTCCTGCTCCTGGGTAAAAAACGAAACAAAGAAACTGTTTTTACTCAACAGCCAGAAACAAAAAATACACGACTTTATTACAACTATTGGAGATAGAGGTGTTTTGAAACTACCCAAGTCTACTGGGATTGGTTATGCTGCAGAAAAGCAATCTTTCTTGCATGAACCATGCACTCTACCATTTGCACAAATGCCAGTTATTGACGGCGAACGTGACACTATTCTCGTTCAAATTTTTTATCAATGTGGTGTCAATGGGGTTGAGGGTAGCCTGGCTAAAGGTTCTCTTCAGTGGTAAAAAATAAAGTAGGTTTTAGGAGCGTGAGAAGAGGAGAACATAAGTTTTATGACTGTGCTTGGTTATCTATTAGTCGATCAATTAATAGGTCGTATTTTGGTTTCATATAACTGGCACAAAAAGTCAAAAAAAATCAACAGATAGTGCGGGAGCGTTTTGCTTTCTTAAACTGTGAACTTAAAAAAACAATTTTTCGCCCTCCTCAAAGTATATTTTAGTGTATAGTTTTTAGGCAATTAGGGCTTAAAGGAGCTTGCGCCCGAGGCTCATCTCAAATCGCCCAAGGCTTCCCAGAACTATCCTCTAAATTATTTAGACCCCAATTTGGCTGTTCAAAACTCAAAAAGAGAATTCAATTGAAATCTATAGTAACTTTGCGATTCTGCATATTTCCAATGAATACTTTTTCTCTTGAACTTCTTTGTTCATAGAGTTAATTTCATTTGTTTTCTCTTCTATTTCTGTTTCTGAACACTTTTCCTGCTCAACGAACAAAACCATTTGAGATCCAAATTGAAATTTCGCTCTCTCTCTCTCTCTCTCTCTCTCTCTCTCTCTCTTTCTCTCTCTCTTTCTCTCTATCTCTCTCTCTCTCTCTCTCTCTCTCTCTCTCTCTTTTTTCTCTATCTCTCTTGCGTTTTCATATTGAAATCCGCATATCCTTAGCAATCATACTAATTTTTATATGAGAATTTTAGTTTCATGCACATAGATATTATGGATCTTTTCCGTTTGTGCCCCCCCCCCAGCTTAGTGGGCGCATATTAATGGCACCCCACGACGCATGTGCCATATTTTTACATAATGGTTTACTATGTAATGACACGTGTTCTGTAACTGAGGGGCGCATAACGTACTGGGGTGCACAACTGCATACTGGGGCGCATAACGTACTGATCCGATATTATCTGTCTCTATAACGCAGTTGGGCGGTTAGTTATCTTATTAACTTGGCAGGCACATTATTGCATATCGGGCACAAATAATATGCACTAAAGAAGCTGGGGGATCCGGATATGCTAATGTTTTTTCCAAAGGTTTTTATCCGCCCAGTGGACACAAGGCTTAATTGTTAGGCCCCAATTGTTTTACACAGAAACGGCGGATCTGTTCTTTTTCGGCCCTCAATGGTTTTTAAGCCATGCCCTCTCCTCCTCGATTAGAATTTGTATGTTGTTATGTAGCACGTTACAATGTAAATAAAAAACAAGTGCGCTTGGGGCGTAAAAAATTACATGCCCACTAAATGGGGGGGGGCAGAATAGATCTGAAACGACAACACAATTGTAAGGGAAAACAGAACAGATCCGAAATGCAAAAGTCTTGCAAATTGGTGGCAACCATTCTATTCCCCTTACGATTCCCTTATGGAGAAGATATGCCACCGCAATGAAAAATAAGTACTACTGATCACAGATGTTTCCACCTCCTGCTCCTGGGTAAAAAACGAAACAAAGAAACTGTTTTTACTCAACAGCCAGACACAAAAAAATACACGACTTTATTACAACTATTGGAGACAGAGGTGTTTTGAAACTACCCAAGTCTACTGGGTTTGGTTATGTTGCAAAATAGCCATCTTTCTCGCAAGAATAAAAAACTCTACCATTCACACAAATGCCAGTTATTGACGGCAAACGTGACTTTATTCTCGTTCAAATTTTCAATCAATGTGGTGTCAATGGGGTTGACGGCAGCCTGGTTAAATATTCTCCTCAGTGGTAAAAATTATATTAGATCGCGGAGCGTGAGAAGAGGAGAACAAAAGTTTTAAAACTGTGCTTGGTTATCTTTTAGTCGATCATTTAATTGGTCTTGTTTTGTTTTCGTGTTTTGTTTTCAACTGGCACATAAAGTCAAAAATCAACAGATAGTGCGGGAGCGTTTTGTTTTCTTAAATTGTGAACCTAAATTAAAACACTCACGTGCACATTTTAAAATGCCGAAAGTCTGCAGTGCCAGAAGGTAATATGCCAGAAGTTGCTACTTAGCCAGAAGTTGAATTCCGTTGACTTTCATCATTTTAAAACGTGCGCATTTCGTGTTTTAAGCATGATTATGTGCATCTGCAGAAGTCACTTTGAAATTTTGACTTATTTTCTTGAACCGCTTCGCGGTTCTTGATAAACGCCGGAAGTTCTCAGTGACTTCAAGCAGAGTCACTTAACCATTACAAAGCAATCTTTCGCCCTCCTGAAGGTATATTTTGGTGTATAGTTTTTAGGCAATCAGAACTCAAAAGCGCAAACGCCCGAGGCTCATCTAAAATAGCCCAAGGTTTCTCAGAAGTCTCCTCTAAATTATTTAGACCCCAATTTGGCTGTTCAAAACTCAAAAAGAGATTTCAATTGAAATCTATAGTAACTTTGCAGTTCTGTATATTTCCAATGAATTTTTTTTCTCTTGAACTCTTTTGTTCATAGAGTTACTTTCTTTTGTTCTTTCTTCTATTTCTATTTCTGACCACTTTTCCGGCTCAACGAACAAAAAAAATTCTTGCTCAAAATTGAAATCGTTGACAATATCATCGCTTGCATTCAATTTTTTTCTTCTTCTGAGAAGTACAATGTCACGAACAAAAGCATCGCAGAGGTTTTTAGGAGGCTCTGTTGTGTCATTCCCAATGTCACTCTTCATCGCTTGAAAAACTGAGCAAGCTATGAAACTAATTATTATTCCTTTTTTCACCTTTATCCTTTGAGTAGAATTTGAGCTTCCAAGAAATTTTTGCAAAAAACATGCTTCCAATTATTTGTTTGCCAAAATTTGCTTTGTTGATTGCTCATTTGATACCATTTATTGGGATTGATTTCTACGAGACAGTATATGTTGGAACCAAATCTTAGTCGCCCGAGGGACATGCGCCCACGAGTGCTGGGCACGAGGCCCGAAGGGGATTAAGATTTTTTAGAGAACAAAGGGTTTAAGTGTTGAATTTCATTTGAAAATGAAGTTGAGAGTACAACTTTGAATATAAGTGAAAGTGTTTTGAAACTACCCAAGTCTTCTGGGATTGGTTATGTTGCAAAATAGCCATCTTTCTCGCAAGAATAATGCACTCTACATTTACACAAATGCCAGTTATTGACGGCAAACGTGATTTCATTCTCGTTCAAATTTTCAATCAATGTGTTGCCATTGGGGTTGACGGCAGCCTGGTTAAATGTTCTCCTCAGTGGTAAAATATATATTAGATTTTAGGAGCGTGAGAAGAAGAGAACATAAGTTTTATGACTGCGCTTGTTATCTTTTAGTCGATCATTTAATAGGTCATTTTTTGTTTTCGTGTTTTGTTTTCAACTGGCACATAAAGTCAAAAATCAACAGATAGTGCGGGAGCGTTTCGTATTCTTAAATTGTGAAACTAAATTAATACACTCACGTGCACATTTTAAAATGCCGAAAGTCTGCAGTGCCAGAAGGTAAAATGCCGGAAGTTGCTACTTAGCCAGAAGTTGAATTCCGTTGACTTTCATCATTTTAAAACGTGCGCGTTTCGTGTTTTAAGCATGATTAAGTGCATCTGCAGAAGTCTTTTTGAAATTTTGACTTATTTTTTTGAACCGCTTCGCGGTTCTCGATAAACGCCGGAAGTTCTCAGTGACTTCTAGCAGAGTCACTTAACCATTACAAAGCAATCTTTCGCCCTCCTGAAAGTATATTTCAGTGTATAGTTTTTAGGCAATCAGAACTCAAAGGCGCATACGCGCGAGGCTCATCTCAAATTGCCCAAGGTTTCTCAGAAGTTTCCTCTAAATTATTTAGACCCCAATTTGTCTGTTCAAAACTCCAAAAGAGATTTCAATTGAAATCAATAGTAACTTTGCAGTTCTGTATATTTCCAATGAATACTTTTTCTCTTGAACTCTTTTGTTCATGGAGTTAATTTCTTTTGTTCTTTCTTCTATTTCTATTTCTGACCACTTTTCCGGCTCAACGAACAAAAAAATTCTTGCTCCAAATTGAAATTGTTGACAATATCATCGCTTGCATTCAATTTTTTTCTTTTTCTGAGAAGTACAATGTCACGAACAAAAGCACCGCAGAGGTTTTTAGCAGGCTCCCAATATCACTCTTCATCGCTTAAAAAATTGAGCAAGCTATGAAACTAATTATTATTCCTTTTTTCAACCATCTTCTTCGATTATCTATGAAACGTGAATGCTTTATCCTTTGAGTAGAATTTGAGCTTCCAAGAAATTTTTCCAAAAAAACATGCTTCCGAGTATTTGTTTGCCAAAATTTGTTTTGTTGATTGGTCATTTGATACCATTTATTGGGATTGATTTCTGCGAGACAGTATATGTTAGAACCAAATCTTAGTCGCCCGAGGGACATGCGCACACGAGTGCTGGGCACGGGGCCCGAAGGGGATTAAGATTTTTTAGAGAACAAAGGGTACAAGTGTTGAATTTCATTTGAAAATGAAGTTGAGAGTACAACTTTGAATATAAGTGAAAGTGTTTTGAAACTACCCAAGTCTACTGGGATTGGTTATTTTGCAAAATAGCCATCCTTCTCGCAAGAATAATGCACTCTACCATTTACAAAAATGCCAGTTATTGACGGCAAACGTGATTTTATTCTCGTTCACATTTTCAATCAATGTGTTGCCATTGGGGTTGACGGCAGCCTGGTTAAACGTTCTCCTCAGTGGTAAAATATATATTAGATTTTAGGAGCGTGAGAAGAAGAGAACATAAGTTTTATGACTGCGCTTGTTATCTTTTAGTCGATCATTTAATAGGTCGTTTTTGTTTTCGTGTTTTGTTTTCAACTGGCACATAAAGTCAAAAATCAACAGATAGTGCGGGAACGTTTCGTTTTCTTAAAATGTGAAATTAAATTAAAACACTCACGTGCACATTTTAAAATGCCGAAAGTCTGCAGTGCCAGAAGGTAAAATGCCAGAAGTCGCTACTTAGCCAGAAGTTGAATTCCGTTGACTTTCATCATTTTAAAACGTGCGCGTTTCGTGTTTTAAGCATGATTAAGTGCATCTGCAGAAGTCTTTTTGAAATTTTGACTTATTTTTTTGAACCGCTTCGCGATTCTCGATAAACGCCGGAAGTTCTCAGTGACTTCAAGCAGAGTCACTTAACCATTACAAAGCAATCTTTCGCCCTCCTGAAAGTATATTTCAGTGTATAGTTTTTAGGCAATCAGAACTCAAAGGCGCATACGCCCGAGGCTCATCTCAAATTGCCCAAGGTTTCTCAGAAGTCTCCTCTAAATTATTTAGACCCCAATTTGGCTGTTCAGAACTCCAAAAGAGATTTCAATTGAAATCTATAGTAACTTTGCAGTTCTGTATATTTCCAATGAAAACTTTTTCTCTTGAACTCTTTTGTTCATAGAGTTAATTTCTTTTGTTCTTTCTTCTATTTCTATTTCTGACCACTTTTCCGGCTCAACGAACAAAAAAAATTCTTGCTCCAAATTGAAATCGTTGACAATATCATCGCTTGCATTCAATTTTTTTCTTCTTCACGAACAAAAGCACCGCAGAGGTTTTTAGCAGGCTCTGTTGTGTCATTCCCAATATCACTCTTCATCGCTTAAAAAATTGAGCAAGCTATGAAACTAATTATTATTCCTTTTTTCAACCATCTTCTTCGATTATCTATGAAACGTGAATGCTTTATCTTTTGAGTAGAATTTGAGCTTCCAAGAAATTTTTCCAAAAAAACATGCTTCCGAGTATTTGTTTGCCAAAATTTGCTTTGTTGATTGCTCATTTGATACCATTTATTGGGATTGATTTCTGCGAGACAGTATATGTTAGAACCAAATCTTAGTCGCCCGAGGGACATGCGCCCACGAGTGCTGGGCACGAGGCCCGAAGGGGATTAAGATTTTTTAGAGAACAATGGGTACAAGTGTTGACTTTCAATTGAAAATGAAGTTGAGAGTACAACTTTGAATATAAGTGAAAGAAAAGTTTTCTCCTCTAAAACAAACGTCTCCGTTTCTGATAACGTAGCAACCAGGTGTCGGAATTTAAAATTCCGATTAAGTATTTTTTCTCCTAATTTCAGTGTCCCAATTTAGCAGAAAAAAAGACAATTATTTCTCTATGTCAAAATTCAATCTTTCGAACAAAGATATCCGCCTCGTAATTTTGTTGACCCATGAAATCGTACCCAGGGTCTCAGAATGCAGGGTCGCAAAATTGATTAAGCACGATGTTTAGTCTTCTATCAACTGTGGAAGCTTGATTAAAATTGGGACGCGTGAAAAGGTATAAAATATTGACTTCTCACATGATCAGCTGTCAAATTTGGCGATCAAACCTAAATTCTGTGTTGATTTTTTTCGGACGGCAGAATTGTGGTGTAAAGAACCTTAGAAAACCTTATGAAATGCCGAAAGAGTGCAGTGCAGGAAGCTAAATTGCCAGATGTCCCTATATAAAAACAAAATTTGAATTTTTGATATTTGTCGTTTTAAAACGCGCAAGTTGCATGTTGTGAACCAGGTTACGTAACTCTGCAGAAGTCACTTCGAATTTTCGGCTCAATTTTATGAACTGCTTCTTTGGGTGGAGGATTCGCCAAAAAAGATTGTGAAAATTGCGGTAGACAGCGATGGCAAAACTTATACAGCAAAGCGCCCGCATCTATCAGCACTGAATGCAGTGAATGTTGTGATTTTTGCAAGATTTGCATTGAATTCAGTGGTGAACTGTTTCACTCCATTTACCGCATTCAACGCTAAAATTTGCAATTGTCACATATTCTCACCGTGTTTATCAAATTTTTTTTTATTAGCAATTTCTGGCGTTGAAACCTCAACTCGGGATATGCGCCGCGATAAACAACAGAAGTTTTCAATGTCTGCAAGCAGATACTCGTAACCTTAAGCGTAGATCTTACACAATTTTGCGTTTTTAAATGTAGATCTTACATATTTCAGCGTTTATTTTACTGTTGATCACGCATAATTTTACGTTGATTTTAGCGTTGATTTAACGTGTTTTTGCGTTGAACTTAGCATTGATGTTAAACAATTTTGAGTTGTTTCAGCGTTGATTTCGCATAACTTATGAAGAAAATGGCTCCAAAGAGCAATGGGGTACGGTTACACAGTTGTAGAAAAGGCGACAAGCATGCAGGAGGGACTGGTTCCAGTAGCAGAACCAGAGCTCTAAGCGTTGAATTTTGGCAAAATCTACGCTAAATGCAACGTAATATTATGTAAGATCTACCCATAGAAACACTGAAATGTGTATGATCTACGCCTAGAAACGCAAAAATACGTAAAATCTACTCCTGGAACGCAAAACCATATAAATTATACGCTTAGAAAACGCAATATATAAGACAATTGCTGTGAATTGTCGGACTTGTCAACGCTAGTTACCGCTTATCTTACATAATTCTGACAAAATTGCTGAACCTGGGTTAGCTGGTGCACATAAATACATGTGAAGCAGCAAGTACATACAAGTTGCATGCATAGAAAATTTTGGCCGGAAGTCAGAACTTATCGATCCAATCGGTCTCGGTCTTAAAAGTCATTGTTTGCTTGAATTATGAAAGAAAAAAATGGATTGTATTAGTGCGGTGCCTTTTTTTGTAAGATGTTTTCACATATATTTCCATACCTCACAAAAGATTCATTAAAAATTATGTCTTGCAAAGGACCTTTCTCCACATTAAACAAAACTCAATTTAAGACTGGTTCAAATAAAAATACGAAAAATGACGAAAAAAATCGAAAAATTTGAACATCTTGGGCTCAAATACTTCTAAAAATGACCTTTTAACCTTGAATTACGGCCTTCCCAGCAGCTTCACCACTCTAAGCACTCGATGGAAAACTATACGCGGCTAAGAGCTCCTAATGGAACTTGGTTTACCTGTTTATCCCGTTTTGAAAGCTCTTAGGTCTTATCTATTTTTGGTACTCCAAACATGAAAACGCAAATTTATACTAATTTTTACAATCTTTTTCAAGTTTTTTGACAACCTATGTCGTTTTTTTGAGTGTTTTCAGTCCCAGTTGCCAAGAAACCTCATCTAGTCACAACCTTATCTAGTCTAACAAGTCACAAATTTTACCATTTTCTTATAACTTGCAGATTATTTGGTTTTTTTCTAAATCTGTCGTTTTTAGAGTTTATATAGACCCAGGGGTCAGAGAACCTCCTCTATTGTATGAAAAAGGATTTTGCAACCAAGTTAGGTTCATTGGAATGGTACTCAACGTTTTATTTACACGTATTTTTTTAAATTTTGTGACAAACTTGAAATTTTTTACAAATGCTCTGAAAGTTATCAAGTTCCGACTTTATCAAACTGTATGGGACAAAGAATCTGGCTGGAACGTGGTTCACTGGACATTTCTTGAAGACATTGAAAGGTTCTGAAGATTTTTATATTACGAGTTTTAGCAATGATTTAGTAAATAGGAATTTTCAATTTTTTTTGGAAGTTTTTGTCATTTTCTGAGTTTATCGATCTTCAAGGGCTAATTAAAATTTCGAAGCCCTTTCAGATGATTCACAGGAGGGATTTGAGAAGTAGGAAACAAAATGGCTTTGAAGACAAAAAAATTAGCAAAATTGAGAAACGTTGAATATTGTTTGCAATTTTCGGTTTTTTTTTCTAAAAGTTTTTCGATCTTTAGTTTTTCCATCTTTAATGGCCAATTAAAACGTTTATGTGTACTTTTAAATGGATGAAATTTGATCATCAGGGTGAAAGCTTCAAGATATTGATTGTTTTGTGTTCTCCTGTTTTTCGATTGTTCGCATTTCTGTTTTTAATTGATACGCTTGCCAGATGCAGTACTTCTAAGTTTTTCATTCAATTCTTTGGACTGTATTTCAGGACTTGTCTTGCTATGTTTATATTATTTTAGTTATTTTTGGGTAAATAGATTGAGACTACAGTTTTATTTTACAGAAGTCCAGTTGAATAACGACCAAACAAAGGGAGATCACGTTTTCTTCTATTTTTAAACATTGAGCAAGAAGCTTTTTGTCGTTGTTTCAATGAAGCCGGGATTGTAGTAAGCAATCGGATTCAAGCGCTCTTATTCCAAAAGGCACAAATAAACATTTTACTGCTAAGATTTATGTCCTAACATTTACTTGGATGCCCACGCGTCCTCTCTCAAGAAACTCTCCCAAACCATGGTTATAAATCCCTCTTTTTTGCAGAGGGGTACAAAAGTTAAGAGGGTCATTCTTCCCCTTAAAAATGGCAGCTTTTCTAATATTTCTAGGTTAGGTTATAGTTAAGTTTTGAGAAACCATAGCACGAAATTTTTGAGTTTATGGTCAAATATTTCAAGGCACTCGAGGGTCGTAAATCAGCAAGAGGTCGTAACTAATGCCAAATTTTTTGGACTTCATTCTAAATGCCCTAACTTACGGGGTGTCTGTTATCTCACAAATAACCTGCGGGGAGGGGTCAAGCTGCAATGGGAAAACCAAGGTAACAACCTAATTGTAAACTCAAATGTAAGCTTTTCAATTGAAGTTCAAAATATGTTCACTGTGCCCGTATTGTTTGCTTTTATTAGCTTTTCTGCAGACATTAATGCCTGCAATGCCCTGATAGAGATTTGTTGGGCTTAAAAAGGCGTTAAAGGAGATTTAAAGTTAGAAATAACATTACTAAAATCGTTGAACACATGGTGTTCTGGCTGCTGCAATTTTTGCTCTAACATATAACGGGTCTTTCTAATTATAGCCCCCCAGGAAAACATAGCCCCATTAAGATAGAATTACAATGATTGGTGGTATAGGTAATATATGACCACTAAGCTGGGGTGGGGTTATAAGCGGAAAGACCCCATACATTAGCTCAATAAGAGTTCCCGCTTAAGAGCAATTGAAGTCCCGGACCTAACGCCAAGTCAATTTCAGTACTGGACAAGTCTAAATCCAAGTCTTATTTCATTACTGATTCAGAACCATGATCGTGTCACTTTTTACACTTGGCAGTCTAAATCCAATTCTGGGCTGAGACTTGGCAAGTCTAATCCAGGTCTGATTTAAGACTTGGCATGTCTAAATCAAAGTCTGATTTAAGACTTGGCAATTCTAAATCCAAGTCTCGGCTAGCCGAAATAATCGTCTAAAACAGTCGGGGAAACGTCAAAAATAGCCGAAGAAAACGTCAAAAATAGCCAAAAAAACTTCAAAAAATAACAGGGGAACGTCAAAAATAGCAGCCGAAATAGAGGGCAGCATTGGCTCATGAACAAGCTGATATTGGGGCACAACAAAGTTCATTTGGCCAGTACTTTGGCTGTTTTGGCTGGAACGGTTTTCCTCTGGGTCAACTTCTCCTCTCAAATTTGTAACATTTTTCAGTGCCGTATCATAATTGGATTGAACGAGGGGCTCTCGGTTTAACATGGGCATCCTCACGGTGTTTCCTCTTTTAAGGATTTTGCCCCGAGTTATGTTGTCCAACTTTTGCCAAATCTGAAAAATCAAGAATTGTCGATTTTCGGCTAAACTTCGGCTTGAAATGGCTGAAAAACGGCTGAAAATGGCCCATAACTGTCTGAAAACTCATTAATATAGCCTACTCTGACCCCCCAGGTTGCTCATTGATAGCACTGAATGGGTTTCGGGTGGTTTCAAAGCACCCCGGGAAAAGGGCTAAAAATTAACTCAGAAAACGTGGCACATGACGAAAATTTTCGGAATTCAAAAATTTCACTCGATAATTTTTGAAAAGTTGGTTTTGACTTGGAAATCAACTTCCAAGTGTTATCCAAGTCTTGGTTATGACTTGCCAGACTTGTAACACTTGTTTTTAGACTTGCCCAGTACTGGGAAACTAAATAAGACTTGGATTTAGACTTGTCTAGTACTGATATAGACTTGGAGTTCGGTCAGGGGTAACTTTTACAATAGCACACTTGCATTTACAGACAAAAAATTTGAGCGCCACTTCAGCTTATTCGAATTGATTTATGAGGTGCACATATTTAGAAAGAGTCAAAATTGAATTGTAATAATTCCCGCGTTAATTTTCTAAACGAAAAGCCTTGAAAAGGGACAATCGATTATTGGTTTCAATCTGTTTCGGATCCCAATTTGTCTGTGCCCGCCTTACAAATTTTGTTGTTATATAGCACGTTTTTATGTACAAATTAGCACGTTCAGCTAGGGGTGTAAATTTTTTATGCCCAATAAGATGGGGAGCGAAACAGAAGAGATCTCGGAGCTTTTTAGAAAACCCATGGGTTAACCTGCAGGTTACCATCTAATCGGTAACTAAAATTTCGAGGAAGAGAGCTTAGTCTAAAAGTTTGAACTTAGAGTAACATAAATGAAAGTTTGGGTCTTTCCCATTATAGCCCCCACCCCCCCAGCTTAGTGGTCAGATAGCCCCCCCCCCCCAATCATGGTAAATATACCATAATGGGGGGGGGCTATATTTTCATGGGGGGGTATAATGGGAAAGACCCGAAAGTTTAATGTTTGTTCCAAACTTAGTTTCCTATAGGGCACTAAGTTTAAGACCAATAGATTAGACTCTCCTTTTTGGAATCAAACCGCCATAAATAATTGCTATCAGAGGGGGAGAAATTTCGTTTTTTTCAACTCCTGTATATTTTAAGAACTTTTTCGTACACTAATCTGAAAAATTGTAGTCTAAACTACTTCAATTTCAAATGAAAATCAACATTTTCGTACCCTTTGGTTTTCTAAAGACATTAGAACAAAATCTTGATCCCCTTCGGGCCTCGTGCCCAGCACCCGGGCGCACTAAGTCCCTCGGCCGCCTACGATTTTGTTCTAACATATACTTAGCAAAACAAAATAAAAGTTTAAACGGTCAGGAGCATCGAAACGCAGTTGAGCTTCACTTGCCCTGACCTGATTCTCGGAACACCGCAGCCCTGAATCATGAATTCCGAAGTCTGCAATTATAATCTGACCAGTACTCAAATCATGGCATATTTTAGACTTTTTGTAACAAATCTAGATCTTTTCTGTTTGTATCCCTTTTTTGGTGCATATTATTTGCCCCCGACGTATGTGCCAAATTATTAGTTAATGATTTACTTTGTAATTGCACGTGCTCTGCAACTATTCTCTGTTTATAATCTGTGGCATGGTAAATCTCATGTCTGAAAACACATTTTAGAAGAATGAATCAAGTCGGAACACTTTCTTCATATGATGATGAAGTTTTGAAATAGTCTTGATGTTCCTCTGCAAAAAACAATCAAGCAATGGATCGTCCGTAAATTATTTTTCGAAATTTTCTACTTTTTCACGATTTTCTATTATCATTATGCAAATCAGAAACCAGAGGTCTCCAGTCTATTTTCAGAAACAAGTATCCCCGATCCATATACAGCATATAATGAGGTGGCAAGATACACTGATACAAAACTGTGGCGACCATATCAATTGTAATAAAATATTTCAGTAACGACATGACATAAGACTAGGGTCCGGGAGCGTACAGTTGTGCATGACCTTGGGCAATGGGATTTAGTTGTCTTTGGTGAAAAGTCCTCTAGGTACTCAGTTGAGCTACTGGACAGTTGAACTGACGGATAGTTGGGCTATTGGACATTTTTTGCCACCCGGTTCATCGATCATACAACTTTCATGGATTTCGTACTAGGTCATATATGATTCTTAGTAATCGTATTAGGTCATATATGATTTGTATGAATTCCTGGTAGTCATACAAGGATCATACAAAAAATAAAACCTACTCTCAAAAGGCTTCAATCGCTATGCTCCAGGTTACTGATACGGAAAAAATCAATTTGTATGAATTCTTGGTAGTCATACAAGGATCATACAAAAAAAACCTACTCTCAAAAGGCTTCAATCGCTATGCTCCAAGTTGCTGATACGGAAAAAATCAAACAAAGATGCATAAAGCGCAGAAAAGTGTTTTTTTTCTTAATCATACTAGGTCATATATGATTTGTATGATTTCTTAGTACTCAAACAAGTATTATACAAAAAATTTCAAATGATGCTTCGGACATTAAAAAAAGGTAGTGGGCTTCAGAGGCAAAAAATAAAACCATATGAGGCACTTCTGTGGGTAGAAAAGCAAAAAGCAAAAAATAAAAAATTAATTTTTTTTTGAATCATACTAGGTCATATATGATTAGTATGATTTCTTATTACTCATACAAGGACAAAACAAAAATTTTCAAATGATGCCTCGGACATTAAAAACATGTACTGAGTTTCAAAAGCAACAAAAAAACATACATGGCACTTCTGTGTGTAAAAATGCATCGAATTTCCAGTTGGATCCTTAAACTTGCCTTATCGAAAAGTTACCCAAGAGCAAATTTCAAATTAATCTCATTATTGGGTTAAATTGTTGTCAAACTATTTTTGGTACTCTAAAGTAGCAGAGAACAACCACATATATGTGCTCCTCAGATTTCTCAGATACTGAGAAGTATCTCCATATATAATTTTTACTTGTTTTTTTTCTGAGTTGAGGGCGTAATTTTTTGCAAGGCGTGCGCCGAAATTCAATTTTTGCTTAGTTTTGTCTAATCGGCGGTTAACTAGTACAGCATAAAATGAGTTTTGTTGTTAGGATTATAAATTATAGCATTCTAGGTTACCTATTAAATGGGAAATATCACCAAACATTTATTGAACCCCTTTTGTAAATGTTTTGTTGCTCTATTTTGGCGAAACGTGAAACTCGGTGTCAAATTAAATCATTCGGTACTGTACTTTTTTCAAATATCTCTACGCAGAGTGAACTGATTTTCCATCTGTTGGTTGTTCTTCTGTATTCAATCTGCGCTCTAACTGAAATGGCAATTGAGTTAAATTAATAATTTTGCGATTTGTTAGCTTGTTTGGATTTGATCGATTTTCGAGCAATTTTTGTTGACGAATTATTTTGGACTTTAAAACTTTAGAATGTGAGTAGATATGATCTCCCGATAGGGCGATTTTTCGTTCCACCCTTCAGTGCCATTATGATTTCTTCCGTTTCATACCAGGAGCAAATATGATTTCTTCTGTTTGATATTAGGCTCTTGACTGCTTTAATCGATTTTTAATTGGAAACTCTAAACGTTCCGGTGATGTGAGAAGCTACATTCTCCAAACAACGCTTTTTTAATGGCATCTCTTTAAATTAATGTGATTCCTTTCGTTTCATACAAAGATCGTATATGATTTCTTCGATTTCATTTTAAGATTAATCGATTTTTAATTGAAAACCCTTAATGTTTTGGAGATATGAGAAGCTACAATCCCTTAAAATGGTTTTTTGCTGTCATCCATCAAAACCTATATGATTTTTTTTCTCACAAAAGGATCATAATTGATTTTTTTGGTTTCATACAAGGTTCATATATGATTTCTTCAGTTTCATACAAGGATCATATATGATTTCTTTGATCTCATACAAGGATCATATACTTTTTTAAGCGTGTATTCTTGCTTTTCATGAATGCTTCATCTATGATTTCTTGGATTTCATGCTAGGGACATGTATGAAAACTTGAATTTCATGCAATGATCATATATGATTTCTTTGGTTTCATACTAGGATCGTACTAAGCAATAATTTAAGATCAGTATGAGATCATATATGATCCTTGTATGAAATCCAAGAAACTTCAACCCGGGCATGTGCGTCTCCAAATTAAGTTCATTAGTCTACTGCCTTTTGAGAACCATCGTTGATGGTTTGACTCAACTTACGGCCTCCCTTGATACGCCAATAAGCATCAATTTGATACGCACCTGAGAAATTTGCGTACTGAATTATATCGTAGTTATACCACGTATATGTGTAAATTAAGAAAAAACCTTAATATCCTTCAAACCCCTGTTTTTTATACCTCGCCTTACAATTTAGTTTTCTTTAGATAGCACGTTATTATGTTTAATATTATATAACACGTAGGCCTGGGAAGTGGTCGTTCGTATTCGAGCCCCCCCCCCCCCCTCCAGCTATGCCCCCCTCAACCTTGGCAATTATACCCTATCGAGGGGCTATAATTGTTGTTATCAATTTCAGGAAAAGCAATCTACTCTGTGCAAGTACAATTCATGTGATGATATACAGCGCTTTACTATTAAATATAGCAAGTGTATTTGATAGGTGTATAAGTTATAAACCGGGGAGGTGGAGGCAGAATAGATCGAGGAAAACACTCAGTTTTGTATATCATAATGTTGGGTGGTATAAGGGGAAAGATGTAGCCATTAGGGCTACGCCTGTTTGCAAAAAGCAAGGCATTAATAGAGCAGATTCTCTTCGAAGGATGTTCGTGATGAATTTGTTCCCGGTTGCTCTGTTTTTTCAATCTGACTTTTGCTTTCTTCCGCATCCTATTCAGAACTGACTTCTTAAAGTCACTCCAGTCGACGTCTGAACAACAAAGTATACGAACTTAAAAAAATACTTTCGAATTCCGATCTTTTTCGTTTGCGACCCCCTCCCACACCCAGCTTAGTGCGTGCCATATTTTTACACAAGGGGTGGGGGAGGGGGTACATAACCTAAAAAGTGGGGGGGGGGGGCGCGTGGGGGTACATAAAGTACTGGATGGGGGGTATATAACGTACTGGGTGAGGGGATGTACTCAATTACATAACGAAATGGGGGGCACACGGAAAAGAACCCATCCGCATTTAAAAAAGAAATTGAGTACCCCAGAACAATTCACCAATCTTTGCTGAGCTAATTCATCGTTCATTAGTTCTGGGTCGCCAAACCTAATGTTAACAAAACAACATCGGGCAATTGCATGATTCACTAGAAACTATTCACTAAATCTCTCGTCCCCACATGAAAATGTAACCACGCAAATAGTTATACAATTAATCAGGGGCTACACGCCGCGTGTTTGCCAACCCCCCAGCCTAGTGGTCAGATAACTGAGTCTTTCCCATTATAGCCCCCCCCCCCCCAGCTTAGTAGTCAGATAACCTATAGCCCCCCTCCCCCCAAACCTGGTAAATATAATTGGGGCGGCTATAATTTCATGGGGAGGAGGCTACCCGGGTCGAGGTTTTAGGGTATTTTTTGTAAGAAATGCGGTGAATGCGGTGAATTTTTGTAAGAAATGCGGTGAAAGCGGTGAATGCGGTGAAAAAAAATAATTCACCACATTTCACCGCATTTCTTACAAAAATTCACCGCAAAATTCAACGCATTTCTTACAAAAATTCACCGCATCAACTTTTGTGGCAAAATAATGTAAGAAATGCGGTGAAAGCGGTGAATGCGGTGAAAAAAAATAATTCACCACATTTCACCGCATTTCTTACAAAAATTCACCGCGAAATTCACCGCATTTCTTACAAAAATTCACCGCATATGTTTTCCAAAGTTTACTCAATCTGATTTAAATTCACAAGAAATTTCGAAGATGTAAGTGAAAGTTGGCGCAGTGGACTAAGCAATGGAAGGCATGCACGAGGTCAGAGGTTCGAACCCATGTGGGGACAAATCTTTTTTGTAAGAATACTGAGAACGCGGTGAAAATAAATAATTCACCGCAATTCACCGCATTCACCGCAATACGATGTAAGAAATACGTGGTGAAAATTATTTTTTTTCACCGCATTTCACCGCATTTCTTACGAAAATTCACCGCCAAACCTCGACCCGGGTATAATGGGAAAGACTCCTCTATTTTTACTGTCTCCGTTGAAGGCTTTTCAAAATTTTGCCAACTTTTATAAATAATAAATTATGCAGGTCAGTTTTACAAATTTTTGTAAATGTTGCATTAGTTAAAAAGTATTTACAAATTTTTACAAACTATTCATTATTTTTTAACTAAGGTTCCTTTGAAGATCTAATCAAGATAACAAGGAGATTGGGGCTGCAAAGAGAGGTGTAATGATGTAGGAGTGGAGCTGCAATGGGAAAAGTATTTCAAAAAATGCATCTAAAAACTCTCATTTAGCGAGCCGAAACTCTCACAGTCTAAAAACTCTCACAGCCGTCTAAATCCGCAAAAGTTCTCTCAATGCGGCCCCAATACTACATCATTTTGCCCCCGAGTCCAAATTATCCTCTCTCTCGTACATAATTTTACCACCCAAAGACAAGTTACTCCCTACTCCTACAAAAAAAGGGAGTACTTTTAGAGAGAACATTCAACCCGGGATGCCAAGTAGCAGCAATGATGCATATGGAAGAATTCATATTTTTTTTGCAACAAGTAAAAATTATAACCATACGGTTAAATATACTTGAAACAAAAATACTTCAAATCATTCAAACAAAAAGAAATAACGAACATCAATCATTTTCTCAAAAAATCACTTTGTAAAATTTTCCTCACATTGTTTTCTTCCAAAAAATAAAAATAAATTTTAAACGCTCCTTCGTTGCTATTCAAAGGAATTTTTGGATCTATGCTGTTTCGGCCCCCAAGTGTGTTTTATGCCCCCAGTTACAAATTATACGTTGCTCTATAGCACGCTATATGTAAGAAAATAGCACGTGCGCTTGGAGGGTGTAAAAAATATAAGTCCACTAAGCTGGGGTGGGGGCGAAACAGAAAAGATCTGAATTTTTCATGTTGTGAGAGCAAGAAATCATTCAACGTTTTCTTAAAATCGTTTTCCTTTTAGGCCAACAGAAGCCACTGTGGTAACTTATTCCTTTTTTGTACCCACTGATGAGCAATCGAATTCAAAACAAAATTGGTTTTAAAATTCTGTCTAACCTTGAATTGTTTTGTTCGAGTCTTTTGATGAAGATTCAGATACCCGTGAAAAATTTAAGAAATTTGTGGCCTGGCTATATCATAATGAAGTCTGATTAGCGACATTCTTGTTATTATTAGCCCAGTTAATTTGTCTCTTAAGGCGTTTTTTGTTTTTTTTTGCAGATAAATTACGGAAAAAGATTGCTAAAACGATAAGTATGAAAGCACAAGTGATTTTGAAAGAAGAATGCGCGTGTTCAGGGGAATTTGATGTCTTATTAGATATTTTGATCTTATATCATGAGCCATCTTTTTAAGGTTTTATTCAGCTGCTCATCGAAATTAAGTTTCCTGTCAATTTCAATACCAAGATATCTGCAACTTATTTGTGTTGTGAGAACTTCGTTTTTGTAAGTATTAGATCCCAAATCTGAATTATTGCGCGAGAAAAAGATTAATTCGAGTTTGTTTGTATTCAAAGTTAGTTTGTCTGTCTGTACATATACTTGTTTTTTTGTTTCTTGTAAATTTTCCTTGACTTTTCCATGTAAGCTACTTTACTGTCATCTGCCAATTGAATTACTTTTTGCGGTGTGTCTATATCAGATGCTGTGTCTATATCAAAATCGCTCTCAAGCTCGCTGCCTATTTGAAGTTCCAGCTACTCAAAAATTCAACAGTGATGCGAATTTCTACGTGAGGTCAACACGCGCAGCAAACGAGCTTCTGCGACGAAACACTATTTCTTTTGACATGCCGTTTACATCTTACAAAAATGCACTCCACAACTTCCTAAAGTCATCCATTTCAAACTTCAATTCTACTGTGTCTTGTACATTCTTCATAAAATGCTACTGTAACTTCTGTCGTTGAATAGCAAATCCTATATACTTTTTGTTTCATATCATTTGGTTTTATATACTCCTTTGTACTTCCCGAAAGGTGAATTGAGTCTTTTACTACTACTACTACTACTACTAAAAGAAAAAATAGTGGTCCTAAAACAGTTCCCTGTGGCACACCTTGATCCACAATTTCTCAATCAGAGAACATGCCATTTTGTTTTACTTTTCGTCTGCGGCTGGCAAGAAATAGAAACTGCACTTCTTTCGCTTCCTGGGAAAAAAACCATACATTTCAATTTTTCAAGAAAATTGTTATGCGAAATGGAATTAAACGGTTTTACAAGGTCTAGAAAATTAGCAACAGTTTCTTTGCGTTGATCTAAATTATACGAAACTGTTTCAACCAGTTCTAAAATTGCATCTGTTTTGCTGACTTTTTTCTGAAATCCAAATTGCTCATTATTTACAATTTTATGCTTATCAATGAAATCCGTCATCTGAGTTTCGCACCAGCACTACTAGAAGAAGGAAATCATACCTCCCCAGTCCTCAGCCATCAAAGATTTGAACTCCTCGTGTGGACTGGGACTAGAATTTGACGCAGAAATGTTGGCTAGAGCAGAGAACCTGAAATTTAAAAACTAGAGCTCTCATGTATAAAGAAGCAACTTTTAAAAGGAGGCAACTTTTAAAAGTATTAACTGAACCACAATGTAAAGAACGACAAAGTTGCCATTTTTAGAGTTTGTTTATCAGTTTCGGATATTTTCAAAAATTTCTGCGACTACTTTTATTTTGGAACGTTGCAAATTCTTGGAGTTATATATAAAATTTTAGTTTTTACGGCTGGTTTTAAATTTCACGGTAGGAAAAAGAACGTCAAGTTAATCGGAACTTTGATGTTTCAATCATTTTTTTAACAATAACAGAACTTGAATATTAATTGTAGACCTCACTATTAATGGGTGCATATTATTTACATCCCCCAAGTGCATGTGTCATTTTTTAAATAAAAATTGGGATCGTTTCAGTTTGTGTCCCCCAGCTTAGTGGGCGCTTATTATTTGCACCCCCCAGACGCACGTGCAATATTTTTACATAATGATTTACTATGTAATGGCACGTGCTCTGTAACTGGGGGATGCATAACGTACTGGGGGGGGGGGGGGGGTGGGCACAAACGGAAAAGATCCAAAAATTGTTGTTCTCTAGAACTCAACTGGGTGTTGCATCACTTACTTACCCCGGGGGGGGGGGGTGTGGAGTCGGTGGAAATTTTTTTATTAAAAGGTAAATTCACGTGGTGAAATCAGATGATGAAATTGAGATGATAGGGTTATATAAATAAAATAATACGAAATGATTATGGAGGTCGATCCACTTCTTCATTCTAGGCAATCAAGGTAACCAAGTTATTTGCAAATGGATCCACCGGGAACAGGTAATAATTATCAGAAACTTCCCCGGTCAATCCCATTACAGCTCCACCCATATTAACATAGAGCTCACTGCAGCCCCCATTAGCGTAAACGTATCCTATTTGTGTGGTGTGGGGGCTATAATGGGAAAGGGTCTCCCATTATAGCCCCCCCCCCCCCCCCAGCTTAGTGGTCAGATAACCTATAGCCCCTCCCCCATCGTGGTAAAAATACCGTAATGGGGGGGGGCTATATTTTCATGGGGGCTATAATGGGAAAGACCCTGGGAAAGAACCTACTTTTTCCTTAAGCTTCACGAAAGTTTTTCTCATTATAATACCGCGCCCTTTGTAGTGGGCAAAAGTTAGGCGGATGCTGGAAAGTAAATACGTTTCAAGTAGAACCCCTGTTCGCAAATTATAGCGCCCGTCAAGATATATTTACATCAATTTATTGTGTAGGTGAGTCTATAATTAGAAAGTGCTTTTTTGTTGCTCATTTCGAGGTCCCGCATCTGGAGCTTCATACCCGGAGCTTTGTCAAGCAGTAGCTAGAGAGTATGTTTGGTCAACCCAGAAAGAGAACACAACCATCCGGTACTTTTATCTGGAGGAAGAATATCAGAACTTATTCGATTACCGGAACAAATGGGTTGACAGTGCCTACCCAAACGAGAGACTCATACCCCGAAACTTAGCATCATTTTTGCTCCAAAATATACTGGTGGGTCCAGGCAGAGATCTGGACACTACTTCACAACTGTATTATCACACAGGATGCAATTTCAGTAAGATAATTATTCTTTCCGTTCCAGGATGAGATCCGTAACCAAAGACAGTTATAGTCAGTAGAGAAAAAAAGTGCTATCCAGCCAACACTGCCAACGATGGACAGAAAGACGTCTGGATAGCACTTTTTGGATCTCTTCTGTTTCTGAACATGTAGCGGGCATTAAGTTTCGAGTTTTTGAGCCACAATAGTTGCAATTTTTCGTGTTTTTCGTCGTTTTTCGAACATTTTGATGAACCAGTCTATAATCAAGGATGGTTAAAGTTGATAAAAGTTGTTTGCAAGACATGAGTACCTTTTGTGAACATTTTGAGAGCTATATGTTTTGATACTCCAAACAAAAACACCCAAATTTACAATAATTTTCACAATTTTTTTCAAGTTTTTTGAAAATGTTTGTCACTTTTTGAGTTTTTCCAGCCCTCGTTGTCAAGAAGCCTCCTCTACGGCTTTAAAATAGGTTACGGCATAGTTTCTAGTAGTAGCGGAATGGTTTCTACATTTCAACATAACGAAATTTAGCATTTTTTTGACAAAAAGTTAAAATATTTTCAATTTTTGACACCTTTTTTTCATTATTCACGTCTTTCCAGACGCAGGTGCCTGAACATATCCCCAAGGGTTTGATAATAAGCTAATGAAAAAATTTTATTTGCCATGGAATAGCTTTCAATTTTTTAATACGACCAACTTTAGCATTTTTTAAATAAAACTAGCTTTTTTTTCAAGTTTATTGATTTTTTTTTCGGTTTTAAGGTTTATCCAGCCTCAAGAACTGTGAAGCTTCCTCTAAAGTTTGACAAAATTTTACTGTTTCGAAACGTAATGGAATAATTTTCAAGATTTCAACACCACGAATTTAAGCATTTTTTTTTTACAAAACTTGAATTTTTTGATTATTTTTGACATTTATCGTCATTATTGAAGTTTTTCAGCCTAACAGAAAATTTCTGTTAGGGTTTTATAAAAAGTTACTGTAATATATATTTTTTTGGCCATGGATTAGTTTTCAACTTTTATCACAAATTGGATCTTTTCCGTTTGTGCCCCCCCAGTACGTTATGCGCCCCCCAGTTACAGAGCACGTGCCATTACGTAGTAAATCACTATGTAAAAATATTGCACGTGCGTCTGGGGGGTGCAAATAATATGCGCCCACTAAGCTGGGGGGCACAAACGGAAAAGATCCCACAAATTTTAACAATTTTTTCTGCAATTTGCTATTTTTTCAATTTTTTTGAGCTTTGTTTTGCTCTTTTTTTAGGTTTCTCCAGCCTCAAGAGCCACATTAGCTCCTATAGGGTTTAATTATAGGTAATTGCAAAGCTTTTGGATGATTGGAACATTTTTCAAGATTTTAATATTAGCAATTTTTGAAAAAATACTGCTAATTTTTCAAATTTCTTGAATCGTTTTCAATTTTTGATCTTTTTTCCGGCTCCATGGTCATTGGGACATCTATGATAAGCTGTGGCCTAGTTTCTAGGGTTAATGTAATGGTTATCAATTTTTAATGATTCCAGCTTTAGCAATTATATAATAAATTTTTTTTCAAATTTTCGGAAAAATACCATCATGTTCCAAGTTTATGGATCTTTATGAGCCAGTGAATTTTCTTAAGGCCGGAAATGGGATACTGAATAGCCTGTTGAGACAATAAAATGGTTTTAAAGGTTTTAATATTCAGACTTTTAGCAAAATTTTGTTAAAACTTGCGGTTGTTTCTAAAATTTTTGAAAATTTTTGTCCTTTTCTGATTTTAGCGATCATTACTGGCCAACGAAGCTTTTCAAATCTTGCAGATGGGTTAATAGACATAAGTCCTGAGACGAAAAACAGTTTTGAACATTTTCACTGCTAATTGTGGGAGCTCTCTTAAATTTTGCAATATTTCGCAAATGTTTGAAATAGCAGTTTTTTATTTGTTTTTTTTTTACTAACAAGGCTAGAAAACTAAAAGTTGCAGAGTCATATCAAGCTAAAAATAGCCTTAATAAACCGTGACGAAGCCCGAAGCCAACCAGTCACCGTTTGTTTGAGAGCAATTCGCCTACCGTTAGTTGTTTTTGTTTTTCTTGGCCATGGAATAGTTTTCAACTTTTTAGTATCACAAGTTTTTGACTTTCCCATTATAGCCCCAAAGAAACTATAGCCCCGTTGTGGTATAATTATCATGATTTGAGGAGGTAGGGGTTATTTGAGCGCTAAGATGGCACATAAGTTATAATGAGAAAGCCCACAAACTTTAGCACTTTTTTATGAAACTTCAAATTTTTCAATTTTTATAAAAGAATTTTTGTCTTTTTTAGTTTTCTTCAGCCTCAAAAGCCAAGGAACCCCCTCAAGATTTTGATAATAGGTTACTGCATAGTTTCTCGATGTAAGCGAATGTGTTTCAAGATTTAAACATCAAGAATTTTAGCATTTTTCGACGAAATTTTCTATTGTTTTCATTTTCTTTTGACATTTATTGTCATTATTCGGGTTTTTTTTTCAGCCTCTGTGGTCAGCAAATCTCCTTCAGATTTTGATAATAAATTACGAAAAAATTTTATTGGCCAAGAAAAAGTTTCCAACTTTTCAATATCACAAACTTTAGAACTTTTTGATAAAACTTGCAAATTTCGAGTCAACGAACACCTTATAGGGTTTGATAATAGCTTACTGCATGGTTTCTGGATGTAATTGAATGCTTTAGTAATTTTTGATAAAAATTTTTATTTTCAAATTTTTGGAATATTATTATCATGTTTCAAGTCTGGATCTTTATTAGCCAGTGAAACTATTTCAGACTTAAAATAGAGAGACAGGATAGTCTCTGGGAACAATGAAAGGGTTCCGAAGATATTAATATCACCTTTTTGAGCACAATTTTGTTAAAATTTGCAATTGATTTTTAAAAATTTGAATCTTTTTGTCCTCTGAGTTTAAAAAATCATTACTTGCCAGCGAAACTTTTCAAGTCTGGCAGATGAGTCACATCACATAACTCCAGCGACAAAAAAGTTTTTGAAGATTTTTTCAACTGCGAAAATTGGAATTTTTCTGTTTTTGCCTTTTTCAGTTTCCCCTTTTTCAGTTTTTCTTTAAGATTTGATTACAATCAAGGCTAATAAGCTATGGTTGCAGAGTTGAATCTCATTATGAAAAACATTCCTAACTCCATCTCTCTCTGTTTCAGTTGCGGTTTCTTCCCTTCTCTTTCTCATTCGCGTTTTATCTCTCTTACACCCTATCTCTCTCTTTTTTTCCTTAATTTTGTTTTGATGCCGCACATCAGCTGCTGTTATGTGACCTGAGGTTGTCGTCTATTACGTTCATTAATGCTGATGTATAGTAGGAATGTCTTAACTGACTTAACTTGCATATTGTAGGAAATCATTGTTAATTGCTCTCAAACGAAGTATGTAGCAATTATTTTAACCTGATGGTCTTGTTTACGCAATTTTGTGTCTGACCCATTTGACTTTACATCCTCAGAAATGGGATAAAAAGACATCGCCAAGAGAGCATTAAGTTCTCTTAGAGCCTTTCAGTTCACTATTTTCCAAGTATAGATTTCACAGAAACTGTTTTGGCGACCTATAATTATGGTGTGAAGGGCGGGTCTCAGAAATTGACCCACGCCACACCCATCCCTAAAATGAGCCCCAAATCCCCAACCTTGCACAACGTTCAGGCCGTAAGTGCCACGTGCAGCCAATGATCCCCTCACTGCCCTTGTAACAATCTTCCCCCCCCCCCCGACAGCGCTCACCTCCCGCCCCTCCAATTAAACTGAAACTAGCCGTTTGAGAGCATTTCGCCCGACATCAGTTGGTTGTTTTTATATTTCTTACGCCCCGGAGCACTTAACATTTTCTTGGATAGCATCGTGATACATCACAAGGATTAATTTGTAACTGGGAGGTGTATAAGACACTACATTGTGGTGGGGGGGGGGGGGGGGGCGCAAAATCGATTTAATTTTTTTTTACCCTACTAAGCATTACCCAAATTCCACTAGTTGATTTACTTAGAACATATCATTTAGTCAGAGATCAACGTCTGGATGACCTCGTTTTTAAACTTCATTTATTATCAATCTAAAACTAAAGCCTCTTGTCTCATTTGTTGTAGTGGTTAACGAATTGAGTTAGGTTAAGTTACTTTTTCTGACAGTAGGTTTGAGGTTCCTTCCTCACTGATTTCAATGAACGTCCCTTCGGTGACTTAATAATGAAACTAAGTGAGATTAAAAAAATTTGGTGGAACTACTGTGATCAGTTTTACTTTTGCTTCGTTGATCAGAATTTTAAAAGTAAAATTAAAAGTAAACTAACTATTGGTATCAACCGATTGTGTCTCTTATTTAATCTCTTTCAAAATGATCTATGGTTTCTGTATGGTTCAATGCTATTTGGTAATCCATTATCGTCTTTGTTAAAGTTGATAATCTCTTTGAATGGTTCATTATAATTGTTTTTTAACACAACAAAAAATCATTCTATCATCAGAATAAAAATCACTCCAAATTTGCAATAACATTAACTTACATTCATTATAATAAGTTCGATTGCATCATTATTGGGTCATTGAGTTCAATGGCATCAGAGTTTGTTCATTAACATCATTCTGAAAACCCACTATGTTTTATGGCGCCACACCATCTTGCACTCATAGATGATAAAAGAACTAGTTATTTGAGATGATTTTTTATAAATAGTTAAACGTTCATAACCGCTGAAAATTGCTTTGTCTTTTTTATTTATTATCTTTGTTTTATTACTCTATTTTCCTTACTAGGATCGATTGAAGGTACACACCAAGATCTATCTCTTCTTTATATATTAACATCATTCGCTACTAAAATAGCATTACCATCATCAATTCTATTCAATGCTCGATGATTATCTTTTCGTTTCAATATTAGTTTCAACCTAAGATTGTATATAATTTTTTTCTCAATCATTAATGAAGAAAACTAGATCACTCATGCCAATCATCAATTGTCTTTGACCAAGTTCTTCAGCTTTAAAAACATCTTTTTTCCATCTTTTTCTGCTTGACTTTAACAAATTCAAATAAGTATTCTTCATCGGTAATTGTAAGTAATTTGTTTAAAAAATTTTTGTGTTAAAGATCGTTATAACCTATTGTTCTTCCAACCCTGGTTTCAAATTTAGTCTAACTTAATAGATTAAAAACCGGTAATTCACAAGTCTGATGTTCGCACCGTTTGCTTAATTACCACCACCATTTGTGATATAGCAAGTTCAATTTCAAGGTAAGAATCATGTTTTTTCAAATGGTTTTTTACCTATTGAGAATAATTTTAAAGTTGGTATTAACAGTAATCATTGTTGCTAGCTTATTTGGTTTGTATTTTTACTCTTTATTATGTGTATATTAGTATAGACAAAAAATAATTTTAGGTGTAAAGTTCATTTTAATAGCTAAAAAAGGATAATTCAATAATATGGGACTTCGCTTAAAAAACATTAAAGAGTTCACTTAAAATAGAGAGGAACATAAGCTTAACTTTGGAATGATGAGACAAAAAAAAAAATTTAACTTCAATGAACCTATATATAATATTTCAAATTTAAGTCATAACTGAATGGATTAATTTTTTTTATAATGCTAAGAGTCAGGGATAATAAAAAAAATACAAATACTAGAGACAGTGTAAACCGAACTAAAAATAATACAAAGAGTATAAACTCTACTATAAGTAAAACATCATCAGCAGCAGTTGATTACATAACAGCTGGCAAGAGCCAATGAAATATCTTGAAAGGCAGTGACCAAGAAACAGGAAGTTTACGGTAATGTTATAAAAGAAGCAGACAAGAACAAAATGAAATGTAGGATTAAAGTGATACAAGTGGTAAATACTTTTGATGTAGATATTTGAAGGAGAACTATACTGGGATTTAAAGAACAATTATATCATTATGAAAAATATTGTGCAATTAAAATGATGGATTTTAATGGATTCAATACAGATAATTTTCATTTTCTTTATATCTGGCATTGAACGCAATTGTAGAAATACGGGTTTATTTTATACTTTTAATTTACTCGAACCACCTGGTCATATGATAAATAATATTTCAAAGAAAGTCTTATATCAACTTGTAACAAAGCAAAGAATAGAAATTTTTGATTTTAGTACAGAAGATGAATATGGAAGGTCATTTGATTTAAACGGTGATGTTTTGGGTAGCATTTTACGCCTGACATAGTAAAAAAACTACTCACCCAAATGCATATTTTCAACCCAATTAGCTCTTAGTTTACCATTAGTCTTCTATCTTTAAACTTTAGCAGTATTCCTAACAGTATAAATATGAAGCTTTTTCTAAGCCTCAATAACTAACGTAAAAAATGTTTTAAACTCTACGTTTTTCAACTTCAAAAAACAACCGTGCATTTTTAAAGATGTTACTTTTCTATTCAAATAGAACTAAAAGGCTACTGTTGTCTCTAACTTTTTGTCTATCTGAAGAAAAAGGATTCCGAGAATCATTTATATTCAAATGGTTTTTTTCGTACTGTGAACAATTTTAAAATTGGTATTAACATTATTCACTGTTGCTAGCTTATTTGGTTTGTAATTCATACCCTTACTTTTTTGTAAATCATATTTTAGCCAAAATTTTTTTTTATCAGGTGTAAAGTTCCTTTTAATAGCTAAAAGTGGATAATTCAATAATATGGAACTTCGCTTAAAAAACACTAAAGATTTCACTTTAAATAGAGAGGAACATAAGCTAAACTTTCGAATGATGAGACAAAAAAAATTTAACTTCGATGAACCTATATATGATATTCCAAATTTAAGTCATAACTGAAAGGATTAATCGATTTCTATATGGCTAGGAGACAGGCATAATAAAAAAATCAAATACTAGAGATAGTATAAGCTGAACTGTAAATAATACAAATAGTGTAAAGGCTACTAAAATAATACACCATCAGCAGTAGTTGATCACATAACAGCTGGCTGGAGCCAATGAATTATCTTGAAAGGCAGTGACCAAGAAACAGGAAGTCTATGGTAGTGTTATAAAAGAGGCAGATACGAACAAAATGAAGTGTAAGTTAAAAGTGATAAAAAAGGTAATAATTTTAGATGTAGAAATCTCAAAGAGAACTATACTAGGATTTAAAGAACAATTATTTTACTATGAAAAAAACTGTTCAATCAAAATTGTTGATTTTAATGAATGCAATACAGATAATTCTCATCTTTATTATATCTGTTGTTGAACGGAATGGTAAAAAAAGGAAATACTTTAGACCGTTGAATTACTCAAACCACCTGGTCATATGATAAATAATATTCCAATGAAAGTCTTGTATCAACTTAAAACAGAGCAAAGAATAGAAAATTTTGATTTTAGTGCAAAAGATGAATATGGAAGGTCAATTGATTTTAATGGTGATGTTTTGGGTTTCAACTTACGCCTGACATAGTGAAAAAACTGCTCGCCCAAAAATATATTTTCAGTCCAATTAACTCTTAGTTTACCATTATTCTTCTATCTTTAAACTTTAGCAGTATCTATAACAATATAGCTATGAAGTTCTTTCTAAGCCTCAATAACTATAATATGTTTTGTTTTACAATTTTGTTCTATAATCTACGTTTTTCATCTTCATAAAAAATAAGCATCAAAATGAAAATAAAAGGTTACAGGTGTCTCTAGCTTTTTGTCTATCTGAAGAAAACGGATTCTGATTAACATAAACTATGCTAAATTTATTATGCCTACCTCTAAAGAACTGTTCCATTATAAGTTCCCCTTTAGCTGGTACTTCATCAAATATCATACCTTCTTTTAATAACCAGGTAGCTAATCAGGTGTAGGTAAATTTTTATATCGCGAACAAACTCAACAACGGCATCTTAATTAATACTATCTGTATCTCCATATTGATCACCATTATGACCAATTATATGTTTTTTGCAAGCCAAATTTTATCAATAATGAGAGTATTTGAAAGATATGAATTACCACATTTTCTAGGATTTGATATTATGCATCTAAAGATTTCAGGAAATTGAAAATCACCCTTAACATTCTTCGGCGAATCCCTTTCGCGGAATGCCATTATCAGTAATGGTTAAATGACTCTTCTTGAAGTCACCGAGAACCTCTGGCGTTTATAGGGAACCGCCAAGCGGTTCGAGATATTAAGTCAGAATTTTGAAGAGACTTCTGCAGAGTCACTTAACCATGCTTAATGCACGAAATGCGCACGTTTTAGAATGAAGAAAGTCAACGAATTTCAACTTCTGGCTAAGTAGCAACTTCTGGCATTTTAACTTCTGGCACTGCAGACTTTAGGCATTTAAAAATGTGCACGTGAGTGTTTTGAGTTAACACTAAAATAATAATATTTTCATTATCATTATTATTAAAATTATCATTAACCTTAACAACATCATTAACATTATGAAACTGCTTCTCGGATCTTCATCATGATCAGTAATATTGCTTGGATAATCAAGGGCAAAGGCGAAGCTCCCTCGCAGGTTGTTAAGAATACACCTACAATTGTTACCTCCAAATCTACAATTTCTCTGATCAACTAATTCCAACAGTTCATACTCCAAATAAAACTCATAATCAACTAAACTTGTAATAAATAAACCATAAGCTCCACAATAAGGTTCATCATCCACTTGTTTTTTTTTGTTTGATCCAACATGATTGTGTTCTTGTAAAGACATAGTAGGAAATTGAACACCATTACTATCAAACTAATAAAGGGGTCTCATTAAAATTTTCTCTACTTTTTGCCATTGGACTTTCTAGAGTCCAATGTGTACCATCATCAGTACTTCGCTTAACAACTAATTTGTTAATCACATTATTGGCAGTCGCACGCATCTGATCTCTCGTTATAATTGCAATCGAACGTAAAATTTTTATCAACTATATGATTTATCAAAATTTTTTATGGACTCATTCTAAACTGTGTGCTCTGTAATAAAATGTTGGAATGAAAAAAAAAACATTTTTTCGTGTTCAAAACTTGAAATTGGTTTGGGTAGCACTAACGTTCTTAGCCTTTATAGTTTACAGTTCCCGGCCAGACAATAATGCAAAACTAGAAGTGAGTTTTAAAGTCTATGAAGGGATAGAAAATGGAGAGTTTCACATGGAACAGAGTTTATTAGACATTACTTAGGACTTTTCAAAAAAGTTAACATTATTGTATTTTGGTAAAGATGTGAACTATTATTGGGAGGGAAGTGCAATTGGAGATATTAATGATCTTACAGTAAACTGCATAGCATACCTTATTGTTTGTAAACTAGTGCATTATGATATGAGTGATAAATAAATTAATCAGATATCACAATGTTTTACAACAGTTAGACATGGTGATATCCAAATGATAGTACCCTAGTCGAGAAAAAAAGTTTATCTTGTAAGATCTTACAAGATTCTGGCAGAATCTTACAAGACGATGCATCGTCTTACAAGAATTTCTTCCAAAATCTTACAAGATCTTACAAGATAAACTTTTTTCTTACAAGAATCTTACAAGACAAACTTTTTCTTACAAGAATCTTACAAGATACACTTTTTCTTACAAGAATCTTACAAGATACACTTTTTCTTACAAGAATCTTACAAGATACACTTTTTCTTTCAAGAATCTTACAAGATACACTTTTTTACTTTCAAAATTCTTTTTCTGCCTCCAGCACCTATTCTTAAGACCTATACTCAAAGAAAAAAATCTAAAACATTGCAAGATATGAATGTACACATATTTTGGCATCGACAAAAGTAAGCAGAAAAGTAAAAACATAAGAAAAATATTAATCTAAGGCATCAGAAATGGGTCTTTCGATCTTCGTTTTTTAAAGACTTTTCCTGGTTTTTCATTTCTGTTTTCTTGGTTTTCTGTTTTCTTGGCTTTCTGTTTTCTTGGTTTTCTGTTTTCTTGGCTTTCTGTTTTCTTCATTGCTCCCTTGGTTGATTTCCGCCTTGAAGTTAATTTTTCTAAAACATATACAATATTTAAAAACCCAACACAAGAACACAGAAAAACGCAAAAAAACGGGCACGATGTGCCCAAAACAGGAACACAGAAAAACGCAAAAAAACGGGCACGATGTGCCCAAAAGAGGAACACAGAAAAACGCAAAAAAACGGGCACGATGTGCCCAAAAGAGGAACACAGAAAAACGCAAAAAAAACGGGCACGATGTGCCCAAAAGAGGAACACAGAAAAACGCAAATAAACGGGCACGATGTGCCCAAAAGAGGAACACAGAAAAACGCAAAAAAACGGGCACGATGTGACCAAAAGAGGAACACAGAAAAACGCAAAAAAACGGGCACGATGTGCCCAAAAGAGGAACACAGAAAAACGCAAAAAAACGGGCACGATGTGCCCAAAACAAGAAAACCAAAAAACGCAAAAAACGGACTCGATGTGCCCAAAAAAACGATGCAGAGAAAAACGCAAAAAACGGACATGATGGGCCCAAAAAAACGATGCACAGAAAAACGCAAAGAACGGACATGATGGGCCCAAAACAAGAACACAGAAGAACACAAAAAAACGGACCTTATGTGCCCAAAACAAGAACTCAGAAAAACGCAAAAAACGGGCACAATATGCCCAAAACAGGAACACAGAAAAACGCAAAAAAACGAGCACGATGTGCCCAAAACAAGAAAACCAGAAAACGCAAAAAACGGACTCGATGTGCCCAAAAAAACGATGCAGAGAAAAACGCAAAAAAACGGACATGATGGGCCCAAAACAAGAACACAGAAAAACACAAAAAGACGGACATTATGTGCCCAAAACAAGAACTCAGAAAAACGCAAAAAACGGGCACAATGTGCCCAAAACAAGAACTCAGAAAAACGCAAAGAACGGGCACAATGTGCCCAAAACAGGAACAAAGATAAACGCAAAAAAACGAGCACGATGTGCCCAAAACAAGAAAACCAAAAAACGCAAAAAACGGACTCGATGTGCCCAAAAAAACGATGCAGAGAAAAACGCAAAAAAAACGGACATGATGGGCCCAAAAAAACGATGCACAGAAAAACGCAAAAAACGGACATGATGGGCCGAAAACAAGAACAGAGAAAAACACAAAAAAACGGACCTTATGTGCCCAAAACAAGAACTCAGAAAAACGCAAAAAACGGGCACGATATGCCCAAAATAGGAACAAAGAAAAACGCAAAAAACGGGCACGATGTGCGCAAAACAGGAACACAGAAAAACGCAAAAAAACGGGCACGATCTGCCCACAACAGGAACACAGAAAAACGCAAAAAAACGAGCACGATGTGCCCAAAACAGGAACACAGAAAAACGCAAAATAACGGGCACGATGTGCCCAAAACAAGAACACCAAAAACGCAAAAAACGGACTCGATGCGCCCAAAAAAACGATGCAGAGAAAAACGCAAAAAACTGACATGATGGGCCCAAAAAACGATGCACAGAAAAACGCAAAAACGGACATGATGGGCCCAAAACAAGAACAAAGAAAAACACAAAAAAACGGACCTTATGTGCCCAAAACAAGAACTCAGAAAAACGCAAAAAACGGGCACGATGTGCCCAAAACAGGAACAAAGAAAAACGCAAAAAAACGGGCACGATGTGCCAATAACAGGAACACAGAAAAACGTAAAAAAACGAGCACGATGTGCCCAAAACAAGAACACCAAAAAACGGACTCGCTGTGCCCAAAAAAACGATGCAGAGAAAAACGCAAAAAAACTGACATGATGGGCCCAAAAAAACGATGCACAGAAAAACGCAAAAAACGGACACGATGGGCCCAAAACAAGAACACAGAAAAGCACAAAAAACGGACTTTATGTGCCAAAAACAAGAACACAGAAAAACACAAAAAAACGGACATTATGTGCCCAAAACAGGAACACAGAAAAACGCAAAAAAACGGGCACCATCTGCCCACAACAGGAACACAGAAAAACGCAAAAAAACGAGCACGATGTGCCCAAGACAGGAACACTGAAAAACGCGAAATAACGGGCACGATGTGCCCAAAACAAGAACACCAAAAAACGCAAAGAACGGACTCGATGTGCCCAAAAAAACGATGCAGAGAAAAACGCAAAAAACGGACATGATGGGCCCTAAACAAGAACACAGAAAAACACCAAAAAACGGACATGTGCCAAAAACAAGAACACAGAAAAACACAAAAAAACGGACATTATGTGCCCAAAACAAGAACACAGAAAAACGCAAAAAACGGGCACAATGTGCCCAAAACAAGAACGCAGAAAAACGCAAAAAACGGGCACTATGTGCCCAAAACAGGAACACAGAAAAACGCAAAAAAACGGGACGAAAAAAAAAACAAACCACAACCGGAAAAAAAGACGAAAAACCAAGGAAAGGAAAACCAAACAAGAAAAAAAACAAGAAAGAAAAAAAGCAAAACCAAAAGAAAAACCAAACCAAACAACGAAAAAAAAAATCACAAAAAACAAGAAAAAAAATCAGAAACAACGAAAAAAGCACAAACCAAAAAAAAACAAAAAGAAACACGCACGGAAAAGCCTTAAACCAGAGCCTGTGCCAAACACCTAGGGGGAAGGAAAAAATGGGCCTAAAAACGGCACAGGCTAAAAGAGCCCTCCCACCTTAAGCCTAAGCACACAAGGGCAAAAGCAACGCCAAGCAAAGCAACACCTAGGGCCTGCGCCAAAAAACTTAGAAGGGAGGGGCACAGCGCAAAAAAGCGCTCAAAATCCTAATCCTAAGAGGCGCAGGCAAAACAAAAGCAAAGCAAAGAGCCTAAGAGAAAGAAAGCGCAAAAAGTGCGCAAAAAGGCACCAACCAAACCGGGTTGAAGAAGCCGACAGACCCCCCAGCCAGCCCCTGCTGAGCCTCTCTAGATCCACCTCGGGTGTCCTCTCTTCGTCCTCGGGGTGTCGTTTCCAGATCCAGCTCTGTTGTCCTCTCCTCGTCCTCGGGGTGTCGTCCTGTCATGAAGAAAAACCCGAAAACCTGCAAAACCACCCAAAAACCAAAAAGCACCCACCTAAAACCAGAACCCACCTACCAAAAACCAAAACCTACCAAAAACCCACCCACCTAAAACAAAAACCACCCACCTAGAACCCACCTAAAAACCAAAACCTACCCACCTAAAAACCAGCCACCCAAAAGACAAAACCCAACCACTAAAAACCCACACCCACCAAAAACCCACCCACCTAAAACAAAAACCACCCATCTAAAACCCAAAACCCAGCCACCTAAAACCCACCCAAAAACCAAATATCAACACACCTAAAACCAAAACCCACCTACCAAAAACCAAAACCTACCCACCTAAAACCCAGCCACCCAAAAGACAAAACCCAACCACTAAAAACCCACACCCACCAAAAACCCACCCACCTAAAACACAAAAACCATCCACCTAAAACCCAGCCACCTAAAACCCACCCAAAAACCAAAACACACCCACCTGAAACCAGAACCCACCTACCAAAAACCAAAACCTACCAAAAACCCACCCATCTAAAACAGAAACCACCCACCTAAAACCCAAAACCCAGCCACCTAAAACCCACCCAAAAACCAAATATCCACACACCTAAAACCAAAACCCACCTACCAAAAACGAAAAACCTACCCACCTAAAACCCAGCCACCCAAAAGAAAACCCAACCACCAAAAACCCACAACCACCAAAAACACACCCACCTAAAACACAAAAACCATCCACCTAAAACCCAGCCACCTAAAACCCACCCAAAAACCAAAACACACCCACCTGAAACCAGAACCCACCTACCAAAAACCAAAACCTACCAAAAACCCACCCATCTAAAACAGAAACCACCCACCTAAAACCCAAAACCCAGCCACCTAAAACCCACCCAAAAACCAAATATCCACACACCTAAAACCAAAACCCACCTACCAAAAACGAAAAACCTACCCACCTAAAACCCAGCCACCCAAAAGAAAACCCAACCACCAAAAACCCACAACCACCAAAAACACACCCACCTACAACGCAAAAACCAACTACCTAAAACCCAAAAACCACTCACCAAAAACCTACCCACCTAAAACACAAAACCCAGCCACCTAAAACCCACCCCAAAAACCAAAAATCCACACACCTAAAACCAAAACCCACCTACCAAAACCTAACCACCAAAAACCCACCCATCTAAAACACAAAAACCACCCACCTAAAACCTACCCAAAAACCAAAACACACCCACCTAGAACCGGAACCCACCTACCAAAAACCAAAACCTACCCAACTAAAAACCAGCCACCCAAAAGACAAAACCCAACCACCAAAAACCCACCCACCTACAACACAAAAACCAACAAATTAAAACCCAAAAACCACTCACCAAAAACCTACCCACCTAAAATCCAAAGCCCAGCCACCTACAACCCACCCAGAAACCAAAAATCCAAACCTAAAACCGGAACCCACCTACCAAAAACCAAAACCTGCCCACCTAAAACCCAGCCACCCAAAAGACAAAACCCAACCACCAAAAACCCACACCCACCAAAAACCAACCCACCTAAAACACAAAAACCATCCACCTAAAACCCAGCCACCTAAAACCCACCCAAAAACCAAAACACACCCACCTAAAACCAGAACCCACCTACCAAAAACCAAAATCTACCCACCTAAAAACCAGACACCCAAAAGACAAAACCCAGCCACCAAAAACCCACACCCACCAAAAAGACACCCACCTACAACACAAAAACCAACAACCTGCAACCCAAAACCCACTCACCAAAAACCTACCCACCTTAAACCCAAAAGCCCAGCCACCCAAAACCTACCCAAAAACCAAAAATCCACACACCTAAAACCAGAACCCACCTACCAAAAACCAAATTCTACCCACCAAAAACCCACCCACCTAAAACACAAACCACCCACCTAAAACCCACCCAAAAACAAAAACCTACCCACCTAAAACCCGCCCAAGAACCAAAACACACCACCGAAAACCAGAACCCACCTACCAAAAACCAAAACCTACCCACCAAAAAGCCTTCCACCTAAAACACAAACCACCCACCTAAAACCCACCCAAAAACAAAAACCTACCCACCTAAAAACCGGCCACCCAAAAGACAAAACCCAGCAACCAAAAACCCACACCCACCAAAAACCCACCCACCTACAACACAAAAACCAACAACCTACAACCCAAAAACCACTCACCAAAAACCTACCCACCAAAAACCCACCCACCTAAAACACAAAAACCACCCACCTAAAAACCACCCAAAAACCAAAACACACCCACCAAAAACCAGAACCCACCTACCAAAAACCAAAACCTACCCACCAAAAACCCACCCACCTAAAACACAAAAACCACCCACCTGAAACCCACCCAAAAACCAAAACCTACCCACCTAAAAACGAGCCACCCAAAAGACAAAACCCAGCCACCAAAAACCCATCCACCTACAACACAAAAACCAACAACCTACAACCCAAAAACCACTCAACAAACACCTACCCACCAAAAACCCACCCACTTAAAACACAAAAACCACCCACCTAAAACCCACCCAAAAACCAAAACACACCCACCGAAAACCAGAACCCACCTACCAAAAACCAAAACCTTCCCACCAAAAACCCACCCACCTAAAACACAAAAACCAACAACCTACAACCCAAAAACCACTCACCAAAAACCTACCCACCAAAAACCCACCCACCTAAAACACAAAAACCACCCACCTAAAACCCTTCCAAAAACCAAACACACCCACCGAAAACCAGAACCCACCTACCAAAAACCAAAACCTACCCACCAAAAACACAAAAACCATCCACCTAAAACCCACCAAAAAACAAAAACCTACCCACCTAAAAACGAGCCACCCAAAAGACAAAACCCAGCCGCCAAAAACCCATCCACCTACAACACAAAAACCATCAACCTACAACCCAAAAACCACTCACCAAAAACCTACCAACCAAAAACCCACCCACCTAAAACACAAAAACCACCCACATAAAACCTACCCAAAAACCAAAACCTACCCACCTAAAAACCAGCCACCCAAAAGACAAAACCCAGCAACCAAAAACCCACACCCACCAAAAACCCAACAACCTACAACCCAAAAAGCACTCCCCAAAAACCCACCCACCTATAACACAAAAACCACCCACCTAAAACCCACCCAAAAACCAAAACCTACCCACCTAAAAACCAGCCACCCAAAAGACAAAACCCAGCAACCAAAAACCCATCCACCTACAACACAAAACCAACAACCTACAACCCAAAAACCACTCACCAAAAACCTAACCACCAAAAACCCACCCACCTATAACACAAAAACCACCCACCTAAAACCCACCCAAAAACCAAAACACACCCACCGAAAACCGGAACCCACCTACCAAAAACCAAAACCTACCCACCTTAAAACGAGCCACACAAAAGACAAAACCCAGCCACCAAAAACCCATCCACCTACAACACAAAAACCAACAACCTACAACCCAAAAACCACTCACCAAAAACCTACCCACAAAAAACCCACCCACCTATAACACAAAAACCACCCACCTAAAGCCCACCCAAAAACCAAAACCTACCCACCTAAAAACCAGCCACCCAAAAGACAAAACCCAGCAACCAAAAACCCACACCCACCAAAAACCCACCCACCTACAACACAAAAACCAACAACCTACAACCCAAAAAGCACTCACCAAAAACCCACCCACCTAAAGACAAAAACCACCCACCTAAAACCCACCCAAAAACCAAAACACACCCATCGAAAACCAGAACCCACCTACCAAAAACCAAAACCTACCCACCAAAAACCAACCCACCTAAAACACAAAAACCACCCACCTAAAACCCACCCAAAAACCAAAACCTACCCACCTAAAAACGAGCCACCCAAAAGACAAAACCCAGCCACCAAAAACCCATCCACCTACAACACAAAAACCAACAACCTACAACCCAAAAACCACTCACCAAACACCTACCCACCAAACACCTACCCACCAAAAACCCACCCACCTAAAACACAAAAACCACCCACGTAAAACCCACCCAAAAACCAAAATCTACCCACCTAAAATCCAGCCACCCAAAAGACAAAACCCAGCCACCAAAAACCCACACCCACCAAAAACCCACCCACCAACAACACAAAAACCAACAACCTACAACCCAAAAACCACTCACCAAAAACCTACCCACCAAAAACCCACCCACCTAAAACACAAAAACCACCCACCTAACACCCACGCAAAAACCAAAACACACCCACCGAAAACCAGAACCCACCTACCAAAAACCAAAACCTACCTACCAAAAACCCACCCACCTAAAACAAAAACCACACACCTAAAACCCACCTAAAAACCAAAACCTACCCACCTAAAAACCAGCCACCCAAAAGACAAAACCCAGCCACCAAAAACCCACCCACCCACAACACAAAATCCAACAACCTACAACCCAAAAACCACTCACCAAACACCTAAACACCAAAAACCCACCTACCTAAAGCACAAAAACCACCCACCTAAAACCCACCCAAAAACCAAAACACCCACCGAAAACCAGAACCCACCTACGAAAAACCAAAACCTACCCACCAAAAACCCAACCACCTAAAACACAAAAACCATCCACCTAAAACCCACCCAAAAAGCAAAACCTACCCACCTAAAAACGAGCCACCCAAAAGACAAAACCAGCCACCAAAAACCCATCCACCTACAACACAAAAACCAACAACCTACAACCCAAAAACCACTCACCAAAAAACCTACCCACCAAAAACCCACCCACCTAAAACAAAAACCACACACCTAAAACCCACCTAAAAACCAAAACCTACCCACCTAAAAACCAGCCACCCAAAAAACAAAACCCAGCCACCAAAAAGCCACCCACCCACAACACAAAAACCAACAACCTACAACCCAATAACCACTCACCAAACACCTAAACACCGAAAACCCACCTACCTAAAACACAAAAACCACCCACCTAAAACCCACCCAAAAACCAAAACACACCCACCGAAAACCAGAACCCACCTACGAATAACCAAAACCTACCCACCAAAAACCCAACCACCTAAAACACAAAAACCACCCACCTAAAGCCCACCCAAAAACCAAAACCTACCCTTCTAAAAACCAGTCACCCAAAAGACAAAACCCAGGCACCAAAAACCCACACCCACCAAAAACCCACCCACCTACAACACAAAAACCAACAAGTAACAAACCAAAATCCAAGCCACCTAAAACCCAAAAGCCCAGCCACCTAAAACCCACCCAAAAACCAAAAATCCACACACCTAAAACCAGAACCCACCTACCAAAAACCAAAACCTACCCACCAAAAACCCACCCACCTAAAACACAAACACCACCCACCTCAAACCCACCCAAAAACCAAAACCCACCCACCAAAAACCCACCCACCTAAAACACAAAAACCACCTACCTAAAACCCACCCAAAAACCAAACCTACCCACCTAAAAACCAGCCACCCAAAAGACAAAACCCAACCACCAAAAACCCACACTCACCAAAAACCCACCCACCTACAACACAAAAACCAACAACCTACAACCCAAAAAACACTCACCAAAAACCTACCCACCTAAAAGCCGAAGCCCAGCCACCTGAAACCCACCCAAAAACCAAAAATCCACAAAACTAAAACCGGAACCCACCTAACAAAAACCAAAACCGACCCATATAAAAACCAGCCACCCAAAATACAAAACCCAACCATCAAAAACCCACCCACACCCACCTAGAACACAAAAACCAACAACCTAAAACCCAAAAACCACTCACCCAAAATCTACCAACCTAAAATCCAAAGCCCAGACACCTAAAACCCACCAATAAAACCAAAAATCCACACACCTAAAACCAGAAACCACCTACAAAAAACCAAAACCTATCCACCAAAAAATCACCACCTAAAACAAAAAAAACACCCACCTAAAACCCACCCAAAAACCAAAACACACCCACCGAAAACCAGAACCCACCTACCAAAAACCAAAACCTACCCAACAAAAACCCACCCACCTAAAACACAAAAACCACCCACCTAAAACCAAAACCTACCCACCTAAAAACCAGCCACCCAAAAGACAAAACCCAACCACCAAAAAACCACACCCACCAAAAACCCATCCACCTACAACACAAAAAAAACAACAACCTACAACCAAAAAACCACTCACCAAAAACCTACCCACCTAAAATCCAAAGCCCCGCCACCTAAAACCCACCAATAAAACCAAAAATCCACACACCTAAAAACAGAACCCACCTACCAAAAACCATAACCTACCCACCAAAAACCCACCCCCCCCCCCCCGAAACACAAAAACCACCCACCTAAAACCCACCCAAAAACCAAAACACACCCACCTAAAACCAGAACCCAACTACCAAAAACCAAAACCTACCCACCTAAAACCCAGCCACCCAAAAGACAAAAACCAACTACCAAAAACCCACACCCACCAAAAACCCACCCAACTAAACCCAAAACCCAGCCACCTAAAACACACCCAAAGACCAAAACACACCCACATAAAACCAGAACCCACTTACCAAAAACCAAAACCTACCCACTTAAAACCAAGCCACCCAAAAGACAAAACCCAACCACCAAAAACCCGCCCACCTAAAACACAAAAACCACCCACCTGTCCAAAACCCACCCAAAAACCAAAACACACCCACCTAAAAGCAGAACCCATCTACCAAAAAACAAAACCCGCGCGCACACACCACACACACACACACACACATAAAACCCACCTACCTAAAACACAACAACCAACCAACTAAGACCAAAAACCCACCTAACAAAAACCAAAACCTACTCCCCCTAAAACCCAAAAGCCCAGCCACCTAAAACCCACCCAAAAACCAAAAATCCACACACCTAAAACCAGAACCCGCCTACCAAAAACCAAAACCTACCCACCAAAAACCCACCCACCTAAAACACAAACACCACCCACCTCAAATCCATCCAAAAACCAAAACCCACCCACCAAAAACCCACCCACCTAAAACACAAAAACCACCTACCTAAAACCCACCCAAAAACCAAACCTACGCACCTAAAAACCAGCCACCCAAAAGACAAAACCCAACCACCAAAAACCCACCAAAAACCCACCCAACTAAACCCAAAACCCAGCCACCTAAAACACACCCAAAGACGAAAACACACCCACATAAAACCAGAACCCACCTACCAAAAACCAAAACCTACCCACCTAAAACCAAGCCACCCAAAAGACAAAACCCAACCACCAAAAACCCGCCCACCTAAAACACAAAAACCACCCACCTGTCCAAAACCCACCCAAAAACCAAAATACACCCACCTAAAAGCAGAAGCCATCTACCAAAAAACAAAACGCGCGCGCACACACCACACACACACACACGCACATAAAACCCCCTACCTAAAACACAACAACCAACCAACTAAGACCCAAAACCCACCTAACAAAAACCAAAACCTACCCCCCTAAAACCCAACCAAGAACCAAAGGCAAAACCCAAACACCTAAAACGCACACATACACACACACACACGCACCACACACACGCACACACACGCACCTAAAACCTAAAACACCTACCTAAAACCCAAAAAACCAAACACCTAAAACCCAGTCACCTAAAACACAAAAAAAACCCAACTAAAACCCAAAAACCACCTAATAAAAATCAAAACCTACCCACCTAAAATCAATAACCAAGCCACCTAAAACCTACCAAAAAAATTCAAAACCAGCCAAAAATCAAACACAACCCACACATACACACCACATACACCTAACACTCACACACACAAACGCGCGCACACACACATACACACGCACACACAGAGAACACACGCACACACATACACACACGCCCACACCACGCGCACACACACATACATACACACACATACACACACACGCACACACAACAGACACACACGCACACACAAACACACACGCACACACACACACCTACATACACACAAACACACACAAACATACACACGCACACACCACGCACACACACATACACACAAACCACCACACACGCACACACAGACACACAAACAAATACACACACATACATACACACACAAACACAAACACACACCACACACACATACACACACTTACACACACACACACCACACACGCACACAGACAAACAAACAAATACACACAGGTTATTTTTTTTCACACTGGCCCTTTCAGCCCAGAATGACTTTTTATCATATCATTTTCTTTATGATTAAAATGGCCCTTTCAGCTCAATGAATTTTTTTATTCAAATACTTTATCTTTTTGATTAAATTTGTCTCACAAAACCTCGGAATTTTTCTAACAGTTTTAGAAATTTACCAGGATTTCTCTTTGTTTTTTTCTTGTAAACTGAAAACGGCAGTTTTGACACAACGTTAACAGCTTTAACTATTTTCGAAATTAAAAGCAAGAAAATTTTTTTTTATTTTCTGGAAATTTTCATATTCTTGACTGTTCTAATTGGACTATTTTCAAGTGTTATTATTTGAGACAGGCGCCAGTTTTTTGTTCTTTTTCGAAAACAAAACAATCTGCGCTAATTTTTCAAAACAAAAAAAAAACAGAACAGTTGAATTAGGGGCAAACACTTGAAAAAGTTTCAAATGACCGAAATTTTGCAACTTTTAGCAAACAAAGAAATTTTAACACAACGAAGCAATTAATCAAAGTGTAAAATATGCGCAAAAATGAAAAGCACCAGTTTTGACAAATCTTGTCGTATTAGTTAATAAAACCAACAATCAGTATATCAAGTTTTTGATTGATTTCAAGCATTAGTTCTTCCCAAATCTAAGATCTAGAATGCGAAGAAACAAAGCCAACACAAGTTTTTTGCCATAGAAGTTCAGATGCGCCAAGTCTTGAGAATCAGGTTTCTTGAAATGGGAGGCATGTATATATCGAGGCCCCACATATAAATTTCCAGGAAAGTTTTGCATTAGATCATTCGTCTCCTTAACCAAATCGTATTTCACATCAGGTCGCGCCATCAAGCCAATAACTCGAACATCAACGTTTTTGATTTGCAGAACCTTTGCAAACCCACAAATGCGCGCTGCTGTTTTCAGTGGACTATCGGGTTTTATCCAATGTTTCATTGGATGTTGTGAAATGTCGTTGTTTCCGATCATTATGATGCACAAGTTAAACTTAGCACAGAACTGCACATCGTCATCGTCCAGATGTCCTGCACGAAATCCAGGCCTACATCTCAGGGAAACGTTGCGTTTGTTAAGCATTTCATCCCTGTCAATGTCTTTTGAGAGACGAACCAGATTGCTGTCTCCCACTATCACAACACTTGGGCTGAAGCAATTACATGAGTCGATATATCAAGGCAAATGCAAACTGGCCCTTTCAGCGCAGTCTGCAACTACCTTACATGACATTTATAATTTTAAACCAGACCGAAAAACGACGAGCACAATAAAACTTCTTAATCTTAATATTTTGCTTTGAGTACAATTTTTCAAAAAGATTACGCAAACGGAGAAAAATCCAAGATGAGAACAATATAGCTTTGCTCTGGAAAAAAAACCGCCAGAAATTTATTTACTAAAAACAAATTCGCTAATTTTAATAACAATTAATTATGTTCGAAACCTTCGCTCATTACACTAATAAAAATTTCATTTTCTTGAATTAGCACAACAGTTTTAAACTCTATTTTGTCAGTTGAAATCACTTCGAGCGAGTCAAAGCAGAAAGTTCAAAGAAAAAACCGAATCCGTTCGTGACACCAGCAGGATATATTTCTCGGACATTTTTTGCTGCTTTTCCAACTGCAAATGAACGATCGGATTTTGAAAAGTAAGTTTCGACACGAAAAAATCTCATATCGCTGGGTTGAAAAACGCATTCGCCAAGATTGTTTCCGATTCGAGTGTACGAGAGAGACGAAAAGCATTTACCGACAGAATTCACAAACCGAGCAAAAAAAAGTCCACAGCCATATCATCACAGAAAGTTTTAGCGCTGTCACTTACAACTGTGAACCCTCGCAAACATTTTTCAGATGTAGCGTGCTGTCTATCATAAGACGCTTGATGTTTTATGAACTGTTCAACAATCGCTTCCGGTTCTTTTATAGTGCCCTGCACTGCACTTAGAAGACAATGATTAGCGGACTCGAAACAAAAAGCTGAAAAACACCAAAGGGGTCCATTTCTTTTTACTTGTTCACTGAGATGCCTCATAGTATGGAAATTGAACGATTGAGAGTCTTCACCGTAAAGGTCAACAGAATTTTCAAAAAACTGTTGAATCAGAACATCGGCTTCATCAATATCATATTGCTTAATTTTAGCGTTAGATATTAGTCTGATAGCTAAGCACAGGGTCATAAAGCTCTTAAAATAAACTTTTTCGATTGGCAAAAAATAAAAAACTAGAGGAGCGACATGAAAAAAGAACAATTTGAAATCAAAAGCCTTCCAAAATTTGATGTCTGAGAGCGATTTGGTTCGATGTTGAATGTCAAATGGCACTTTAACAAAAGTCATATATGTCTCTGCTTTTTTAAGAATTTGATTGGTTGCTAATGAAACAATTAACTTTGATAAAGTTTTACCTGTACCAAGAAAAACCTGGTGCATGGGATCTATGGGACAATTCCAAGGTAAGCTTATTACTTTGTTCAGCGGGGATTGCGACTTTATCCAACTTTTTATTTCGCCACTTTGATCAGCCAGAATACCACAAGCTTTGAAATCCTGGCTTTCTCGCAAGACAAACGTTTTTTTAACCGAAAAAAGCATACGATGATTTTGAGAAAAACCTCTGATGTAGCAATGTGGACACGACGAGTAGCCATTAAACTGGTTCATACAGAGTATACATGCGGTTGCCGGCATGTCTGCGACGACAGAACGAACATAAAATTTTACGACGCCTAGGTCATCAATTTTTAGGTTTGCACAGAATAACGACTCAAGCTCAAAAACGCAACGCGGCAAAAGTTTTGAAAAATCAGGTTTAGACTTTCCATGCCATAGAGCCAGCAAACAGAGATTGGAAAATGCACCCCGAAGTTTTGGAGGAAGATTGAAAATCTGAACCCAAACAGGCCACACAGCAATTTTTGAAGCCTTAGAAACAGGGGCGCCATCAAAGTTCAAAACAAGTTGAATTTCCGGTTTTTGAAAACAGTCCCACGCCGTTTTCCATGAATAGTCAACAGTCCACGAGCTTAAAACATATTTAGCATTCTTCAGAAGTATTTTTTCTATTTGGCTCCTGATGTCCACAAAACAAAGCTTAGAGTTCGCGAGTTCAGTTGTACAAATATTGGGCAGAAAAGGAACCGAAAGTTTAGCGAATAAATTGTTAGGAGCCGGTAAAGTTCTTGCAAAAAGTTTAAGCAAATCTTGCCGCGCAATTTTTGAAAATTTATTTCTATCAGCCATGTTATTAAACTCAAGCATGAAGCTTTCTGTTGAGGCCTGAGCACCCTCATAAAGTGGAGTGTCATCTACACCTTGAAAAAGGTCAAGGTTTCCTTCCTCTAAACAAAACCGGTTACCATGATCGACCTCATCTTCTATTAAATCTAATCTACTGAGGGTTGAAGCTGCAGTAGGTCTCTGAAAACAAATCTCTGACTCCACAAAACTGAGTTCAGAGTGACTATCAGGAGGGGGAAATTCTACATTTGTGCTTTGGGGTGTTCTTATTTGAATAGGACTAGGGACATCAAATGATCCAAAAATTGAATCATATGACAGATAAACTTCCTCGTTGTCACAAGATTGGGCTGTTTCATAGAGGAGACGCCTAGGGGGGAGCTTATCAATCGAAATTCTCTTGGTGGGTATATTGGTTAGTTTCAAATTATGGGCTTCATTCACGGGGGTTGAGGCAAAGTCTGTTCTATGTTTTCGCTTTTTTCGGGGAGGTTCTGGATCGTCCGGCCAGGGATTACCATGTTCGTTTTTGAAAGGGCACAAGCAATTTTCATTAAAATTCCCGGAAAAGTGTCTCGAGTAAAAGACGGTGAGTTCTTCTCCTATTTTTATGTCTTTCTTCGCTACGCAGCACACAATTTTCCCAATTTGTTTATACTCAACATTTGCGTTACAAGATGCATTTATGAACGAAATAGGTCCACGCATTATCCATTGAATACCTTTAAGTTTACTGTAGATAACAGACATGTCATTGAACCCCTCAACTACCTCATTTTCCTTAATTTCGGCCAGAAAACCAATAACACCTTTAACAATACTACCTTTCAGAATTTCGGCTTTGGCAAACAATCCAAGTTGTTGATATGAATCACTAGGTAAATAACTTACAGTCTTGTAGATAACCGACAACATGCTTTTACCATACTCGCCGTCGAGAAAACCGTACACAGTATTCATATCAACACTGTCTAACACATCCTCCTGTATGTCTATTTTATGAGAGCGCAGGTTTTCACTGTCCACTCAGGCTGTGGTTAGCTGAGCATCAAGTTTCGCTAACTCCCTCCAGCTCACGACACTTTTCGTGAAAGTCTTGGAGGATATTGTGTAGAAATTCAGTAGCGTATGTGACATACTGCTCTTAAAAGGAGATTAATTTTGTCACAAAGAAGAAGCAACTGAAACATCGAATAAGGGTTTTGAAAAATGTCCCACTTGGCGAAAAAACATTCAGAGACCTTTGATTTTTCTTAAAGTACATAAGTATAAGTCGAACACAGCTACGAAGTGCAGGGAAACACTTACTTCTAGCTTTCGCAAATTTAACCTGATATATTTTTCACGTCCCTTTCAGAGCGTGTATTGTTTTCATTTTCAACTGATATCAATATTATCAAAGGAATTAAAACACACAACTACAAAAATACTGAAAGAGGAGACGATAAAATCACGCAGCAAAATGAATTATAGGAAGGAACATCAATTGTAAGTCAGGACTTATAGCGAGCGGTAAGTTCAGTTTCATCTCAAACCAAATCACGTCCCTTTCAGAGCGTGAAAATGGCGCTACATTTTCTACTAATTTAGGGCGGCGTGTTAGAAGTACAAGGCTCTTGAGATCTATGAGCAGCGTATATAGCTTCATTACGCTCTCTCCAACCAAGGGCGTTTGCTGCGTCTTTGACCCGGCGTAGAGCATACAAACTGTCACCACAAAACCGATTTACTGCCTCTAAAACAACAACTTTTTCAATGAGTCCTACTCCAACTGTTTCCTATTAGTTCTCACATAGACACCAGAAAGATAGCTACCTCTGAAAAACTTTTCATCTTCCTCTGAGGCCATTTCTCGACCTTCAATTGTTGACCTTTGTGCGAACCAACAAGTTTTAATACGTTGCTCTCTAGTAAGTATGCATCTGCTTAGAAATCGACCAAAACCGGTGTAATCGTCTCTTCTCCCTGCAAATGCCAGCAGATTTTTGTTCTTATAAATAAGTGTTTGATTGGCTTCTTTACGTCTTCGTTCGGCTTCTTTAGTGTTCTTAAACACGAAAAAAAATATAATTCTAAAATCTGAAACCGTTTTCATAAAATCGAAAACTAACAATTTTACGGAGACTCCTTGCAATTTTCAACATTTGGTTAAAAGGGAGGACTTCAGTCTTATTGCTTCTCCTTAAGGCCTCCTCTACACCCCTCAACGCCGACAGACAGTCAGCATAACTGCAGCCCTTCTCCGGCTGAAAAAATAACGCTATTAAAAAGGAATTGAAGAGAAAACAAATGTCTTTGAGCACTCGAAACGCTTTAGAATCAATCTGACGGGCTCTTGGAGAGCATTGTAACTTAAAAACAGCCCCCTATGTTGATGTTCATACTTGTTGAGAAATCAGGATAAGGTAAATTTCTTAGTGCATTAGCAAAAAAAATTACAAACAAAACTTATCAATTCACCTGGTCAGTGTCACCTGACACCATGCTTTGCTGGTGGCCTACTATGCCCAGAGCTGAGATACCGTTGCCATCACAAGGAGGAATTTGATTAGAATCATCCAAATTGATATCAACTGATTGTTCAAACAAAACTCTGAAAATAATATTAATTCAAAAAATGCCAGTTTGCTTTTTAATTGAGAACTCTAAAGATGCTATGGAAGCATTAGTTGAGAAAAAACCTAGCGAGAACCAAAACTGTGTTTCTCTCAGAGCGTGTACTATTAACAAGAGAAACCAAACTGCACTGGCAAAAGATGAAAAACTAAAACAATACATGAAACACAAAGCAACGGAACAAATAGTCAAAGAATCGAGTTCAGCTGAACAAAACTATTCAAGCTGTAAACTCAAAATTAGGTTAATTTGTGAAATTAGAGCCGATATTTCATTTCAAGTATGGTAAGAGCCAATTTTTGAATCTATTATCTTTATTTTGATCAAAGGTCAGTTGCGTTCAAGGTCCGAATAGTACAAAAAAATTTCAGTCTAATTGAATTTTTTGTCCCTTACAGAGCAAAAAATTCTTTTACACTGCGCAAAATGAATCAGATTTGAAGAAACCGCCTCATTTAGGCAATGGGTTCTTGAGGTACAGGAGGAGTATTCTCTTTCTGCTCTGAGCGTCTCTTCCTTTTGACCAAATCAATTCCCTGCTGATTTACATGTTTTAAGATTGATCTATAACTTTCCTCATTGAAGTCGTTTTTCATAATTTTTTCCATCACTACGCGCAACGGCTCCGTTCGTTCGTCATCGGCGGGTTCACGCTCACCCACAAGCGTTTTTTTTGGTTCCACGCAAAACTTTATTCGTTCTTCTTCCGACCACAACCAGTTAGCGATGTTCATCGCCCTTTCACGATAAGTAGCACCCCCGAGCGAAAACAGGTTTCTACTATTCCACACTATTCGTTCCTCAGTCACCTCGTTATCTTCAATTTCAGCCTCCACAACTTCATTACCTTGATTCGGCGTTGAGTTCTGATGCAACCTGTTTATCTCGTCCATGGCTTTTTTTGTAAAATTCATGAACATGTTCAAAGCTCGGTTACTGGCCTCAAGGCGGAGAGCCAACTGCGTCATTAGGTGCTGAAACTCCCCTCTTGGAAACTCCTTCAAAAAAATTAATAAAGTCCAGAGTGAAAACTAATATTTTCCCAACTGTTATTGTTTCAGAGCGCTTTGCAAAATCATTTGTTCTATTAGCAAAATCAATTATAAGGTTTCCTATATTGCAAAAAGTAAACCTAAAACAATAATGAGATCCCCTTTCAGCTCTGCACTGTGATTTAAGTCCTAAACACCAACAGCAATATACCTAATGACTTTCACCATATCAAAAACCGAAAAAAAAAATTGCTAAGTGTCCCTTACAGAGCACTTAGCGTATTTTATATGATCAATATCATTATACCTCAAACTTATTGGGCATCCAAATTTGTGGCTCTTGATTTTGAGCGCCACTAGGACCAGGATTCTCAGCCGTATTCAGAATCTGGCGAACAGTTTCTCCATCAACTTCCGGAAGATCAGGTATATTATCGTTATCTTGGTTGCCCTCAACCGGAAGTTCAACATCATTGCGTGACTTCGGACCTTTTTTCTTGGGGTCAACCTGTACGGATACTTGGGACCCTACAGTCTCATCGTTTTTAACATGCTGCTCTAACAACTCGAGACAATTTATCTTGCTTGCATCATGGCCGCCCATTCGCAAATTATATGCTTGCTTCATGATTTGGGTCAAATATTTTTCCTGTCCCTGAACTCTATAGACTCCAAGTTGAGGGTCATCATACCCGACACCACATTTTATGGTAAGTTGATCGCCAACTGTGAGAGACAATTTTTCCGAATTGGTCATGCCCTCCGGCCATCTTTTGCAATCGACTTCAATTAACGAAAACGTGCGATCAATCGCAAAAAAAAAATGAAGCGCCAGTCTTTTGGCAAAGATATGTCTTCTGTGGATGCACTTGCAGCAGCAACTTTTTCGAGAACACGACTTGATTTTTTCTTTGCGGGTTGACTCAATTCAAAACAAAAACTCTGAAAATGACAACTTTGCATGAAATATCAAAGAATGTAGAGACGCTATTTTAACTATCTCTACTTGACAATTGAATAAATTCTGGAACCCTCTCAAATGATTAGACTTCGATACTAATTATCATTTTTGATTGGAATTGACATACTCCTGAGGGGGCGATGTGGGATCTTTTCCGTTTGTGCCCCCCCCCCAGCTTACTGGGTGCATATTATTTGCAACCCCCAGACGTGCAATATTTTTACATAATGATTTACTATGTAATGACACGTGCTCTGTCACTGGGGGGAGCATAACATACTGGGGGGGGGCACAAACGGAAAAGTTCCAAAAAATTCTCTAGACTAAATAAATTGGTTCGGATACTAAGGAATGGGAAGAGATCAACATGACAGAGCTTGAAATGGGAACTGGTCCAGCTCCAGGAACCACCACTGGTCAAGAAGAGAAGCGACCCTCAATGAGTATGAACACAGACGGTTCTCTCACAATCAACATTGGCAGTGACGACAGTGGAACCCGAGTGAGATTTTTCGAAGCCAACGCCATTAAGCTCGACTTTGAGGAATGTATGGAAGGCGTTACAGAGGTTGAAGCAGTGCAATATTTTTACATAATGATTTACTATGTAATGACACGTGCTCTGTCACTGGGGGGAGCATAACGTACTGGGGGGCACAAACGGAAAAGATCCGCGATGTGAAACAGAATACATCGCAAATCGAATTGCAGGGTGCAGATGGTAAATCGTCACCTGCCCCCGCCCCGTGGGTACCATGTGCTCGATCCTAAATTTTTTTGGCGAAATTTGAACGCAACTTGATCGGACCTATTGGGATAGTTAACAGACATAATAATATACATCATATCAAAATTTGGGCCAAATACAACAGCTATGTACAAAGTTATTAACGATCGAGCACATGGCATACCTCACTTTTTCGGGGTACACGACCTGAAATCTTTAATATCTACCAAACTACTGAACCAATCGCAACGGGACCTAGATTGTTAGAACCGTCATAAAACCAGCTTTAAAACCATATATATAACATCACTTTTCCATCAGCTGATCGCGAAATAAAGCTCTGTGAGGAGTGGGTACATCGACCTAGATTAAGACCCGGAACCATGTGCTCGATGCTGAATTTAATGATAATAATACCTAACAATACTCACTGTGCTGCCATTAGATGTGTTTATCTAGTGTGCCTCTTAACACTTCGTGTATAACCAATTAATCTGAAATGAACGGTACAATGATTATAATGAACGGTACAATGATTATAATCTGAAATAAGGAACGGATGCGCGATTCCAGCTTCGATGCTGAAGTTTCGATGCTACAGATTCGATGCTGACAGATTCGATGCTAACAGATTCGCTGCCGTGTTTCCGCGTACCGACACGTGCCCCAGACTAAAAGTGACCGGAATTCGAATTTTTCGAGGTATAGGTCACAAAAACACTAATATCTCCTCAACGAGAGCATTGTTTGAAAAAATAAAAACTGTTCTGAACTCAGGAGATAATAGGCTTTACAACTATATAACATTTGTCCAGTGAATCTGAAATTTTAATTTGACGATTTTGAGCACTGAGACGAATTCCTCGAAATTTGGTATCCCCAAAAAAACGCTAAATTAAGCCATGATGACGCATTTTTTCGAAGAAACTTTGCAATAGTCTTAACGAGCGTCAAATAAGCTTTAAAATGAGCTATAGTAACCCTGGTAACAATGGCTAGATAAAAAGTTATTCAACTGCTAAACTTTAAAAAAACGTTTTTTTTACCATATTTTGGGCAAAAGTACGACCCGCTCAAAGCAAAATTTTGTTAATAAATTGCAGGAAAAGCATATTAGTATATTACATTTTTAGAATCCGCATAAATGAGCTAAATAATTTGCTGTAGTAATATGGGGTATTCGCTGTCTGTAAAAAAGTATTAAGCAATGAGTCGCAAAATGAGGTCAATTTTTAGATATTTTAGGCAAAAATTGGCAAAAAAAGAGCTTTTATCTCACTTTAAACTACTTTTTCATAATACTGTTGGCAAGCTCGTATAATGAGCGTTGTTTTGCGCTATTGAAAGTACGTTTTAATTCTTTAAATAATAAGTTATAAGGTAAGGAGTTTCTCTTCATATCTAAATTTTTGCTCACAATTTTTAAGTTCCGAACAATTTTCCTTCCTTTTGTAACGGTTTCCGTAAAAATTGATCACAGTAGTAGATTTTCGTGCTGAATTAGTGCTGAAACAATATAACTTTAAACCATCAGTTGACTTAAAATGCAGAACTAGATAAAAGAACAAAAAAAATGTAGGATAAAATTTTGTAAAAAGTTTCCAGGTTTCTTACAATAAATTAATTATGAGGCCTTTATATTGATGCCAATGATACAAAACTGCACTGCCGGTAGAACATTTAAACGTTGGAAAACAAATTGGTGCATAATATTACTGTTATATCCTCAAAAACAGACAGTTTCTAAAGTTTTTCAGTGTTTCTATAAAACACTTTAAAAATTACCTGAAAAACCACATGTTCAACTGAACAAACACAACCGTAAATTATCTTCTTGTGACACCGTAGGCAATTTTAGGTACATCTTGATTGAATAAAAGGAATAAACACGCTTCATGAGGGCAAGTACACGTCGAAGTTTAATGGAATTTAAGAAAACTATTGGACAAAATTAAAGGTTGACAGCAAAAAACAAAATTTATTTCTTTTTGTACTAAAATGCAATACATATTTGTAACCCTTGTAATTATGAGATGAGTGATTGAAGTAACTATGCCGAAATATTTGTTATCTTAAACAAACTAACGCAAAAAAAACAACTTCTACGCTTCTACGCCCATCGGTCCAATAAGTGTTTTTCCTGATAATCTGCCTTCTTTGATGTTTCGAGCAGTTTTTTTTCAAGCAAAGCCTTCTTTAGGCTAAATCTTGACCTCTATTGCATGTTCTCTTTGACTGCAACAACTGTGAAAAGAAAGCTGAGAAAAGACAAGGTTCGTTGTCATTTAAAAGAAAAACAAAAAATTTCACTCAAATTTTTCAAAAACTAATTTTTTTCTGACAAATTGCGAGTTATCTCGCAAAATTATACACACTGACTTATAAAAACTATCAAGGCCAGATTTTTTGAAGCATGGTAGGATGATATTTGTTATCTTAAACAAAATAACACAAAAAAAATAACAACTTCTACGCCTCTACGCCCATCGGGCCAGTAATAGTTTTTTTTTCTGATAATCTGCCTTCTTTGTTGTTTCGAACAGTTTTATTTTCAAGCAAAAGTTTTGTTTGGCTACATCTGGCCATCTATTGCAAGTTCTGTTTGACTGCAACAACTGTGAAAAGAAAGCTGAGAAAAGACAAGGTTCGATGTCTTTTAAAAATAAAAGCAAAAAATTTCACTCAAACTTTTCAAAAACTAAATTTTTTCTGACAAATTGCTAGTTTTCTCGCAAAATTATACACTGTGACTTAAAAAACTATCAACGTCAGATTTTTTGAAGCATGGTCAGATGATATTTGTTATCTTATACAAATTAACACAAAAGAAATAACAACTTCTACGCTTCTACGCCCATCGGGCCAGTAATAGTTTTTTTTTCTGATAATCTGCCTTCTTTGTTGTTTCGAACAGTTTTATTTTCAAGCAGAACTTTCTTTCGAACACATCTTGCCCTCTATTGCATGTTCTGTTTGAATGCAACAACCTTGAAAAGAAGGCTGAGGAAAGACAAGGTTCGTTGTCATTTAAAAGTAAAAGCAAAAAATTTCACTCAAACTTTTCAAAAACTAAATTTTTTCTGACAAAATCGCGAGTTTTCTCGCAAAATTGTACACTGTGACTTCTAAAAACTATCAATGTTAGATTTTTTGAAGCATGGTCAGATGATATTTGTTATCTTATACAAATCAACACAGAAGAAATAACAACTTCTACGCTTCTACGCCCATCGGGCCAGTAATAGTTTTTTTTTCCTGATAATCTGCCTTCTTTGTTGTTTCGAACAGTTTTATTTTCTAGCAGAACTTTCTTTCAAACACATATTGCCCTCTATTGCATGTTCTGCTTGAATGCAACAACAACCTTGAAAAGAAAGCTGAGGAAAGACAGGATTCCTTGTCATTTTAAAAAAAGACTGAAACTTTTACTGAAACTTTACAAAAACTATTTTTTTCTGACAAATCTCGAGTTACCACGCTAAATTATACACATCAACTAAAAAATATCATCGCCGGATTTTTTGAAGCATGGTCGGATGATATATGCTATCAAAAAATCTAACAGAAAAAAAACAAAATTTTAACTTCTACGACTATAGTGGCCTCTAAGTATTTTTTTGATAACCTGCCTTCTTTGCTGTTTCGGACAATTTTGCTTCAAGTAAAACCTTCTTTCGGTTATATCTAGCCCTCCATTGTATCGCAAAAACGTTAAAAAGAACTAAGGAAAGCCATAATTTCCCGCAAAAAAGTCATAAGGAAAGCCATCGTGTTGTACCTTTAAAAAAGTCATACTTTACACTTGCTTTGCAAGTCTATTCACTCAGTTTATAGCAATTGTGCTTTTGGTTGGATAGTTGTTTCATATTCCAGCTTTTTTAAACTGGTTTATGTATTTGCAAGAATCTTACAAGATAAACTTTTTCTTGCAAGAATCTTACAAGATAAACTTTTTCTTGCAAGATCTTGTAAGATAAACTTTTTTTGCAAGAATCTTGTAAGATCTTACAAGATAAACTTTTGGCCTCGACTAGAGTAATGGCTAATAAACCAGCACAGATGGATACTATATCAAGAGCTAATACGAATACAATTTATTTGAGAACAAACGATGTTGGAGCAATCTTCTATAAATTCCAAATAACCTTTAATTGTGAGCGGAAATATTTTGAGTTATAATCTGGATCTAACCGTTGTATAAAAAATATGAACCAAGGGAAGATACAATCTCTTTTATAAATGAAGAAATTTGATTCTAAAGTTAAAGTTGCCCATCTATAAAATAAGAACGGTAACTGATACAGATAGAGAAATTATATGTCCTACAAATTATAGATTCTTTTTCATTAAGTAGATTGAGTTAAAAATATGCAGATTCAACGTAATCTTCTAATTAATGAGAAAACTACATTTGAATGGCTTGACAAAATAGGTAAAGTCATGGGTGGTATTATATGAAGTTTAGCCACATGTATACACGAATTCATCCGAATGCTACACTCGGTGGATTGAAAAACCGTAATATATTATCCGCTGTTGATTGGGCTAGCCTCCCAATGATCGATCAGTAGAGTTGGTAGATTAACTAACACAGGCTATGGTGTTGGATCTAATCCGCGAAGTGAAATCTAATCCCCGATACCAACACTACCAATAACACTAACACTAATGCTAACACTAACTGCGTAGCAGCTTCGCTGATCAATAACGCTAACAGTAAATCACTAATGAACGATACATATATGATCAATAAGACAAAGCTTTAAAACACGTTTGGATCTAACACACTAAAGAGAATTGCAAAATAGCCAGTTTTTACTACTATATTTAGAGAACTTATAAAGAATGTAATAATTGAAAACCAAATGATCATAATCGTGCCCTGAAAATCCCACACACACACATTACTGGTCAAGTCTTAACTACCCAGGTTGAGGTGCCAGACGGAAAGTCGATATGTCCAGACCCAGATGAACGCACGACGGGGGTGTCGTGCGTTCAAATTTACATGGTCTGGAAACAAGGAAAAACGCACGAAAGTCTGATCATGAACGCACGAATAGTCTGGTGAACGCACGAAAGTCTGATCATGAACGCACGAATAGTCTGGTGAACGCACGAAAGTCTGATCATGAACGCACGAATAGTCTGGTGAACGCACGAAAATCTAATCATGAACGCACGAATAGTCTGGTGAACGCACGAAAGTCTGATCATGAACGCACGAATAGTCTGGTGAACGCACGAAAGTCTGATCATGAACGCGCGAATAGTCTGGTGAACGCACGAAAGTCTGATCATGAACGCACGAATAGTCTGGTGAACGCACGAAAGTCTGATCATGAACGCACGAATAGTCTGGTGAACGCACGAAAGTCTGATCATGAACGCACGAAAGTCTGGACATGAACGCACTAAAGTTCCGATGAACGCACAATTTTTTTGTGCGTTCATCAGACTTAAGCGCGTTCATGTCCAGACTTTCGTGCGTTCATGATCAGACTTTCGTGCGTTCACCAGACTATTCGTGCGTTCATGATCAGACAAAATTAACCTTTTATGCTTGTAGATGCCCATTGAAGATTAAGACGACAGAGGGTTCCATCAGTCCACAAATCCATATATAAATTCTTTTTTTACGTGAGGTACAAGAACATCTTTCTACTAATAGGAGACATGCCTTTTTTTGCTATGGTGAGAAAAATTCAAGGTGTCTAACTATCAGTATTAAGAATAAAATGAACCTCTAATAAGACTTTTTTTATAATTAAGACTATTTTTGACACTCATTCAAGAAAGCTGAAATCAACATAAACATATATCATACATCATAAACACACATCATAGACTCAAACCAAAAAACCGAAGCGAGAGACGAGCGAGACAACGCGAGAGACGAGCGAGAGAACGCGAGACAACGCGAGAGACGAGCGAGAGAACGCGAGACGAGTGAAAGAACGCGAGACGATAGCGAGAGAACGGGAGACACGAGCGAGAGACGAAAACAGGGGCGAGAGGAAGAGGGGAGCGGGGAGGGAGAGCACAGAAAAATCTTGACGCCCGAAAGGCGTCCCACCAATTTTTAACTCTAAATTTTTTTTTCTTTTCAAAAAAACCGTACGTAAACTCACTTTTTTCTAGACAAGCTATACCAAAATTCTTTTTGCTTTACACTCTAGATACACATGGGATACTCCATACCAAGTTTAGTTCAATTTCGACAACTCCTTGATCCAATAAAACTTCTATATTTTTGAAAATAGAATAAGCGAATAAGTCGAAATTTCCGTATGAAAAACTAACTTTTTTCTTAGGCAAGCTATACCGAAATTTCTTTTTGCTTTACACTCTAAATACACATTGGATACTCCATACCAAGTTTGGTTCAATTTGGACAACTCCTTGATCCGATAAAATTTCTATATTTTTCAAAATAGAATAAGCGAATAAGTCGAATATTCCGTATGAAAAACTAACTTTTTTCCTAGGCCAGCTATTCCAAAAATTCTTTTTGCTTTACACTCTAGATACACATGGGATACTCCATACCAAGTTTGGTTCAATTTGGACAACTCCTTGATCCGATGAAATTTCTATATTTTTGAAAATAGAATAAGCGAATAAGTCGAAATTTCCGTATGAAAAACTAACTTTTTTCCTAGGCAAGCTATACCGAAAATTCTTTTTGCTTTACACTTAAGATACACATGGGATACTCCATTCCTTGTTTGGTTCAATTTGGACAACTCCTTGACCCGATGAAATTTCTATATATTTGAAAATAGAATACGCGTATAATAAGCGAATAAGTCGAAATTACCGTATAAAAAACTAACTTTTTTCCTAGGCGAGCTACACCAAAAATTCCTCTTGCTCTTTTTGTTTTACACTTTAAATACACATGGGATACTCCATACCAAGTTTGGTTCAATTTGGACAACTCCTTGATCCGATAAAATTTCTATATTTTTGGAATTAGATAGAATAAGCGAATAAGTCGAAATTTCCGTATGAAAAACTAACTTTTTTCCTAGGCAAGCTATACAAAAAAAAAATTTTTTTGCTTTACACTTTAGATACATATGGGATACTCCATACCAAGTTTGGTTCAATTTGGACAACTCCTTGACCCGATGAAATTTCTATATTTTTGAAAATAGAATAAGCGTATAATAAGCGAATAAGTCGAAATTCCCGTATGAAAAACTAACTTTTTTCCTAGGCAAGCTATACCAAAAATTCTTTTTGTTTTACACTCTAGATACACATGGGACACTCCATACCAAGTTTGGTTCAATTTGGACAAATCCATGATCCGATAAAATTTCTATATTTTTGAAAATAGAATATGCGAATAAGTCGAAATTTCCGTATGAAAAACTAACTTTTTTCCTAGGCAAGCTATACCAAAAATTATTTTCGTTTTACACTCTAGATACACATGGAATACTCCATACCAAGTTTGGTTCAATTTGGACAACTCCTTGATCCGATAAAATTTCTATATTTTTGAAAATAGAATATGCGAATAAGTCGAAATTTCCGTATGAAAAACTAACTTTTTTCCTAGGCAGGCTATACCAAAAATTCTTTTTGCTTTACGCTCTAGATACACATGGGATACTCCATACCAAGTTTGGTTCAATTTGGACAACTCCTTGACTCGATGAAATTTCTATATTTTTGAAAATGGAATAAGCGAATAGGTCGATATTTCCGATCGAAATACGAACTTTTTTCTAGACCAGCTATCGCAAAAATTCTTTTTGTTTTATACTCTACCTACAAAAGAGATACCCAAAACCAAGTTTGGTTCAATTTGGACAACTCCTTGACCCGATGAAATTTCATTATTTTTGAAAATAGAATAAGCCTAAGCGAAAAGGTCGAAATTTCCGTATGAAAAACTAACTTTTTTTCCTAGGCAAGCTACACCAAAATTTTTTTTTGTTTTACACTATACCTACAAGGGGGATACTCTATGCCAAAATTGGTTCATTTTGGACGACTCCTTGACCCGATGAAATTTCTATATTTTTGAAAATAGAATAAGCGTAAGCGAATAAGTCTATATTTCCGATTGAAATACGAACTTTTTGTCTAGCAGAGCTATGCCAAAAATTCTTCCTGTTTTACGCTCTAGTTAGACCTGGTATACTCCATACCAAATTTGGTTCAGTTTGGACAACTCTATGACCTAATCAAAAAGACCTATTTTTAAAATTATTCATTTGAAATAATAGCAAATTTCCGTACGAAATACTAGTTTTTTCCTAGGCAAGCTATACCAAAAATTTCTTCTGTTTTACGCTCTAGGTACACATGGGATAGTCCATACCGAGTTTGGTTCGATTTGGACAACTCCTTGATCCAATAAATTTTCTATATTTTTGAAAATAGAATAATAAGCGTTTAAGCGAATAAGTCGATATTTCCGATTGAAATACGAACTTTCTTCCTAGGCAAGCTATACCAAAAATTCTTTTTGTTTTACACTCTAGGTACACATGGGATAGTCCATACCGAGTTTGGTTCGATTTGGACAACTCCTTGACCCGATAAAATTTCTATACTTTTGAAAATAGAATAAGCGTATAATAAGCGAATAAATCGATATTTCCGATTGAAATATGAACTTTTTTTCTAGCAAAGCTATACCAAAAAGTCTTTTTGTTTTACGCTCTAGGTAGAACTGGGATACTCCATACCAAATTTGGTTCAGTTTGGACAACTCTATGACCTAATCAAAAAGACCTATTTTTAAAATTTTTCATTTGAAATAATAGCAAATTTCCGTACGAAATACTAGTTTTTTCCTAGGCACGCTATACCAAAAATTTCTTCTGTTTTATGCTCTAGGTACACATGGGATAGACCATACTGAGTTTGGTTCGATTTGGACAACTCCTTGACCCGATAAAATTTCTATATTTTTGAAAATAGAATAATAAGCGTATAAGCGAATAAGTCGATATTTCCGATTGAAATACGAACTTTTTTCCTAGGCAAGCTATACCAAAAATTCTTTTTGTTTTACACTCTAGGTACACATGGGATAGTCCATACCGACTTTGGTTCGATTTGGACAACTCCTTGACCCGATAAAATTTCTATACTTTTGAAAATAGAATAAGCGTATAATAAGCGAATAAATCGATATTTCCGATTGAAATATGAACTTTTTTTCTAGCAAAGCTATACCAAAAAGTCTTTTTGTTTTACGCTCTAGGTAGAACTGGGATACTCCATACCAAATTTGGTTCAGTTTGGACAACTCTATGACCTAATCAAAAAGACCTATTTTTAAAATTTTTCATTTGAAATAATAGCAAATTTCCGTACGAAATACTAGTTTTTTCCTAGGCACGCTATACCAAAAATTTCTTCTGTTTTATGCTCTAGGTACACATGGGATAGACCATACTGAGTTTGGTTCGATTTGGACAACTCCTTGACCCGATAAAATTTCTATATTTTTGAAAATAGAATAATAAGCGTATAAGCGAATAAGTCGATATTTCCGATTGAAATACGAACTTTTTTCCTAGGCAAGCTATACCAAAAATTCTTTTTGTTTTACACTCTAGGTACACATGGGATAGTCCATACCGAGTTTGGTTCGATTTGGACAACTCCTCGACCCGATAAAATTTCTTTACTTTTGAATATAGAATAAGCGTATAATAAGCAAATAAGTCGATATTTCCGATTGAAATAAGAACTTTTTTCTAGCAAAGCTATACCAAAAAGTCTTTTTGTTTTAAGCTCTAGGTAGAACTGGGATACTCCATACCAAATTTGGTTCAGTTCGGACAACTCTATGACCTAATCAAAAAGACCTATTTTTAAAATTATTTATTTGAAAAATAGCAAATTTCCGTACGAAAAACTAACCTTTTTCCTAGGCAAGCTCTGCCAAAAATTTTTTTTGTTTTACAGTCTACCTACAAAGGGGATACTCTATACCAAGTTTGGTTTGATTTGGACAACTCCTTGATCCGATAAAATGTCTATATTTTTGAAAATAGAATAATAAGCGTATAAGCGAATAAGTCGATATTTCCGATTGAAATACGAACTTTTTTTTTGCAAAGCTATACCAAAAACTCTTTTTGTTTTACGCTCTAGGTATACATAGGATACTCCATACCGAGTTTGCTTTGATTTTGACAACTCCTTGATCCGATAAAATTTCTATATTTTTGAAAATAGAATAAGCGATTAAGTCGAAATTTCCGTATGAAAAACTAACTTTTTTCCTAGGCAAGCTATACCAAAAATACTTTTTGTTTTACACTCTAGGTACACATGGGATAGTCCATACCGAGTTTGGTTCGATTTGGACAACTCCTCGACCCGATAAAATTTCTATACTTTTGAAAATAAAATAAGCGTATAATAAGCGAATAAATCGATATTTCCGATTGAAATAAGAACTTTTTTCTAGCAAAGCTATACCAAAAAGTCTTTTTGTTTTAAGCTCTAGGTAGAACTGGGATACTCCATACCAAATTTGGTTCAGTTTGGACAACTCTATGACCTAATCAAAAAGACCTATTTTTAAAATTATTTATTTGAAATAATAGCAAATTTCCGTACGAAAAACTAACCTTTTTCCTAGGCAAGCTATGCCAAAATTTTTTTTGTTTTACAGTCTACCTACAAAGGGGATACTCTATACCAAGTTTGGTTTGATTTGGACAACTCCTTGATCCGATAAAATGTCTATATTTTTGAAAATAGAATAATAAGCGTATAAGCGAATAAGTCGATATTTCCGATTGAAATACGAACTTTTTTTTTGCAAAGCTATACCAAAAACTCTTTTTGTTTTACGCTCTAGGTATACATAGGATACTCCATACCGAGTTTGCTTTGATTTGGACAACTCCTTGATCCGATAAAATTTCTATATTTTTGAAAATAGAATAAGCGATTAAGTCGAAATTTCCGTATGAAAAACTAACTTTTTTCCTAGGCAAGCTATACCAAAAATACTTTTTGTTTTACACTCTAGGTACACATGGGATAGTCCATACCGAGTTTGGTTCGATTTGGACAACTCCTCGACCCGATAAAATTTCTATACTTTTGAAAATAAAATAAGCGTATAATAAGCGAATAAATCGATATTTCCGATTGAAATAAGAACTTTTTTCTAGCAAAGCTATACCAAAAAGTCTTTTTGTTTTAAGCTCTAGGTAGAACTGGGATACTCCATACCAAATTTGGTTCAGTTTGGACAACTCTATGACCTAATCAAAAAGACCTATTTTTAAAATTATTTATTTGAAATAATAGCAAATTTCCGTACGAAAAACTAACCTTTTTCCTAGGCAAGCTATGCCAAAATTTTTTTTGTTTTACAGTCTACCTACAAAGGGGATACTCTATACCAAGTTTGGTTTGATTTGGACAACTCCTTGATCCGATAAAATGTCTATATTTTTGAAAATAGAATAATAAGCGTATAAGCGAATAAGTCGATAATTCCGATTGAAATACGAACTTTTTTTTGCAAAGCTATACCAAAAACTCTTTTTGTTTTACGCTCTAGGTATACATAGGATACTCCATACCGAGTTTGCTTTGATTTGGACAACTCCTTGATCCGATAAAATTTCTATATTTTTGAAAATAGAATAAGCGATTAAGTCGAAATTTCCGTATGAAAAACTAACTTTTTTCCTAGGCAAGCTATACCAAAAATACTTTTTGTTTTACACTCTAGATACACATGGGATAGTCCATACCGAGTTTGGTTCGATTTGGACAACTCCTCGACCCGATAAAATTTCTATACTTTTGAAAATAAAATAAGCGTATAATAAGCGAATAAATCGATATTTCCGATTGAAATAAGAACTTTTTTCTAGCAAAGCTATACCAAAAAGTCTTTTTGTTTTAAGCTCTAGGTAGAACTGGGATACTCCATACCAAATTTGGTTCAGTTTGGACAACTCTATGACCTAATCAAAAAGACCTATTTTTAAAATTATTTATTTGAAATAATAGCAAATTTCCGTACGAAAAACTAACCTTTTTCCTAGGCAAGCTATGCCAAAATTTTTTTTGTTTTACAGTCTACCTACAAAGGGGATACTCTATACCAAGTTTGGTTTGATTTGGACAACTCCTTGATCCGATAAAATGTCTATATTTTTGAAAATAGAATAAGCGATTAAGTCGAAATTTCCGTATGAAAAACTAACTTTTTTCCTAGGCAAGCTATACCAAAAATACTTTTTGTTTTACACTCTAGGTACACATGGGATACTCCATACCAAGTTTGGTTCGATTTGGACAATTCCTAGACCCGATAAAACTTCTATATTTTTGAAAATAAAATAAGCGTATAATAAGCGAATAAATCGATAATTCCGATTGAAATATGAATTTTTTTTCTAACACAGCTATACCACAAATTCTTCTTGTTTTACGCTCTAGGTAGACCTGGGATACTCCATACCAAATTTGGTTCAGTTTGGACAACTCTATGACCTAATCAAAAAGACATATTTTTAAAATTGTATATTTGAAATAATAATAAATTTCCGTACGAAAAACTAACTTTTTTCCTAGGCAAGCTATACCAAAAACTCTTTTTGTTTTACGCTCTAGGTATACATGGGATACTCCATACCGAGTTTGCTTTGATTTGGACTATTCCTTGACCCGATAAAACTTCTACATTTTTGAAAATAAAATAAGCGTATAATAAGCGAATAAATCGATATTTCCGATTGAAATATGAACTTTTTTTCTAACAAAGCTATACTACAAATTCTTCTTGTTTTACGCTCTAGGTAGACCTGGGATACTCCATACCAAATTTGGTTCAGTTTGGACAACTCTATGACCTAATCAAAAAGACAACTCTATTGAAATAATAGCAAATTTCCGTACGAAAAACTAACTTTTTTCCTAGGCAAGCTATGCCAAAAATTCTTTTTGTTTTACCATCTACCTACAAAGGGGATACTCGATACCAAGTTTGGTTCACTTTGAACAACTCCTTGACCCGATGAAAAAGACCTTTTTTTTGAAATTCGTTATTGGCGAAATTCGCAAATTTCGGTATGAAATACTAACTTTTTTCCTAGGCAAGCTATACCAAAAAATTCTTCTGTTTTACGCTCTAGGTTCACATGGGAAAGTCCATACCGAGTTTGCTTCGATTTGGACAACTCCTTGACCCGATAAAACTTCTATATTTTTGAAAATAAAAAAGCGTATAATAAGCGAATATATCGATATTTCCGATTGAAATATGACCATTTTTTCTAGCAAAGCTATACCAAAAAGACTTTTTGTTTTACGCTCTAGGTAGAACTGGGATACTCCATACCAAATTTGGTTCAGTTTGGACAACTCTATGACCTAATCAAAAAGACCTGTTTTTAAAATTATTTATTTGAAATAATAGCAAATTTCCGTACGAAAAGCTAACTTTTTTCCTAGGCAAGCTATGCAAAAAATTTTTTTTTGTTTTACAATCTACTTACAAAGGGGATACTCTGCACCAAGTTTGGTTCAATTTGGACAACTCCTTGACCCGATAAAAGTTCTACATTTTTGAAAATAAAATAAGCGTTTAATAAGCGAATAAATCGATAATTCCGATTGAAATATGAACTTTTTTTCTAGCAAAGCTATACCACAAATTCTTCTTGTTTTACGCTCTAGGTAGACCTGGGATACTCCATACCAAATTTGGTTCAGTTTGGACAACTCTATGACCTAATCAAAAAGACATATTTTTAAAATTATTTATTTGAAATAATAGCAAATTTCCGTACGAAAAACTAACTTTTTTCCTAGGCAAGCTATACCAAAAACTCTTTTTGTTTTACGCTCTAGGTATACATGGGATACTCCATACCGAGTTTGCTTTGATTTGGACAACTCCTTGATCCGATAAAATTTCTATATTTTTGAAAATAGAATAAGCGATTAAGTCGAAATTTCCGTATGAAAAACTAACTTTTTTCCTAGGCAAGCTATACCAAAAATACTTTTTGTTTTACACTCTAGGTACAAATGGGATACTCCATACCAAATTTGTTTCGATTTGGACAATTCCTTGACCCGATAAAACTTCTATTTTTTTGAAAATAAAATAAGCGTATAATAAGCGAATAAATCGATATTTCCGATTGAAATATTAAATTTTTTTCTAACACAGCTATACCACAAATTCTTCTAGTTTTACGCTCTAGGTAGACCTGGGATACTCCATACCAACTTTGGTTCAGTTTGGACAACTCTATGACCTAATCAAAAAGACATATTTTTAAAATTATTTATTTGAAATAATAGCAAATTTCCGTACGAAAAACTAACTTTTTTCCTAGGCAAGCTATACCAAAAACTCTTTTTGTTTTACGCTCTATGTATACATGGGATACTCCAACCGAGTTTGCTTTGATTTGGACAATTCCTTGACCCGATAAAACTTCTATATTTTTGAAAATAAAATAAGCGTATAATAAGCGAATAAATCGATATTTCCGATTGAAATATGAACTTTTTTTCTAACAAAGCTATACCACAAATTCTTCTTGTTTTACGCTCTAGGTATACATGGGATACTCCATACCGAGTTTGCTTTGATTTGGACAACTCCTTGATCCGATAAAACTTCTATATTTTTGAAAATAAAATAAGCGTATAATAAGCGAATAAATCGATATTTCCGATTGAAATATGAACTTTTTTTCTAACAAAGCTATACTACAAATTCTTCTTGTTTTACGCTCTAGGTAGACCTGGGATACTCCATACCAAATTTGGTTCAGTTCGGACAACTCTACGACCTAATCAAAAAGACAACTCATGAAATAATAGCAAATTTCTGTACGAAAAACTAACTTTTTTCCTAGGCAAGCTATGCCAAAATTTCTTTTTGTTTTACCATCTACCTACAAAGGGGATACTCGATACCAAGTTTGGTTCACTTTGAACAACTCCTTGACCCGATGAAAAAGACCTATTTTTGAAATTCGTTATTTGCGAAATTCGCAAATTTCGGTATGAAATACTAACTTTTTTCCTAGGCAAGCTATACCAAAAAATTCTTCTGTTTTACGCTCTAGGTTCACATGGGAAAATGCATACCGAGTTTGCTTCGATTTGGACAACTCCTTGACCCGATAAAACTTCTATATTTTTGAAAATATAAAAGCGTATAATAAGCGAATAAATCGATATTTCCGATTGAAATATGACATTTTTTTCCAGCGAAGCTATACCAAAAAGACTTTTCGTTTTACGCTCTAGGTAGAACTGGGATACTCCATACCAAATTTGGTTCAGTTTGGACAACTCTATGACCGAATCAAAAAGACCTGTTTTTAAAATTATTTATTTGAAATAATAGCAAATTTCCGTACGAAAAGCTAACTTTTTTCCTAGGCAAGCTATGCAAAAAAATTTTTTGTTTTACAATCTACCTACAAAGGGGATACTCTGTACCAAGTTTGGTTCAATTTGGACAACTCCTTGATCCGATAAAATTTCTATACCTTTGAAAATAGAATAAGCGAATAAGTCAAAATTTACGTATGAAAAACTAACTTTTTTCCTAGGCAAGCTATACCAAAAATTCTTTTTGCTTTACACTCTAGATACCCATGGGATACTCGATACCGAGTTCGGTTTGATTTGGACAACTCCTTGACCCGATAAAACATCTATATTTTTGAAGATAGAATAAGCGAATAAGTCGATATTGCCGATTGAAATACGAACTTCTTTTCTAGGATAGTAAGGCGGACCATTCTTTTTGCATTACAACCTAAACAGTACTGGTAGTCTGGGATATCAATTTGGTTCGATTTGAACAACTCCTTGACCCGATGAAAAATACTATATTTCAAAATTAAATATTCGAAATAATCGCAAATTTCAGTTTAAAATACTAACTTTTTTCCTAGGCAATCTATACCAAAAATTCTTTTACAATCTAGTTACCCATGGGATACTCGACACCGAGTTTGGTTTGATTTGGACAACTCCTTGACCCGTTGAAAAAGACCTATTTTTAAAATTCAATAATTTCAAGTTATTCGAAATAATAGCAAAATTCCGTATGAAATACTAACTTTTTTCCTAGGCAAGCTATACCAAAAAGTTTTTTTGTTATACAATCTAGGTACACATGGGATACTCCATACCAAGTTTAGTTCAATTTGGACAACTCCTTGACCCAAAGAAATTTCTATATTTTTGAAAATAGAATAATCGAATAAGTCGATATTTGCGATCGAAATACGAACTTTTCTTCTAGGCAAGCTATACCAAAAACTCTTTTCGTTTTACGCTCTAGGTATACATGGAATACTCCATACCGAGTTTGGTTCGATTTGGACAACTCCTTGATCCGATAAAATTTCTATATTTTTGAAAATAGAATAAGCGAATAAGTCGAAATTTCCGTATGAAAAACTAACTTTTTTCTAGGCAAGCTATACCAAAAATTCTTTTTGCTTTACACTCTAGGTACATATGGGATACTCCATACCAAGTTTGGTTCAATTTGGACAACTCCTTGACCCGAAGAAATTTCTATAATTTTGAAAATAGAATAAGCGAATAAGTCGAAATTTCCGATCGAAATACGAACTTTTCTTCTAGGCAAGCTATACCAAAAACTCTTTTTGTTTTACGCTCTAGGTATACATGGAATACTCCATACCGAGTTTGGTTCGATTTGGACAACTCCTTGATCCGATAAAACTTCTATGTTTTTGAAAATAGATTAAGCGTATAATAAGCGAGTAAATCGATATTTCCGTATGAAATACGAACTTTTTTCCTAGGCAAGCTATACCAAAAAGTTTTTTTGTTATACAATCTAGGTACACATGGGATACTCCATACCAAGTTTAGTTCAATTTGGACAACTCCTTGACCCAAAGAAATTTCTATATTTTTGAAAATAGAATAATCGAATAAGTCGATATTTGCGATCGAAATACGAACTTTTCTTCTAGGCAAGCTATACCAAAAACTCTTTTCGTTTTACGCTCTAGGTATACATGGAATACTCCATACCGAGTTTGGTTCGATTTGGACAACTCCTTGATCCGATAAAATTTCTATATTTTTGAAAATAGAATAAGCGAATAAGTCGAAATTTCCGTATGAAAAACTAACTTTTTTCTAGGCAAGCTATACCAAAAATTCTTTTTGCTTTACACTCTAGGTACATATGGGATACTCCATACCAAGTTTGGTTCAATTTGGACAACTCCTTGACCCGAAGAAATTTCTATAATTTTGAAAATAGAATAAGCGAATAAGTCGAAATTTCCGATCGAAATACGAACTTTTCTTCTAGGCAAGCTATACCAAAAACTCTTTTTGTTTTACGCTCTAGGTATACATGGAATACTCCATACCGAGTTTGGTTCGATTTGGACAACTCCTTGATCCGATAAAACTTCTATGTTTTTGAAAATAGATTAAGCGTATAATAAGCGAGTAAATCGATATTTCCGTATGAAATACGAACTTTTTTCTAGGCAAGCTATACCAAAAAATTCTCCTGTTTTAACTCTAGATACCCATGGGATACTCGATACCGAGTTTGGTTTGATTTGGACAACTCCTTGACCCGATAAAACTTCTATATTTTTGAAGATAGAATAAGCGAATAAGTCGATATTGCCGATTGAAATACGAACTTCTTTTCTAGGATAGTAAGGCGGACCATTTTTTTGCATTACAACCTAAACAGTACTGGTAGTCTGGGATATCAATTTGGTTCGATTTGAACAACTCCTTGACCCGATGAAAAATACTATATTTCAAAATTAAATATTCGAAATAATCGCAAATTTCAGTTTAAAATACTAACTTTTTTCCTAGGCAAGCTATACCAAAAATTCTTTTACAATCTAGTTACCCATGGGATACTCGACACCGAGTTTGGTTTGATTTGGACAACTCCTTGACCTGTTGAAAAAGACCTATTTTTAAAATTCAATAATTTCAAGTTATTCGAAATAATAGCAAATTTCCGTATGAAATACTAACTTTTTTCCTAGGCAAGCTATACCAAAAAGTTTTTTTGTTTTACAATCTAGGTACACATGGGAAACTCCATACCAAGTTTAGTTCAATTTGGACAACTCCTTGACCCGAAGAAATTTTTCTATTTTTGAAAAGAGAATAAGCGAATAAGTCGATATTTGCGATCGAAATACGAACTTTTCTTCTGGCAAGCTATACCAAAAACTCTTTTTGTTTTACGCTCTAGGTATACATGGAATACTCTATACCGAGTTTGGTTCGATTTGGACAACTCCTTGATCCGATAAAACTTCTATGTTTTTGAAAATAGAATAAGCGTATAATAAGCGAGTAAATCGATATTTCCGATTGAATTATGAACTTTTTTTCTAGGCAATCTATACCAAAAACTCTTTTCGTTTTACGCTCTAGGTATACATGGAATACTCCATACCGAGTTTGGTTTGATTTGGACAACTCCTTGATCCGATAAAATTTCTATATTTTTGAAAATAGAATAAGCGAATAAGTGGAAACTTCCGTATGAAAAACTAACTTTTTTCTAGGCAAGCTATACCAACAACTCTTTTTGCTTTACACTCTAGGTACATATGGGATACTCCATACCAAGTTTGGTTCAATTTGGACAACTCCTTGACCCGAAGAAATTTCTATATTTTTGAAAATAGAATATGCGAATAAAGCGAAATTTCCGATCGAAATACGAACTTTTTTTCTAGGCAAGCTATACCAAAAAATTCTCCTGTTTTAACTCTAGGTACACATGGGATATTCCATATCAAGTTTGGTTCGATTTGGACAACTCCTTGACCCGATAAAACTTCTATTTTTTTGAAAATAGAATAAGCGAATAAGTCGATATTTCCGATTGAAATAAGAACTTTTTTCTAGGCAAGCTATACCAAAAAATTCTCCTGTTTTAACTCTAGGTACACATGGGATAGTCCATATCAAGTTTTGTTCGATTTGGATAACTCCTTGATCCGATAAAACTTCTATGTTTTTGAAAATAGAATAAGCGTATAATAAGCGAGTAAATCGATATTTCCGATTGAATTATGAACTTTTTTTCTAGGCAATCTATACCAAAAACTCTTTTCGTTTTACGCTCTAGGTATACATGGAATACTCCATACCGAGTTTGGTTTGATTTGGACAACTCCTTGATCCGATAAAATTTCTATATTTTTGAAAATAGAATAAGCGAATAAGTCGAAACTTCCGTATGAAAAACTAACTTTTTTCTAGGCAAGCTATACCAACAATTCTTTTTGCTTTACACTCTAGGTACATATGGGATACTCCATACCAAGTTTGGTTCAATTTGGACAACTCCTTGACCCGAAGAAATTTCTATATTTTTGAAAATAGAATATGCGAATAAAGCGAAATTTCCGATCGAAATACGAACTTTTTTTCTAGGCAAGCTATACCAAAAAATTCTCCTGTTTTAACTCTAGGTACACATGGGATATTCCATATCAAGTTTGGTTCGATTTGGACAACTCCTTGACCCGATAAAACTTCTATTTTTTTGAAAATAGAATAAGCGAATAAGTCGATATTTCCGATTGAAATAAGAACTTTTTTCTAGGCAAGCTATACCAAAAACTCTTTTTGTTTTACGCTCTAGGTATACATGGAATACTCCATACCGAGTTTGGTTCGATTTGGACAACTCCTTGATCCGATAAAATTTCTATATTTTTGAAAATAGAATAAGCGAATAAGTCGATATTTCCGATTGAAATACGAACTTTTTTTCTAGGCAAGCTATACCAAAAATTTCTTCTGTTTTACGCTCTAGGTACACATGGGATAGTCCATATCAAGTTTTGTTCGATTTGGATAACTCCTTGACCCAATAAAACTTCTATATTTTTGAAAACAGAATAAGCGTATAATAAGCGAATAAATCGATATTTCCGATTGAAATATGAACTTTTTTCTAGACAAGCTATACCAAAAACTCTTTTTGTTTTACGCTCTAGGTAAACATGGAATACTCCATACCGAGTTTGGTTCGATTTGGACAACTCCTTGATCCGATAAAATTTCTATATTTTTGAAAATAGAATAAGCGAATAAGTCGAAATTTCCGATCGAAATACGAACTTTTTTTCTAGGCAAGCTATACCAACAATTTCTCCTGTTTTACGCTCTAGGTACACATGGGATAGTCCATATCAAGTTTTGTTCGATTTGGATAACTCCTTGACCCGATAAAACTTCTATATTTTTGAAAACAGAATAAGCGTATAATAAGCGAATAAATCGATATTTCCGATTGAAATATGAACTTTTTTCTAGACAAGCTATACCAAAAACTCTTTTTGTTTTACGCTCTAGGTATACATGGAATACTCCATACCGAGTCTGGTTCGATTTGGACAACTCCTTGACCCGATAAAACTTCTATATTTTTGAAAATAGAATAAGCGAATAAGTCGATATTTCCGATTGAAATACGAACTTTTTTCTAGGCAAGCTATACCAAAAAGTCTTTTTGTTTTACGCTCTAGGTATACATGGAATACTCCATACCGAGTTTGGTTCAATTTGGACAACTCCTTGATCCGTTAAAATTTCTATATTTTTGAAAATAGAATAAGCGAATAAGTCGATAATTCCGATTGAAATACAAACTTTTTTTCTAGGCAAGCTATACCAAAAACTTCTTCTATTTTACGCTCTAGGTACACATGGGATAGTCCATATCAAGTTTTGTTCGATTTGGATAACTCCTTGACCCGATAAAACTTCTATATTTTTGAAAATAGAATAAGCGTATAATAAGCGAATAAATCGATATTTCCGATTGAAATATGAACTTTTTTCTAGACAAGCTATACCAAATACTTTTTTTGTTTTACGCTCTAGGTATACATGGAATACTCCATACCGAGTTTGGTTCGATTTGGACAACTCCTTGATCCGATAAAATTTCTTTATTTTTGAAAATAGAATAAGCGAATGAGTCGATATTTCCGATTGAAATACAAACTTTTTTTCTAGGCAAGCTTTACCAAAAATTTCTTCTGTTTTACGCTCTAGGTACACATGGGATAGTCCATATCAAGTTTGGTTCGACTTGGATAACTCCTTGACCCGATAAAAGTTCTATATTTTTGAAAATAGAATAAGCGTATAATAAGCGAATAAATCGATATTTCCGATTGAAATATGAACTTTTTTTCGAGCAAAGCTATACCAAAAACTCTTTTTGTTTTACACTCTAGGTACACATGGGATAGTCCATATCAAGTTTGGTTCGATTTGGATAACTCCTTGACCCGATAAAACTTCTATATTTTTGAAAATAGAATAAGCGTATAATAAGCGAATAAATCGATATTTCCGATTGAAATATGAACTTTTTTTCGAGCAAAGCTATACCAAAAACTCTTTTTGTTTTACACTCTAGGTATACATGGGATACTCCATACCGAGTTTGCTTCGATTTGGACAACTCCTTGATCCGATAAAATTTCTATATTTTTGAAAATAGAATAAGCGAATAAGTCGAAATTTCCGTATGAAATACTAACTTTTTTCCTAGGCAAGCTATACAAAACTATTTTCGTTTTACACTCTACCTACGAAGGGGACACTCTATACAAAGTTTGGTTGGATTTGGACAACTCCTTGACCCGATGAAAAAGAACTATTTTTAAAGTTCGCAATATAAATTCAACTTGTAAGTGGAAAACGTCTATAACAAGGACAAAACTTTGAAAGAAATAGCTTTCAAATGAGCTGAACAAAGAAAGAGAAACAAAAGTCTAGAGCTAACACAGAAGCTTTTTTACCAGTTTACAAATCTATAAATTCACTAGTTGTGTTCATAATGATTTAACATTGTAATCAAATAGGTTTCTTGAAACTTGATATAAAGAAATTTAAATTTGATGGCAGCCAAGGGAATTTCGATTTTTTCTTCTCTATCTTCTACGATAAAACTGAACGGCAACACCTGTCGATTTTCATTTTTCACTAACTTCAGCGTCTTCACAATTTTGACATTCTGAGAACTAGACCTCTAATTTCTCCTTCGAAAAAAAAGAATTTCTCCGGCTATAAGTTCATCTTCCAAATTAACACCAACATACTTATCTGCGACAGATCCTCGTCTGTAAGCAGCCGAGGAGAAAAAGAACTCGCCCGAAAAACGACAAAAGAGTTTTAATTGCGGCCGTCGCTTCCGAAATCTTCTGGTGTCTGAATTTTCTGCGAAGCCGTACGTTTCGTCGAACTTCCTTCTTTCGAGGAAATCTCCAAGCATTGGGGTTAAACAGTCCTCCTTGAATTTCATTTTTATTAACATTTTTGCTCTAACACAACGCCAAACTATTAGCTGGCACTGGTTTACAGTTCCGGTGAGCGGAGCAATTAGAAGCCTATTGGCGGATTCGAACATTGCAGCAGAGGCAGTATACAGAGGTCCGATACTTTTCGTCTTGCCATCCGAGATGCCGCAGGAGATGGAAATTGATCGTATCCATTTTGTCTTCTCAGCCATACTTACACAAAATTCACAGAGAAGCTGATCATAAAAGTCCGCATTGCGGGAAGATTCGAAAAGTTCGCGGATCGAAAAAACTAATTTTTTCAGGTCAACTTCATCGCTCTTTCTGTTTTCGCCGAACAAATACGAAGGAAAAATTATTGGAGCTAAGTATAATAACAAAAACTTGACTTCCTTTGCCTTGAAATTGGGGAGAGCATGCAGTTTTCTGATCATGTTCCTGAATTCTTTCGGTAAATCAAGCGTTCCGATGAAAGAATTGATTTCATCTTTATGTTCGGATCTCATTGTCTCATAGTGATAGAGGAGTATATCTTTTCCAACTCCTAGAAAAAGTTGATGCATGGGGTCAACTGGAGATGATAGAGGCAAATTTGATATAACGTTGAAAACTTTGCTACGGCCTTTTACCCCTTGAGTTTTTATTTCGCAATCTGAATCCCGACCAAGCCGAGCTCTTAACTCTTGAATGCTTCCTCGTTCAAGCTCCTGGATATTGAGCATGTGGGAACTAAACGATCGCATCTCAAACTCTTCTTCATGAGGATATCTATGAACTCCTCCAATGTGGCAGCCTCTCTGAGTGCATAAGGAGCAACCTTAGTAGCCATTACATTGCTTCATCTTTAGCACTTTTGACTTTGCAATCAGATCCGCAATTAACAAGATAGGTTCAAAAGAGACAGCTATATCAGTTCCATTAAAATGAATTTTCTCTGTGACTGACAGCTGGTTGCGCACATGCTCGAATACCACATCGAAGTCCGGATAACCAGTTCCCACAAACAACGCTCCGAGGACAATATTTGTGAAATTTTGTCGCTTTTTTGGAGGAAGGTCAGCAACCGCAAAGAACAGAGGACAAGCGGAAGTTACGGGTGTCTTGCTGACAGTTGTTCCATCAGTATTGACAATTAATCTGACGCTGATTCGGTTCTCGGCTATTCGAAATTTGGGCATCGAGATATCTTGCTCTTGAGGTTTGTTTGCAGCATAATTTAATATGTCAGGAAGTGAATCGTTAAGAATGTCAATTAGTAGTGGACGAAAATTCAACAAGATTAGCTCACCGTTCTCAGAAGTCTGTTTGCTGGACTGATACTTCGAGCAAAAATCTTCAAACTGTTTCTTGAAAGCCCAAGGCGAAACTGTTTGACCCCCAAAATAAGGTGATCTCGCTTCAGCAGATCGTTCAAAAGTGCATCAGGGGCGTTATGCAGCGAAACAATAGCCAAAAGTGAAGCCATTAAATTTGTCTTTGTGACACCTGTCGTGCTCAATATTTCATTTGTTTCATCATAAGCTTCTGGTGTCCCGTGAACGTCCACATACATTGGAAATTGCCGATGAGATCTAATCCAAATTCATAATCTTTGTCTTCACCGAAGAAATCGGCGATATTTGTACTGCTAGCAACTGATAATTCAGATAAATTGCTGTTAGTATCAAAATTTTCGTCAGATAAATCCCAATCTGAATCAGTTCAATTTGTGAGAGGCAGCGAGCTAGTCTCTGATTCTAAGCTGACATTCGAGTCTTCATCGTAAAACTTGATGAGATTGACCAGTAACGAGCTACGTTCATCATTTTCAATAATTTTGATCCTGGGTTTTGCCACTCATTTTCTTTTGGCTGTCGTAGCGCAAAGTTCATCTTGGTTCTCAATGCCCTGTCCTTCTTCTCTTCCATGTTTTGCCTCATGTTCACAGAGACACAAAGCATTATTTTCTCCAAGAAAATCACTGTTATAGAAAGTAACTAACTGCTCGCCGTCCATAATTTCACGAAGAGCTCTTAACCGAACGCAAACTCGTCCCCGAAAGCCATTACTCATATAATAGTCGCAATTTGCAACACATGAAGGGTTCGCCCATCTTGCCACTCCAACTAACAGTTTATCCCCCTCCATCAAAGACCAGTCATCAATTTCACGATTTTTTGGCTTCTTAGCTAACAGGCCGACGGCAACGTTTATTTCTCCACACTTAATGACTTTTCCACTACGGTTGAACAGGCCATATCCTCCATAATTGTCATGTTCAATTCGCAGTCCAAAAGAAAAAGAAGACTTATAAATATCTTCCATATCAAGATGCAGTTTCTTGAAACTTTTGTCAGAGATCAAAAGTTTCTTGTAGCTGTCTGCTGATAATAATTTTGTTAACGCATGAATAGGATTATCCGAACCCTTCACAAACTGCTCGGCCAAAAATCCTTCAACTTGTGCGAGCTTTTCACATTGGTCCATAATCTGAAAATTGAAAAAGTTTCTGTTTTCATGATTAGAGAGATCTACTAATTTGATTTTAAAAACCGCTGCAACTATAGAAAGACTTGATAAATTCTTTATTTAGCCACGAAAACAAACGAAAACTAAAGGCCATCACTGCACGACGATTAACCCTAAAGAAAATCGAAAACTGTTCAGAATCAAATGACAATTAAAACCTCTCATGAAAGCAACCGCTATCTCAATTACGTAAAATTAGAAGACAATTTGATAACTCATAGGCAAATTTCAAAAAAAATAATAAAAACTAAAAGTAATTAGAGATCAAAACTATAATCACAAATGTAACGCTTCAGAATTAACTGATCTACTAAATCTCAATCTCCGATGAATGCTAAAACGATGAATGCTAAAGAAAATCGAAAACTGTTCAGAATCAAATGACAATTAAAACCTCTCATGAAAGCAACCGCTATCTCATTTAAGTAAAATTCGAAGACAATTTGATGAATCATATGCAAACTTTCAATAAAATAATAGAAACTAAAAGTATTTTTTCTGAGATTAAAAACTATAGTCACAAATGAATAGGTCAGAATTGGCTGGTCTACTAAACTTCAATCTCCGAAATTACTGAGCAGTAGGGGTTGAAACTGCAGCAATTTCCGCTTCATCATCAATCTCTGTCCTTTTAGAATAACTGAGTCTTTCTCGACCAGCCTGGTTGGCAGCTTCCTTAGCTTTGCGATATGCCAGTTGTGGCGTGAGGGGGTATTTCTGCATGACGACATCTAAACAAGAATCAGATTTCTCTTATTTTCTCAGAGCTAAGAACGAGGATTTGGACAACTATAACTTTTTCCAAAATACTGAGACAAAAATATGTTAAGAATTATGTTATAAAAGAAAAAACGCGAAAGCAAGTTAACCTTGCAAAAGCACGACTTTATACCTCGGAGCTTCGGAACGCTTTGCAGACCGGGTACTGTCAATCATTTCCTCCACCAAACCATCTTCTCCGAACAGAACACGTCTCAAAAATCTACCCAGTTGAGAAGGATGCGCATTGGCCTTGTGAGCTTTCATTAAGTCTTCGCCCTCAAAGTCAACTCGGTGTACAGGATACGCCACCATCAACTCTGGATGCTCGTCAATGCTCTGGAAGCCGTGTTATTGAAGTAGACAGATTTCCTGAACGTCCTTTGCCTAAATTTAAAAAAAAGTTTTTTCAACGTCTTGTGCCTAAAATAAAAAAAGTGCTGAAGTTTTTATTAAAAAGCAACCACACAAGACAGACAAAATTACCGTTTGATCTAGCTCTCCAAGCAGTTTTCGCTTTTTCTTGTCATGTCCGACTTTAATTTCATTCGCAACCGTTTCTGCTCGTCTCATTCGTTCTTCGTACCCTTTCATGAATTCCATGAACTCCTTACAGACAGCCGGGGATCTACCCTGCAAAAAGACCTTCAAATTTTAGAAGACATGAAAAAATCCAAAAACTCTACTATCAGCAAAAAATTCACCTGCTCATTGGGCTTATCACTCATCACTGCTTTTTCTTGGAATAACAGCGCTTGGGTTGTCACCTTCGCCCTGCTGACTGCTTTTGCCTCCTTATTGCTCGCAACCGCATTTCCTTCTTAAACGTGAACCTCTGGCGAAGAAAAGAAGTCAGGCGATTCCGGAACTATGGTTTCGGTAGCTTGCGTAACACTGGTTGCTGCCTTCCTTTTTGATGATTTGTCTGGTATGACGCAATTCAAGTAGGTTGGAGGCAGTCCTCTTTTAACTCTCTCTTCTGTCAACTTTTTGTGTAGCCTAACTTCACCAGCGAGACCGTACCCTAAGTATAGCATCCTATGTGTAGCTTGATTATTTCGTATGAACTCGTACTGGCCCGGTTTCATTGCTAGCTTCTGTTCATCGGTGTATCCACGTGGCCATGCAATACTATTCAGCGTTGTCGAAACGCATGCTTTATGGTAGAAAAAACAAAACAGTGTATTTCGATGTTGATATCGAATGCTTTGCTGAACTTGGACTTCTGGGCTGGTTTCAAAACTTGGCGCTTTAACTTCTTGTTTTGAACGGGACGTCTTTTTGATTGGAGCCATGGTTAAGATCTGAAAATCAAACGAACAATGAGCATCAGCAGAGGACTTTTACTTTCTTTGAACGTACTTTTTTGCTATTTGAATCAATGGAGTGTTATCTCGGGTTATTTGTAATCTCAAATTGAAAACTATAAGAAAAGACCAAACTCGTAAATTTTTCAAAAATTAAATAGACAATTAAAGGCCAGTAAAAACTTGACTTCACAACTGCGCATTCATTCAATTAATCTAGACTAACAGAGCTCTCATTAAGATTAATCATAACAGAGGTTAAGACATCTAGCTACATGACATCTAAGAATAGAAAATGCTTGAAACATTACAAAAACTGAGCACTAGAATTTCAATTCGCATCCTTCTTTCTTTTAGCATCCATCAAAACCAAATAAGACTGCTTTTTTTTCCCTTTAGCATCTTCGCTGTATTTGCCCGTGGATTCCAGTCTCTGTTTTGCATTCAAACCCGCTTTGTTTGCTGCCTTCTTCGCATCTCTTCTCGCACTCGGAAACTTTCTCTCAACAGCACCTAAATAAAAACAAGTACAAATGATCACATTTACAAAGGATCCAATAGAAAAGAACTGACAAAAATCAGCAAAGATATCCGGCAAGAAACCTACGAAAAAATGTAAGCATTGATTGTTTCGAAGCACAAGCTCTCCCACTTGACAAACTTTTTGAGGGTAAGATCATCTGGTATGCTAGGCCATCAGCTCCATATATCCATTTCCTCAATGCCAGGCCATACTCTGCAGGTTTGTGACCACTGTATATACGATCAAGGTTTTTGCCGTTTATGCCAAACTGAACTGCAGGCTTTTTCTCAATTAAACGCAGCAAGGCGGCCTCTTCCAAATCCTCTACCTCCAAGGTATTCTCCTCACCAACCTCAGCTGTAACGTTTCCTAAATCTTGAAACCCATCAACGCCAGCGAGAGCACCCGTAACCTACAAAAGAAACCGGTATAACGTTCATAATAAGAAAAATATCGAAACAACTGTTGAAAACTATTAATACCATTCAGGTTGCGCTTGATGTTGTTTATGTCCTCAATTGACTGACTTGTGGTGCTTTCGAGGAGGGTCACAAGATTATGCATTCGCTTTTCATTTTCTAAGAGAACTTCGGTAAAACCTTTATGTTTCGCACAGCACTAAAATGCAGAAAGACAAAATATTGAATGTAATGTTTTTTTTTATTATATGCTTTTGAAATGAAACATACCGAAACCATTTTTAACTTCTTGACTTTTGAGGACTGAGGGGCAACCAAATCATCACTTTCTTTGTTAGCTGCTTGGGTAGAATCACTTAGAGAAACTGGGTCGTCAAGTTTAAGCTGTTTTCTCAATTCACGAAGGTCTGCAGTATAATCATCGGTGCCATGCTTCAAAATTTTACAGGTACGCCATTCATTGCCTTTGAATAAACGCGCTTCTTTGCCCTCGGTTTTTTTGAATTTGTCAGACTGACTCAAGTAACCCCACATTTCAGAATCCGTATCAATGATTTGGGCATCATCTTTTTCGTCGCTCATAATCAGCCAATAGTATTTATTGTCCATTTTCAAGACCTGAAATTCAGAAACAACGTTGTGAAACTGATGACACATTGTTACAACAAAAGTTTTAGTGCCTTTCCAACGCCGTTGAGGTTAAACAAACACTAGTGTAATTAAAATAAACTAATTTAGAAAATCCTCTCGACTAAAAAACTTCAAACTCACTAACGAAGAGTTTATCTCTAATCAGAACTAAATTGCATGGCATTTTAGATCTAACAATGATCTCAAATACCGTTAGGGATATCGCTGTCAACTAAATCATCTGAAAGTACGGAGACCGTCGATGGAAAGCTATCGTCAGCTGTCAGATCAACCATTTCAACTTTCGCGTTTTCAAGCTCCCTTTCTCTCTTTTTCAATAGCTCAATTTCTACTTGAAGTTGTCTTATTTTCAGCCAAATTTGGTCTTCCTGTGACTGGCGCACTGAATTTTTATCAACGTTCAAACGAGGCCTCTTACAGGACACTCTGCCAGATTCTTCTATCACAATTCTTGTTTGCTGCATCAAGAGAACTAAAAAACCAAGCTCCGCTGAAGCTCATGCTAAACCCAATTTTTTTGTACGCAAGCTATACCGAAAATTTCTTGTACCCTTAACTCTAACTACACAGGGGATACTCCACATCGAGTTTGGTTTAATTTGAATAACTCCTTGACCCGATGAAAAATACTATATTTAAAAATTAAAAATTCGAAATAATCGCAAATTTCCGTATGAAATACTAACTTTTTTCCTAGGCAAGCTATACCAAAAATTCTTTTTGTTTTACAATCTAGTTACCCATGGGATACTCGATACCGAGTTTGGTTTGATTTTGGACAACTCCTTGACCCGATGAAAAAGACCTATTTTTAAAATTCAATAATTTCAAGTTATTCGAATAGCAAATTTCCGTATGAAAAACTAACTTTTTTCCTAGGCAAGCTATACCAAAAATTCTTTTTGCTTTACACTCTAGTTACAAAGAGGATACTCTATACCAAGTTTGGTTTTATTTCAACAACTCTATGACCTAATCAAAAAGACCTATTTTTAAAATTATTTATTTAAAATAATAGCAAATTTCCGTACGAAAAACTAACTTTTTTCCTAGGCAAGCTATACCAAAAACTCTTTTTGTTTTACAATCTAGTTACCAATGGGATACTCGATACCGAGTTTGGTTTGATTTGGACAACTCCTTGACCCGATGAAAAAGACCTATTTTTAAAATTCAATAATTTCAAGTTATTCGAAATAATAGCAAATTTCCGTATGAAAAACTTAATTTTTTCCTAGGCAAGCTATACCAAAAGTTCTTTTTGCTTTACATTCTAGGTACACATGGGATACTCCATTCCAAGTTTGCTTCAATTTGGACAACTTCTTGACCCGATGAAATTTCTATATTTTTGAAAATAGAATAAGCGTATAATAAGCGAATAAGTCGAAATTTCCGTATGAAAAACTAACTTTTTTCCTAGGCAAGCTATACCAAAAATTCTTTTTGTTTTACAATCTAGTTACCCATGGGATACTCGATACCGAGTTTGGTTTGATTTGGACAACTCCTTGACCCGATGAAAAAGACCTATTTTTAAAATTCAATAATTTCAAGTTATTCGAATAGCAAATTTCCGTATGAAAAACTAACTTTTTTCCTAGGCAAGCTATACCAAAAATTCTTTTTGCTTTACACTCTAGTTACAAAGGGGATACTCTATACCAAGTTTGGTTTTATTTCAACAACTCTATGACCTAATCAAAAAGACCTATTTTTAAAATTATTTATTTGAAATAAGAGCAAATTTCCGTACGAAAAACTAACTTTTTTCCTAGGCGAGCTATAACAAAAATTTTTTTTGTTTTACAATCTAGTTACCCATGGGATACTCGATACCGAGTTTGGTTTGATTTGGACAACTCCTTGACCCGATGAAAAAGACCTATTTTTAAAATTCAATAATATCAAGTTATTCGAAATAATAGCAAATTTCCGTATGAAAAACTAACTTTTTTCCTAGGCAAGGTATACCAAAAATTCTTTTTGCTTTACATTTTAGGTACACATGGGATACTCCATACCAAGTTTGCTTCAATTTGGACAACTCCTTGACCCGATGAAATTTCTATATTTTTGAAAATAGAATAAGCGTATAATAAGCGAATAAGTCGAAACTTCCGTATGAAAAACTAACTTTTTTCCTAGGCAAGCTATACCAAATATTCTTTTTTGTTTACAATCTAGTTACCCATGGGATACTCGATACCGAGTTTGGTTTGATTTGGACAACTCCTTGACCCGATGAAAAAGACCTATTTTTAAAATTATTTATTTGAAATAATTGCACATTTCCGTATGAAAAACTAAATTTTTTCCTAGTCAAGCTATACCAAAAATTCTTTTTGTTTTACAATCTAGTTACCCATGGGATACTCGATACCGAGTTTGGTTTGATTTTGGACAACTCCTTGACCCGATGAAAAAGACCTATTTTTAAAATTATTTATTTGAAATAATTGCACATTTCCGTATGAAAAACTAAATTTTTTCCTAGTCAAGCTATACCAAAAATTCCTTTTGTTTTACAATCTAGTTACCCATGGGATACTCCATACCGAGTTTGCTTTGATTTGGACAACTCCTTGATCCGATAAAACTTCTATATTTTTGAAAATAAAATAAGCGTATAAAAAGCGAATAAATCGATATTTCCGATTGAAATATGAACTTTTTTTCTAACAAAGCTATACTACAAATTCTTCTTGTTTTACGCTCTAGGTAGACCTGGGATACTCCATACCAAATTTGGTTCAGTTCGGACAACTCTACGACCTAATCAAAAAGACAACTCTTATGAAATAATAGCAAATTTCTGTACGAAAAACTAACTTTTTTCCTAGGCAAGCTATGCCAAAATTTCTTTTTGTTTTACCATCTACCTACAAAGGGGATACTCTATACCAAGTTTGGTTCAATTTGGACAACTCCTTGATCCGATGAAATTTCTATATTTTTGAAAATAGAATAAGCGAATAAGTCGATATTTCCGACGATAATTTTGACAAGTTTTTACCTATTTCCAAAAAAGTATCTGAACTTTTTCAATCACCGAACATTGTTTTGGTGACCAAATCGTCAATTTTAGTCCAATTGTACTCATTTTTGGTGTGCAGGCTTCAATTTAGCCATAATTGGGTATGAAATAAAAAAATAGACTGAGCGCAGCATTTTGGACAAGTTTTCAATTACTTCCAAAAAAGTATCCGCGCTCGATGAGGCTTAACTTTTTCGATCACCGAACATTGTTTTGGACACGAAATCGTCAAATTTAGACCAATTATGCTCGTTTTTGGTGGGTATGCTCCACTTTAGCCACAATTCGTGATAAAATTAAAAATCCGGACTGACCGAACTAATTTGGACAAGTGTTTACCTAGTTCCAAAAGTCTGGACATGAACGCACGAAAGTCTGGTGAACGCACGAAGGTCTGATGAACGCACAAAAGTCTGGTGAACGCACGAAAGTCTGTTGAACGCACGAAAGTCTGGACATAAACGCACGAAAGTCTGGTGAACGCACGAAAGTCTGGTGAACGCACGAAAGTCTGTCGAACGCACGAAGGTCTGGACATGAACGCACGAAAGTCTGGACATGAACGCACGAAAGTCTGGTGAACGCACGAAAGTCTGGACATAAACGCACGAAAGTCTGGTGAACGCACGAAAGTCTGGTGAACGCACGAAGGTCTGTCGAGCGCACAAAAGTCTGGAAATGAACGCACGAAAGTCTGGACATGAACGCACGAAAGTCTGGTGAACGCACGAAAGTCTGGACATGAACGCACGAAAGTCTGGTGAACGCACGAAGGTCTGGACATGAACGCACGAAGGTCTGGTGAACGCAGAAAGTCTGGACATAGGCACTTTCCGTCTGGGACGGTCTGGACATAGGCACTTTCCGTCTGGGACGGTCTGGACATATCGACTTTCCGTCTGGGACCTCAACCTGGGTATGTTGATGAACGTAATATTTAGTTAAACATAAATGGTAAAGAAACATTGCAGACATTACTCGAATAAAAAATCGTCCTAATGATGTAGCTTAACTATTGTACCGAACTGCTACATAATATTCCCAGTAGTTTTACCAAAAACTGAAGCAACCTATCTTGAATGTTTTTTTTTTCGTTTTTTTGTCACTTGTCTATAATGACAATAAAATCGTTGCTGACATCTGTTATGACAAAACCGCAAGTCAGATCTTCTAAGATAACCGTCATTGTCCAGAATCTGGTAACATCTTGCAAGATAATAGTCGGAGTTGAACTAGAGAGGCCGAGGTGAGCGCCACTGCCTGCACATCATAGATTCGGTTTCATCGAACGAATGGTTTTTTGATCTATCAATAAGATTTGTTGAACAATTAGAATAATTTAACTCAATTTTTTCCTGGCCGGCCAACTTTCCTGGCTAAGGAGCAGGGAGTCCTAGCTAAGGAGCAGAGAGTAGAGTCAGAATGGTCGCATTTAATATCCTAGAGGGAAAGTAGTTCAAAATAACCCAGATAATTCTTTAAGTTGACAGATTGTCTGTTAAAAATTCGATTCTCATTTTCAACATTTGTTTAGCGGAGAACAAACACAATTTTTTTAATTGGTAATTTACATATCATGTATAAGGCGCTGCAATGGGAGGACTTTTGAAGAAATACCCCTCTGGTCAAAACTGCGACATAAGAGTGGGCTGCAATGAGCTTCAAGGGGAAGACTTTCGAGGAATTACCACCCCCCCCCCCCCCCCACCAGTGTAAGAGTGAGGGGTAATTTTTTAGAGGCGGTAAAATTGTGTAAGAATTGGGCTGTCAAGGGGGATAAACTGATGTAAGAGTAAGGGGGTAAAACATGAATTAACCCCCACTCGTGCCTCGTACATCTTTTGATCTGTCAAGTGTGGTAAAATTATGTAAGAGTTTTTGCGTATTTTCTTCATTAACACCTCTTTCTGGCATCATTTTAACCCCCTTGACAGACGAAAAAGGATGCATGAGTTAAATTATCTTTCACTCCATCACTCATACATCATTTTACCCCTTGGCAGCTCATTGCAGCCCAAATAGATGTCAGCTGCGTTTTCCTAAAAAATCCTCTCGCTGCAGCCCCACTCTTACATTTTTTGGGCGGCAAAATTCGCCGAGGCGTGTGCGCTCAAATTGTCCTGATCAGACCATTTCGGGTGCACACCTGACCATTTTGCGCTTGAAATTACAGGGAAAATTGGAGCGCATGAGCGCACTTGAGTCTGATCAGACGCGGAATTGAGCTCACTTGAGTCTGGTCATAAATGGCTTCAGGCGCAGCTGGGTCTGATCATAAACTGTTCGAGCGATCATATCATAAGTGGTTCCAGCGCACAGAAACGGTCGACCGCGATTGGGTCTGATCAGAGGCCCTTTAATTCTTAGAGTGTCTGCTCATAGGCACCTTCAATCCAAGAAGGTCTGCTCATTGAGATTTCGAGCGCCCATCTCAACCTTGGTGTTCCAGACTCCACGAAAATAGCGTGATTTACATCAACAGCTATTCTTTCCATTTGTTTAGATGCTGAGGCAGTGCAGACATGGTATAAATTTGATGGATCAATTCTGGTGCTGGATCCTGGAAAAATGGAGACAAGCAAAGATTATAAGTACTAAGTTTACTTCCTCTAACAATCAAACTGTACCCAGCTTACTGGTTATACAACGTAGAGCCCCCCCCCCCCTTGTAAACTTACCCATTTAGAATTTGTACCCAAAAAATATAAGACTAAGGGAGGGCAACAGGGCTAATTTTCTGCAAATTCCCCTCAAATCACTTAAACTTTTACTTTTTTTTTTTTTTTGGGGGGGGGATAATTCGATGCAACATTGAAGGGTGGGGGGTAATTTGGGGGGTGAAATGATGCAAAGGTAGTGGGGTAATTGGGGTAAAAACGATGCAAGCGCAGGGGGTAATGGGAGTAAAGTGATGCGAAAGTAGGGAGGTAATGGGGGTAAAACAACGCTAGAGTAGGGGGAGGCAACAGGGGGGGTATAAATTTCAAGGTAATTTACGCAGGAGTTGGGTAAAATGATGTAAGATCTAAAGCTTCTCCCTTACTCGCGATTATCCCCTTATCTTACGTAATATAAGGGGATAATCGGGAGCGAGGGAGAAATTTTAGCCGGTTACCCCACAATACAATTACCCCCCTAATCGTACATCGTTTTACCCCCAAAGACGATTAGCCCCTACTTTTTCATTAGTATGGGTGTTCGTCAAGTGGATTAATTTCGACACGGGTTCCATATACTCCATTATATACATTGTTTTAACACAAAAAAGATTGTTCATTAGTATAAAGAATATATCACCTAACATATCACCTGTAGCTTTAGCCTCTTTTCTTTTTGCTATATTATACTCTATATAACAGTTTAAACATTCAATCTTATTATTTTGCAACTTCTCTTTAATTGATACTCCTCTAATCTCATGCCATGTTCTAAGTACCATTCTAACATGTCTCCATCAATAACATAATTATTTTTGTTATATTTTGTAACAATAATTTCTAAAATGGTTTACACTTAACTTTGTCAGAAACTGATATAGAGTAGATTGTTTCATATCAGCCTTACTTTTATCAGGAAAGAATGGGGTTTTCTCACATAACTATTTATTATATTTCATATCAATAACAAATAAGTAAGCAATATCATTGGTAGACTTAGTTATTCTAAAATGTCACATTCCGTTATCTCAACCTTAGTTAGCGCTTGTATCTTCGCTGCTGCATAGAATGAATTGAAACTTAAACTTATGTAATAAAATCTCTTCTTCAGCCTTATATCAATCTATTGCATGACTATTATTACATACAAAATAACAAACAATTAGAACTGATGCTAATCCACCTCTAATACCACTTTGAATAGTATAGTAAAAACTTATGGTATCTTCTTTGTAATACTTTAACTTAACAACAGAATCTTTCATTCCACATAACCAAGTTAACCCAGTAGTAGAATACGTACAACAATGATCAGTCTCATAGTACTATAATCACATCTTCCGAAATTTCTCAAACACATCTACTATTAATAGTGCATCTGTTTTAAGATATTTCATCAGGCAGTCTTGAAACTTCTTGCTTCCTATATCTCTCCAATCTTTTATAGCTTGTTGAATATCACTCTTACTTATGAGACTTTGTTCTAACTTCGAATAGAAGGCTTCCTTAGGTGGTAACTTTTTATCATTTGAAATGACAGAACTACAAACAACTCATAAGGGAAAATATGTTCCTCTTTTTAATCTATAACCATTTAATGTTTCACAATCAACGTTCATTTTTGTTCTACTAATAGCATCTAAACTAAGAGGACGGGGAAACTTAGCATATCCGATACTTTTGCACATCCCAGCTCTGTAATAACATAAATGCCATCTGTTTTTAGCACAAAAATTTATTCTAATCCCTTTAGTAAGTTTGTTTATAACTAGATGGTTATCACATTTAGATCCTTTATAGAATTCTATAGCTACTGTTGTACACTTAGACGAACAATTAAAATGACGATAACCTCTAAAAACATTCAAGTAAATCTATTATAATGCAATGAACAATAAAAAAAGCAACCTTGCTCACATTCAGCTAGTTTATTATTACAACAAGTACATCTGTGTCCTTTTACTGATTCTTTTACACTATCTTCAGTTAATGGTATATTCACTTTAAAGTTTATCCTTAGATAGATTATTAAAGTAATCAATTTCATCAGCGAATTATTCGTTAGTATAAACAATTCTTGAATTATCTATATTAGCAGCAAAATATTGTTTATATACATCTTTTAATATCTTGATAACCAATCCTAACATATTTAAACAATTTACTGGGACATGTCTACCGTCAACTATTTTAAATTCCGAGTCAGCATACACAGCAAATGATACCCTAATCTTATAATGATGCTTATCAAAAAATTAAGTAACCATCAAGATGGACTATTTGTCTGCCATCATCATTAAGTAACTCTGGTTGTTTATTTAACGAATTTTCATTTGTAAATGATTCACACAATTCTAAACAAGGACACCAATTATGATTTGTATCATAATTGAATGACATTTGTATGCTATTTGTATTCTGATTTGTATGACAAATATTGTGATTTCGTAATAGGAAACATAGATCTTTACATAATACAAAATGTTCGTTGCGTTTTAGTATGTTACATCCGTAAGGAGTATCATGATTAACTAATACTGGGTTAAAGAATTTACTTTCTGATATACTAAATATATTGAATTCTTATATATCTTTATTTAAATCAGATACGTTCATTAAATGATTATAATTTTAAAGTGCCTGAGTTGGTAATCGTATCCCATTAATACATGCTGCTTTATTGTATTTACTAACTCTATCACCCTTATGATTATCTGAATTTAAATGTTCTATCAAACACCAATAAAAATCCTTAGTCATCTTCATCCTGTTTAATAATTTGATTAGATTTAATTGGTAACTCGAAATATGATCCACCAAGGATCGCATTTAGTATAAAAGTACATCTAAATTTAAACGTCTGTATACTCCAACCTGATAAATTTAGTTTTTTTCTTGCATTTTTGTTTCCTTCACTTTTCAAAACCAAATCTTCTGGTGGTATTATATATTCTAGTTAATGTCCAGAAATTATACACTTTATCTTTTAAATCTGTAGGTTTAAAATAATTTACTATTCGACATATATTTAATTTGATACTACGATCTGTTTTAGATAATTCTTCCAATTAAAAACTTAGGGTTTTCATTGTTTTCAATCATCTTATTTAAAATTCATTCTACATTGTAATTTTATATCAGTAACATTAATAATGCATTTATTATTATTTTCTTGTCTAGCATTAACATTACTTTTTACTAGATTTTTAATATTTATAATGACTATTTCTATTGGATTATCTAGTATCACAATTGAAAATAACTATTACTAGATTTGGTAACTCTTTTTATCAATCCTTTTAACGCAGTATAATATACAACAATCTGTTGCTCAAAGAATTTAGTAGTTTCATGAACTTTTTCTATAGCATCACACAATGGTACGCTTTCAAACAACTAACCTATAATTCTCTTCATGTTTACTTGAGTCATTATGTCTTCAAATTTTTAGTTGGTACCATATCTTCACCAAAACCACACCAGGATTTATTAGTCATTTTATTATCTTTAGCAATATTCTTTTAACAAAATTCTCATTAGTAATTTTATTATTATCACTAGTATCAATATCACAAGTATCAAAATCACTTGCATCACTATCACTATCGGCAAAGCTGCTTCGCTGATTTTTATTACAAATATAATCAGTTTGTTGTATATTAGTATTTGCACAGACATTAGTATTGGTTCCCTTCGTTAAACCCACTTTTTACGCAGATATTGATTACCGCTCTCACCTAACATCAAAATATTTAACTCAGGGCAAAATACAGCCAATGTGTTGCTCAAAGAAATTAATAAAATCATTAGCAATATCATGACCTTTTCAAAAGCGTCATAAATAGTATTCTTTCTTAAAACCAACATATAATTCTCTTTGTTTTCTTAAGTTATTATGGGTTCATACTCTTAGTTTATACTATATCATTACAGAGATTACATCCAGAATTATTAGTAAAATATTCATCTTTAGCAATAGTATAATAAACACTATTATCATTAGCAATAATATTAATGTCATTAGTATCAAAATCACTAGTATCACTATCACTATCGGCAAAGATGCTTCTCTGATTATTATTATTAATATAATCAGTTTATTGTATATTAGTTTTCGCACAGTCATTAGTATTGGTTCCCTTTATTAAACCAAGCAATTTACGGAGATATTGAATCGCGCTCTCGCCTAATATCAATACTTTAAATTTTAGGGCAAAATACATCCAATCTGTTGCCAAAAGGAATTAGTAAGATCAGTAGCAATATCATGACCTCATCAAACGCGTCATAAACAGTATTCTTTCTTAAAACCAACATATAATTCTTTTTATGTTTCCTAAATTATTATGGGTTCATACTCTTAGTTTGTACTATATCATTTAAGAGACCACGTCGGGAATTATTAATAATATTTTCATTTTTAGCAATAGTATAGTTTATACTGCCATCGTTAGTAACAGTATTATTATCACAAGTATCAAAATCACCAGTAGCACTATCACTATCGGCAAAACTGCTTCGCTTATTTTTCCCAATTATATGATCAGTTTGTTTTATATTAGTATTTGCACAGACATTACTTTTGGTTCAATTTGTTAAACCAAGTAATTAACGGAGATATTGAATCCAGCTCTCACCTTTAGTCAATACCTTTAACTCACGCTAATATACATCCACACTCTTGCTGAAAGAGATTAGTAAGTTCATTAGCAATATCATGAACTTTTCAAACGCGTCATAAACAGTATTCTTTCTTAAAACCAACAATATTTTTATTTATGTTTTCTGAAATTTTTACGGGTCCATGCTCTTAGTTTGTACTATATCATTACAGAGATCACATCGGAAATTTTTACTAATATTTTCATCTTTAGCAATAGTGTAATTAACACTATGATCATTAGTAGTAGTATTATTATCACTAGTATCAATATCACTAACATCAGTATCACTATCAGCAAAGCTGCTCCGCAGATTACTATTTCTAACATAATCAGTTGGTTTTATATTAGCAATTGTTGCATTAACTTTTGTTTTCGTTTCTTTTGGTAAACTAAGTAGTTTACGAAGATATTGAATCCCGCTTCCACCTTGAGCTTTCTTTTTTAAAAATTTTTTGAAGTCATTTTAAAGTCATTTTTTTGAAGATTTATTAAAATTGTTTTAGAAGTTAAGACAATTGCCAAGATAAACCGTATTTATATCATGCATGTGATGAAATTATTACGTTTAGAGAAAGATATAATCTAGTGAGTATGCATCATAATAATCCTAATCATTATTTATTATGTAAAATGTGTAAGGTAAATCAGACTCAATCAAACTATAGATTTAACAATTTTAGATGTAGATTTTGTGTTTATCTTCATAGATATCGATTTACTCACAACAAAGATAGATTTAAGGAACAAGTTAAAATGTATAAAATTACATCACACGGACTGAAAATTCAATATACCTACGGTACCCTGTAGTACTGATGTATCACATGCCGATTCATAGTGCAGTGAATTAACACTCTGTAAAACCCATTGTGTTTATCACCTCTTGTTTCACCTTACCATTCAATCGTCCTACGATTGATTAAAATAGTGACCGGTAGTTTTTGCCTTGAGCACAACTAATACACTGGCAGTGATTTGCCTAATCGCAGAACTGCGTTTGCGTGGTAATTGAGTTTGTCACTAAACGTATTCCTTCTTGACTTGATTTTCTATAGCAAATACGACTAGCGTTTTGATTGCGTGTACGACATGGCGCAGTCAGATTCAAAAGGTCGCACGACTTTGGGTCTTGAACCATTCTGGGAAAAGCCCGACAGCAACCCATCAATCCATTTCGAGATGTGGAGAGGCCAGCTCAAGATGGCCTTGCGCATAGACAAACATCGAACTAGATAACTTATCCAAGAGAGACCGACGACCAAAGTCATTTACCCCCCCCCCCCCCCTCACCCGAACCTGTAGAAGAACAACCAGTCCAAAATCCGACGCAGACGATGGAAAGGGAACGACTAACGAGGTATCCCCAGGCAATAGCTAAATGGAAAAACAAGTGTGATCAAATTGACAGAGTAGTAGTCTTGTGCGTCAATAAGCCATGTGACATGGCAAATAGAAAGCCAATACACTTATTTACTTCAACCTCGGAATCAAAGGACGACAAATTTAGTCAAGAAAGTTCCCCAATACAAATGTGGAGACCAAGTCAACCTTAGAGATATGGGACGAGTTTGAGCAAACGTTCATCCGCCCTAGAAACGTCATGTTTGATGGGTGCGTGCTGTTAACCCGCAGCCTACACCGCAGAGAAACAATGGAACAGTTCACTTCAGCACTCACGTCCCTAGCCGAACACTATCAGCTAGCCCATTTGAAAGACGAGCTCCTAAGGGATAAATTCACCTACAACATGATAGACCACGAGATACTAAAGGAGCCGTTGAAAACAAAACTTACCGCAGAAAAAGCCCTCGAGATAGTTCTAAGCATCGATCTAGACATAAGAAGTCAGCTAGCAATTCAAGCAAGACAACCAGTAGAGGCGTCAACAACTCCATTCATCGGCCGGGAGGAACCAGACATGGAAATCTCTAGTTCACGATACTAGGTTTTAACTAGACCACCAGCAACACCCCTTGGTCTTACTAGAGAAAACAGCAGACTAGCGAACATCAATAACAGAACCCCCTCCTATAACTGCAGGAACTGCTGAGAACCATGGGACGTCAACCATCGAGCTAAGCGCCAGGCAATCAGTCAAACGTGTCGCAGATGGAACGAACCGAACCACTATTAAAAGGTGTGTAGGTCAAACTTGAGCAGACAACAGTTCCAGAGATCCGTAAATGAAGTCGATAAAAGTCGATCAAGGAATCGATCAATCGTTGCAAGAAAGAAACATAATTTCGCTTGACAACGAAATCCGTTCGACGCACGACGACTCCGCTGATGATTTAATCAGGACAACGCTAACGATTGCCAAGATGACTCCGCCCTAGGAGACATAAACACAATCTTCCCGCAAGAGCAGGCCGAACGTTAAAAACAGCATCCTGAGTTCTGAAGAAAAATCCAGTACATTAAAACTTTTGTCAAAAAACTATATCAGTAACCTCGTCAACTTTCAACTGTTATGTTATATCTTTCTTTTTCTCTCTAGAGGGGAAAATACCCCGTGTTTTTGGTGTATCACATGCCCATTCATAGTGCAGTGAATTAATACTCTGTCAAACGCAGTATTTACATGACCTTTTGTTTCACCTTACCATTCAAATGTGCTTTGATTTATTAACATAGGGACATGTAGTTTTGGCCTTGAGCACAACTAATACACTGGCAGTGAATTGCCTAATCGCAGAACTGCCTTTTCTTGGTAATTGAATAGTTTGTCACTAAACGTATTCTTTCTTGACTTGAGTTTCTATAGCAAATACAACTAGCGTTCCGATTGCGTGCACGACCATTCCTAAATTGGATACCAATGAGTTCTATTTGAATGACCCTTATCTGTCTGTAGGCTTACATTTCGATGATACAATTTTCTAATTTAATCCTATTGTTGGTTACTTCTTGGATGATGACATATTTTCTACTTAATGTCCAGAATTTGAATTCTTTTTTTTCGAACTCCGTAGGTTTAATAAAATTCACTCATTCACTTGTAACAATTTTTATATGAGAATCTTATGTAACAAAAACCTAATTAATGTTCATTGTATGTGGTAATTCTAATTCCAAACTTCATTGATGGAATTAGTGTTATTTTTATTTTTAGCCTTAATATTACCAGATACTGGATTTATAATGACAGCTCTTCTTCGAATATCTAGTATTACCTTTTTTAAAATATCCATTACTAGGTTTAGTAACTGGTTCACTGTCGACAGGGTCGCCACTACAGTGAAACAAATTAGTAATGCCTTAAAATTATATTATTTATACGTTTCTTACGTTTGAATATGAGTCCCTAAGTGTGAATGATTTACCTTTATTTTTTATATGGAACATTTATATCCAAAATTATTAGCAATGCGACTACCCTTTACTATCGCATTGTTTATATCTTATTTCTCAGTTCTTTTAATATTTCGTTAAATCAACATCACCTTTCAAATACATATTACTATTTAGACAGTATATCAATCCTTTCAACGCAGTGTAATATACAACAATCGGTTGCTCAATGTAATTAGAAGTTTCAGGACGTTTTTCCTTAGCATCACACAACAGTATTCTTTCAAACAACTAACCTCAAAATCTCTTCATGTTTACTTCTTCATATGTTTAGTTGGTACCATATCTTCATCGAAATCACACTAGGATTTATTAGTACTTATTTTTATCATTAGCAATAGTTTTGTTAACACAATTGTCATTAGTAAGAGTTTTACTATCACTAGTTTCAATATCGCATTTATCGTTATCACTAGTATCACTATCACTATCGGCAAAGCTGCTTCGGTGATTATTATTACTAATAAAATCAGTTTGTTGTATATTAGTATTTGCACAGATATTAGTATTAGTTCCCTTTGTTAAAACAAATAATTTACGGAGATATTGAATCTCGCTCTCACCTTGAGCCTCCAAGTTTATAGAATAAAATTTTGAAATATTTTGAATTTTCAGAATCTAAAAATGAGTGTCAAATGTGATAAATTATTAACACCAAAACCATGGTGTAGAAGCTGTGATGATAGCCAAAATAAACGCTATATATGTCATGTATGTGATGAAACTATTACTTTTAAAGAAAGATATAATGATCATATATCATATGCATCATAATAATTCTAATTAATGTAAAATGCGTCAGGTAAATCAAGTTATATCAAGCTATAGATTTTAAACTTTTAGATGTAGATTATGAGTTCATCTTCATAGATATAGATTTACTCATACTAAAGATAGATTCAATGAAAATTTTAAAATGCATAATATTTCATCATATTATTTGAAAATTTATTATGGATACCTAAAATGGATACCGATAAATTCTGATGGATTAACCCTAAACTATCTAAACTATGGTTAGGTTTGCCTTTCGATAATACAACATTCCAATTTAACCCTATAGTTGGTTACTTCTTTGATTATGAATATAAATGAATTAAAACAGTTCTAATTAAGAGAATAGACAATAGTAAACATGACAAGGAGCTATTGGAAAAAATTCAAAACAGAGAATTCAATCATAATAATAAAGATGATTTTGTTAAATTATGTAATGATCTATACCTTGAGGATAAGATGATCAAAACAAACTAATTAGTTTTATGGAGCTTTTGAGCCTTCTAAAATGATAAAAGAAAAAGGGTGGGCTTTCTTTCTTATATTTGGATTAGTTGTCATAAAATTTATAAAATATGACCCATATGAAGATTTACAAGATATGTGTAATAGAAGATATAGAAATTGATCATAGGAACCTATGAATTAAGTAAATTTAACTTCGTTTTATATGGTTCATCAATTGCAGGTAAGAGAACACTTATGAAAGACCGTTGTAGTCAATCTGAAACTGCTGATGTGTTTTGTCTTGATAAAGATGAATGGAGAGTTTAATTAACAATTTCAGCTGATAATACAAATCTATAAGAAGATATAGAAAGCACTTCTGATAGCTTATTTATATTTGGTGATTTGAGGGATAATTTGAGATAAACACATATAAATTGACTCTATTCAAAAGGTAGACATTCTAATACCACTATAATATGAGCTGGTCATACAGTAACAGATCAAAATACTAAAGTAAGAGAGAATCCACCAATTGTTTATTTTGCAATAAATAGTTCACAAAAGGTCTTTGATTGAGTACAAGAGGAATTTAAGATTAACTCCAAATTATATTGACTCAGCCATTACAAATTTGGAACGATACAACATGATCAAATAGGTAATTGTTGTTATTATGTATAAGATAAAAATAGGAAAAATGCCCATGATTCTAGACCTGGTGATATTCACATTGAAGAGTTTATTGACCATAATTCATTTAATGAAAATGACTATGATGCACTAAGTATGTATTTAAAAGACAGATTGATTGAACCATTATATAATAAACAAAAGAATCTAATGTTTTGCTTTGATTTATATCCAGAGTTCAAAAGAAAAGATTAATATTTTTATTTTCATTATGTTAAAAAGCATGTAATTAAATTCACAGAGGAATATAACTCACAAAGAATTTTTGGCTATTACTGACGTATCAATTGCTTTTATTCATATCAAATATCGTTTCAGTAGCAGTTCTAGTTATGTTAATACCAAAGTATAGTTATAAAGGATATTTAAAAAGTTATTATCACTTTGAAATTTGGAAAGAAACTAACATTTGATTATGAAATAAGAATCCATCAAATAACCCCGGGGATTTTTACATGATAGTTTCAGTATTAGCAATTGCTAATATGTATTCGAATGAAGCGTTGTAGATCATCTCTTAGAAAGTTTTAATATGTAAAAGAATTATGAAATTAATAATAATAAAGAACATGGACTAGAAAACATTATCATTAGTATCGCTGAGATACAATAAAAATATGTATGAAATGTGAGAATAAAACATATAGCCGCCTCATTTTAATGTAGATGTAAAAATCATAATAGATGATATCCTACAATAGTACCTAAATATAGTGATTATAGAAATATTCGAAGTCATAACAATTACAATAGTAATACTGTGATACCAATACTAATGATCCAACGACTGACTTAATGATCTTCCAGATGGTAGTAAAAATTATAAACTATTATACATAATAATGAAAATTTACTAGATAGTGTTAAAATGATGTTTTACAAACGTTAATTGATAATGAGAGTATAATAATGATGAGGTTATTCGATATAAATATTATATGTAAGGTCAATACTAGTAAATTTTTATTTCAATACAGCTATAACTACTAAGTGTAAAACAACTGAAACTAGACCATGTGCCAATTCTAATAAAAACTAAGTTTGTACTGAAGACTATAGAAGAGTTATTAGTGTTATATCTTGTTCAGAACGAAAAAGCTAGAGGGTGGTTTTTTAATTACCAAAAATAGTTTTAAAAGCCATCTATATTCATATTGTAAAACAATATAAATTTAATATTTTATTTTAGTGTCCTGTTGTGTATATCATGTATTGTGTATATTTTTTGTTATTTATTATTAGAGTGTGTTGTAATGTATATATGGTATCATAATGTTATTCCCAGGCGATCACGCGCATAGAACAATACGTTATAAAAACATATATAAACTCCAACAAACTGAAATATACAACAACACATGATATACACTACACTAGATGATATACACTTAAATACAATATAATATAAAAATACTTTAATTTTGATTTAAAATATAATTTTAGATGTCTGTTCGAAACATTTTTAGTAAATAAACCACAATTATAGTCCGCTTTTTTGTTTTAAGCAAGATAAAAAACAATACCTTTCCTATATAATTCTCTACAAATTTTATTTATGTTGCAATAGCATAGATTCTAGTTTTAGTTTCTTTGCATTTATTACAATGAGTTGTATTACCATATAAATTTTTAGTAATGTCATTACATCTATTACATTTTTTATATTCAGTAACCTCTCATTCGATATTAAAATTTTATTATCAATTAATCTTTGTAAAACATCATTTTCAAAACTATCTACCATTTTTTCTTTCATCTTATCTATTAGATTATTACTTGTAAAACTATCTTGAAGCTCATTAAAACTATCATTGCTATCATGAAAATTGGTAGCATCAGTAATCAGCATTACTCTTGTAATTGTGACTACTTCTAGTATTACCAAAATCACTATTTTTATGTACTATTTTAGCATATCTTCTATTATAATTTTTATCTCTATCATTAAATCTCAGTGATAATCTTGATAATATTTTCAAATTCACATTCTTTATTATCAATAATCTCTTAGTTATTATCCCTGCATATTAGCAATTTCTAAGAGGCGATTTACGAGACAACTTTATTCGAATAGATATTAACAATTGCTAATAAAGAAACAATCACAAATTAATCTTCGGTGTTATTTGATGGATTCTTATTTCCATAACCAATTGTTAGTTTCTTTCCTTTATTCAAAGTAATCTTAGTTTTATCAATATTTTAAAAATCTATAACTTTGGTATTAACATCATTAATATCACAACACCGATAATATCTGCTATGCTAGTAATAGCTAAATATCCACCATGAATTTCATTACGTTAATTTTTATGGCTGTATGTATATTAAAAAAATTTTTATAATTTATCTATAACTTTGAATTTCAATATAAATCAAAATAAAACATTACCTCCTTTTTTTAATATTTAATGGTTAATCAATTCTTTTGAAAATATACTTAGTGCCTCCTAGTCATATCCAATAAATGAATTATATACAATGTTATTTTTTAATAGCAACACCACCATGTCTGAATTGATAAAAGTTTCCTAATTTTTTTATATAAACTTTGATAATTATCTATATGATCAAGTTGTTTTATGCCTAAGTTTTAGTGTCTGAATCTATATAACTTTAAACTTATCGTGTACTTTATCCAAGAATTGTTGTGAACTATTTATTGCGATGTAAGTCATCGATGTAATCTATCTTGCTTCAGTATCTAGATCCAGTACTGTATAACCTGCATTTTTTTATTAGTATTAGAATTTTTAGCTTTTAATATCATGAGTGTTGAATATCTGTGTTCATCTTAAATTATTACCCATATCATAAAAAATAATCAAATTAACAGAACAGCTTTCTCTATCTCCAATTGAGATAAATCATCAGCTGAAAAAATATTATAATCTCTCAATTCAACTTTATCATGATAAAACAATTGGGCTGTTTCATATAGTGTCTTAAAAATGTTGTTTTACATAACAAAGGTACTCCATATGTCTCAAAATTGTTGTCAATTGTTTCATAGGTTATAGGTCTATGTAGCCTAAGTTTTTCGATAGAATCGTCATGTTGGTCAAATATTATAAATACTCTGACAACTAATGCAAATATAAGAATGAAAACGCATCCTATTTCCTTTATCATTTCATACGTTAAAAAAATTCATAAACCAAATTAGTTTATTTTGATTATCTTTATCCTCAAAGCAAAGATCATTAAATAATTCAACAAATTGATCTTTTTTTATAGAAATCAGTGGTTAAAACTTTTTCCAATAGCGTAGTATCATGTTTACTATTCTTTATTAGTTTAATTACATCTGATTTAAATGATCTATCTTCATCATCAATGAAGTTACCAGCAATAGGATTAAATTGGAATCTCCTATCTTTGAAAGTTAAGCCTAACCATAGTTTAGGATCATTCAAATAGAACTTATTGGCACACAATTTAGGTATTTAAAAATTTCAAATAATAAGATGCAATATTAAACATTTTAAAAGGTTTGCTAAATCGATCTTTAACATCGAATTAAAAAACATTTTATTAGATCTGTAGTTATTAGTTAAATCTGTAGTTTGATATAGGTTATTAAGCCTGTAGTTATTTACTAAATCTGTAGTTTGATATACTTTGATTTACCTTAGATATCACACGTAAAAAATAATGATCAGGATTATTGAAAGTGAAACTCAAATGATTATATCTTTCTCTAGATGTAAGGGTTTCATTACATACAAGTCATATAAGGGGTTTATTTTGACAATCATCACATCTTGTATTCTATAAATTTGGAGGGTCAAGTTGAAGGCGTCATTCAGTATCTTCGTAAATTACTTAACTTAAAAAAGGGAACTAATGCTCATTTTGGTGCAACGTTTGCTGTTATACAACCAACTGATGATGTTAGTAAAAAAATTTTTTTGGAGCAATTTTGCTGATAAGGGCGATACGTTTTTTAATACTAGTACTATTGATGCTAATCATATTAACAAAACACAATGTGATTTCTTTAAGGATATGTTATCAGCTACGAATTTGAAAAGACATAATAACTTAAACAAACATGAAAACATTTACAGGTTATTTGTTATAAAGAATACTGTTGATGCTGCTATTGAAAACGGTTGTGATAATACTAATGATTTTGCTAAATACTTTGAGCAACAGATTGATGCATATTAGCCTGAGTTAGTGGGATTGATTTTTTTGTCAAATTTTAATTTGTATTTTAATGGTAATGATGACTATGTTACCCACGTAAAAACTAAGCAACATGAAAAAACAGTGAGATATTAAAAAGTAATATTATTGCTGATATAATTGTTCTATATGCAAAACAAAGTTCAGTTTATCGCAATCAAGGACTCAGTTTCCAACTAAGAAACATATAAATAAGATTCAAGGTATTACTGAACCAGTTCCACATAGTGGCATCGCTGTCGATAGTTGACCAGTTAATAAATTTAGTAATGGTTATTTTGATATTTACAATACTATATACTCAAATAGAAAAGTCATTATGAATCTAGTGAACACCAGATAAGGTTAAAGCTAGACAACAAAATAATACTAGATGTATTAAAAAAGTGAATGAATTAAGATTACAACATAAAACGAATTTTAAATAAGTTATAGCTAAATAATAACTATGAAGTGTCTAGGTTCCTAATTAGGAGAAATACATAAGACAGGCCTCAAGTCAAATTGAATAATTGATTTAGTAAGTTATACTAAACTTACAGATTTCGAAGAAAAGAATTTAAACTCTAGACATTAAGTATGACATAGAAGACACCGGAAGATCTAGATGAATGGAACATAGAAACAATGGTGCAAGGAAGGGAACTAGATTAATGAGGTTGGAGTAAAGAGAGGTTTAATTTTGAAGTATGTTTTTTCTAAAACTTGTCCTGGTGGTGGATCATATTTTGAGTTACCGTTTCATTCTATTCATTTTTTTAATAAACAGAAGGAAGACAATTATTTTTTTTTATGGTTGTTCAATAATGTTCCTGATTACACTACAGTGCAATCAACAAATAATGCTCCAACAAGGGAAAAATTCATACAAATTATAGCGCCGAATAACATGGCGCAGTCGCAGATTACTCAAAACTCCTATCGGAGTTCCGTTCTTTGGGAATCAGGAGACATTTCCAGTCAGAATGGGGACCATGGCTTGAGTCGTTAAAAATGGAAATAATGGACAGCAACAATCTCGAAGTTCATGAACCTGTCAAAGTAAAGCTTTCAATAGTGTACTTTTTCTATCCAACCTTCCCGATATACAAGGATCCCTTCGAAGGACGAACGGAAGACGAGGAGAGACAAAGACAACAGAGGAAGAAGAGAAGATGGCTGGACTGGGAGAACGAGTGCAATCAAATTGAACAAAGAGGGCTGATGGTAGGCGTTCACTGGTACGAGGCAGACCTAAAGGTCAACTATTCGACACATTTACTAGTCAATAAAACACAAAACTTGATAAATTCCAGTTCTTCAGGTCCATGCAGCAGTCAAACGAATCTCTCGAAACCTTCTACAGCTGCGAACAAGAACTTGGGTTGCTTTGCAAACTCGAGAATCTAGATGAAGATCTAGTAAAAGATCCGTCTTTTCTAATATGCGTAGTTCAAATATCCAAATGGAGCTACTCTCAGAAATGCTTACTCCGAAAAAATGCTGAGCTACGCCATCAAAAGAGACAGAAGACAAGCAAACAAGCAAAAGATATTAAAGGCAAGCTCAAACTGAAACACGATATCTTATGTGTGACAGAACAAACTGCAAACCAACTCAACAACAAGTATTCTGTAGAAATCAACACCTTGCGGGAAATGTGGAAAAGCATTCAGTATGGCTTTTCTTCAAACATGCTTCGCAGAAAACACACAGTAAAAATTATATAGGAAAGTGGTCAACTAAACATTGCTCTGCGCAGGAGGGAAGACAATCTTGTCAAACACAATTTAGCCCCCAAAATGACATAATCCACAACAAACAAGATGGGTCATACATGTGAAGAACGACACAACAGAAAGCGATCAAACTGAAAATCTTGTTGACGCAGAGGCCGCCCTCTATATTGAAGAGCTACAATAGGACTGCGAAATTGTTAATCTTATGCGCCCAAAAAAATTTCTTTCAGGGAAAAACCAAGCGAACGTCAAAGAGTCAAACGGAATTTTCTGAATGCAAACAATATCCGTGTCCCAAAAGTTATAATGGCTCGTGGACACAGGATCTTTTCAACATAGATAGAGCAGAATAAAAGGAGAAAAATTCCGAACACAACAACTAGACCATAAAAAATAAAAAGAAGCTACAGTTGCTTCAAAAACTAAAATAAAGATATTATGGGTGTCTTACATTTCGACGTAAGGTCTGGATCCTTGTCAGCAATTGACTGTAATACCCTGACAGTCAAAAACTGAACTAATATCCTTATGGGGAAAGACCTGTTAGCAAAATTGAGCTTCACGCTCATTGCAAAAAAAAACAAATGCAAATCATTCAAAAGCATTCAACCAATATAATGTCCAAATACGGAAACTTACAACAAAATAAATACTGTGACTGATCGAAACAATCAAGAATGCGCTGCGTTGCCACCAAAACAGGCCTAGGAGCCTGCCTAGAAAAAAATTTTGGTACTTTCTGGCAATAGTTTCGCAAGTCGTTTCCTACTATCTGGAATCACGCTATAGTACTAAAGAACTTAAATTATTTGCAGTAGTCTGGTCGTTGGAACACTTTAATTACTATATTTACGGTGCCTAATTTTAACTGCAAACGGACCGTCAAGAATTTATATCCGAATGAAAAGAAAAAAGGGGAAACAAAACATATAAAGCCGTTTAACCCTCTGGATATGGTTTTTTGATATTCCACTTCACAGTAGAACACGTACCAGAAAAACATGGGATTAGCTGACAATTTAAGTCAAAGTGCTTTATGCAAAGCACCCTCCACCCCCATCTGACAAAGACAGAAACTTTAAAATCAGCGCAAAAGAGAAATTGAAATTCTCCTTAATACGAAATGCGCTAACTTCAAATGGTGCAAAATTTACAACCAATCACAACGCAGACACTAAACAAGTCGCGATTGACGTAATAAATCCAACACAATTGATAAGCAAAACAGTCGCTGTTTTTGCCTCAATACATCTTATAATCAGTCGCTTTAATGTTCATACTAAAACAACACAAAAACAAATTTTGTTAACTCTCCATCAAACAATAGTCTGGTTGCAACTACAACAAGAAATGAGCACCTAAGTGCAAATTCTAACGTACCTATCATTAACTGACATCGTGACCCAAATAAAGCTTGAATTCTCCTAATGGAGCCAGCCCCAGATAATCAAAAACAGTACTCCAATTCCAGCTTACAAACTGTGTTTACATCCAATGAAGGAAAAGCTATAGATCCTATTGACCCATCTAAAATTTTTGAGTTATTCGAGGCATTTAATGACACTCCTAAATAACTCAAACCTATCATAGATTTAGTTATCGAAAAGAAATGGCAGTACTAGAGAAAAGTAAACCCACTTTACTTTCGCATTAGTGTGGCGACCTTGCTGTTACCACTACAAACTGTCTTATCTATGATAACAAATTGATAATTACATCCTTTCTTAAACAATTAGTCCTTTATGCAATCCAAAGAAAACACCCTGGAAAAGCGAGAATTCTCTCAGTAAATATTCTGGTGGCGCAATATCTTCTCGGAGAGAGTGGCTAAAGGAAAATCATGTAGACACTGCATAGACAAAGGTAAAAACCTAATACCTAATTCCAAATTAACAATTCGGTAACTTACCTTCACTCTCAGAACCAAATCAAGTAATCTAATTGGATTTCAATGCCTTATAAATTTAACTTTCTAAGCAGTTTTTTACTGGTAACAGTTTATAACGCTACTGTATACTCGACGGTATTCCTAGATCTATCCGCTGTGACCAAGCACAAGCATTTAGAGCGAAAGAATTTGAAATTTTTTTGCAAAAACATTTACATTAAGCTTAAATTAGCTCCAGCTGGAGATCATCGATGAACGGGCATGGTTGAACGTCTCATACAAACAAAAAATCGCCCGCTGGAAAGTGTTAGACATTGTCAAACACTGGAGCAGTAATATGCTAATTCCGAAACTTGCAAATATTATAGAAAGTAAACGCCTAAAAACTTACAAAATGACTAGAGTGACACTTTTTGAGGCATATTTTGGTCAAAAACCAAACGCTGATTTAACAAATATTGTTACAAGTCCGTCCATAAATAATCTTTCATATCATAAACTCAAAAATTGATGTTTAGGCAAACGATTCCTTCGTCACGACGTTTTGTCCTAGAAGGAAAGTGGAGAAGGGACGGATCGTCTGCAGATTAACTGGATATCCAGTACAGACAAGATATCTTTCCACCTCCTTCTCCCACACGGATATACTCAGAAGACTCAGAAAACATGCTAATTGTGCAAAGATCACCAATTGAGATCATACCATCAGAACTCCATTTCTCCATTGGGGACAAACAACTGAAATAATACAAAAAAAGGAAAATGAAGCGCTCAAAGCGATTGCACGTAAAACAAAAAAACTTGGATCACCGCTGGCACCACAATGGAAAATTATCCTGGATGGTACAATTACAAATTATACACCAAATACAATAACAATGGATACATTGATCAGAAAAAAACACGGTCATACGGCAAAATGATATTGCTATAGCAAGTGAAAGAGAACGGCGCCTCATACATATGTCAGCAAGTAAAACAGTAGGGGAATATAAACGAAACCAAGAAAAAACACGTAATTTCTGGTTAGAAGAATCCCGTGCGGCCAACCAGACCGGAACTTCACAAACAGCTGGACCTTCATAGGCATGATCCTCGCAAATGCTCGGAGCATTAAGATCCACAATTTCTCATCCAACGGCCGAATCGTCGAAAAAGTCTTACATTCGAAATCCACAAAGACCGGAAACCAGCCAGCGACAAAAACCAGCAAAGTGGGTTATCCAGTTAGCAACCAAGAATTAAAAAGCAACAAAGATAGAAGATGAAAACTCCAAAGGTAGTAAACAAATCAAAGGCCCACCACAGGACTCTAAAGGTCAATTGCTATGAGAGACTAAACAAGTGGCTCTAGAACAAAACTCTAGATCAACATTGGAAATAAAGAGGCGCCCAAAATCTCATCTGACAGTGATACTTCGAACCAAATATTCCGGATCTTTAACAATCCTGACCCCCAGCCGTACTCAATTAGTGTGTTTAAAATAATATCAGAATCGCCTCATGAACCAAGCCATTCAGTATTCACTAGCAACAAACCACATGACTTTATGGAGACATGTCCGAACAGCCCTAAGACTCTCAAAACACTCCAACTGGAGCACATGGTGAAATTGGACCGGAGATTAACCAAGGTGCTCCAATCGAATTTGTCGCCTCCACAAAAAGAATTGCGAAGGCAACGAAGAAAATTCAATCAAAGAACTCACAAAGCCTAGAAAGAGCAGACCAAAGCAACTCTGAGGCTGAGAAGCACACAACAACAGAGTTGATTTATTTGGACTCCTCCAATTCGCGCATAATATCTACCGACACTACTCAGCCGCTCAATATGCTGATAAAAAAACAGCCCGCCCAGCTCACTAGTGTACAAAACACCCCCATTGTCTCCTACCGCTGATTCAACCGCAGACCTTAACGAGCAAGATCTGAAAATGCTTGAGAAAATCCCGTAAATGCGGAATTTCATTGGCAGAGGGGAACTTTCTTTGAAGACATACCGGAATTGAAAGGAACTGAAAAAAAACATCCTATGTATCCAGGTTTTCAAAGTATTTAATATCATTGTACGCTAAATTTCATATGCTATATAACTATTGCTTTTTAAATATCTGCTATCTTCTCCAAAAGAGTTTAAGGTTGCTCAATTTACGCCTGTTAAGAGCTCACAAATCAACACTGTGATTAACTGCAGACCAATAGAAACTGTGAGAGCGTTGAGTTACTCTCGGCTAAGAATAAATGCGGCCAAATAAATTTTGCTTCTTGGCAAAAATTTCGTTTGAACTAAATTAACCTTTAGTCATTCCTATTGGATTTATAACTTAAAAATCAACAATTCAAGATACTCGACACTTCATCCAGAGGGTTTCATTTATATTCCAGATTCCACTATAGTGCAATCAAAAGAGTAAAACATTATGGAAGAAGCTATTTGTAAAACATTATGGAATGTTGATTATAAAACTTTAAATGCGTATAGATTATAAAGAAGATAAGCTATATTCCCTTTTGAGTGGTTTGATAGGAGTGATAAAGTAAGTGCTAAACTGTTACCACCTATAGAAGCATTATATTGCTAGTTGAAACAAAATCACATCTTGATAGTGATTATCACGAGCTACTACAAATTGGAATATATGAGATGTCAGACATTTAAAGATTACTTGAGATCTTTAAACAGCAGTACTTTAATGCTGGATGAGTTCGAGAAAATTAGGAATATGTGTTTAGCGTACTATGCGATTGATCCTTGTTATTCATATTGTACTTCAAGTTAACTTGGTTATGTGGATTGAATTAAACTTGTGTTAGGATAAATTGTTAAAAATAAGATGCTGTAGGTATTTATGATGCTATTCAGAATGGAATTAGAGGTGGATTAGCATCAGTACTAGGAGGTTATCATGTGGAATGTAATAATAGGCATACATTAGAGCGATATAAAGGAAAAGCGAGTTAGCAAATGTATTTTGACTTCAACTCATTATATGCAGCAGCAATGAAACAAGCACTAACTAATGGTGAGAAAACAGAACGTGAGCTTTAAGAACATACTATGTCTACTAAAAAAATTTGTTACATATTTATTATTGATGTGAAGTATTCCAAAATTTTATGAGAATACAATTAACTTCGCGCTCTTCGTTTTGTAAGAGTAAAGCTGATATGAAGCAATATCCATTTACTCTATACCAATATATGACTTAGGGTAATTATACACCTTTGAGAAATTAATGATATAACATAAAAGTAAATATAGTTATGTTATTGATGGAGACATGTTGGATGAAATTGATAATGTGAATAGCTATTGTGAAGAATGAAATACATAAAGATGCAATTGAAGAAGCTTGTTCTGTAAAGATAAAAGCATATTGGAAACTACTGTTACAGGAGAAGAAAATAAATAAAAGAAAAAACTAAAGGTAGTATCAATAAAATTATATAGAGGTCGAAAGTTACAAAAATGCCATATATAGAAGTAAAAATAAATATGTGACTAATTACGGTATTCAAAGTGATAGACACAAAATAGAAACAAAAAATCAATATAAAATACCTCCAGATGGTTTTGATGATAAAGTTTTAGGAGATTTCAAAGATAAGTCTTATATCGAGAGTTGATATTTTCTTCAAATTTGTTTTTAATGAGTTTTAAATATACAAAAAAACTAGGTTTAATACTCACAAAAAGGGGTAATATTAGAATAACTTAAAAATACAGAATAAATTTTTTGCTCAATAAATCTCATTGGTCTTGGCGCTAACATTCCTATATTCTTCCCAGGTCAAAAGTTGCGTTAACAATGAAGAATTAACATCCACTGTGTAGTTTTTGATTAAATGGAAAATGTTTCGCTAGTCTACTTGAGTACGATATCAATTATCTGATTTCCTAATTTGATTTAATTGATTCGCAATCGGCTTAAGTCTGATTACAAAATTACAAACAAGCGAAAGTCTGATATAAAACTAGCCAATTATTGACCGTTAACGCGCTAAGTTCTGATTATTAATGAGAGAAACAACCATAAGTTTAGACTTAGAAAAACGACTGAGAGCAGCTGACGTGACGAAAACGACAAGTAAGGTGCCTACAAACAAACAGAAGGAATCGAAATAATAATCTAGAACTTAAAAATTAGTTAAAGAATAATAAAGCAATTACAATTGTCCCGTGGTCTTCATCTACAGTATTTCACTTTATTTCGCTCGATCAGTATTTTGTCATACGCCAGACAATTTTAACTCCAACACGCTGTTATTTATTTGATATATACAAGTATGGCATTATATTAGAGCCGATTTATCCGGCCGTGAATATGTTTGGGGTACAAAAATAAGAACGAGGATTACAAGTGAATTGAACTATCTGCTTTTATCCTACGAACACCCTAAAGAACAAAAAGAAATGATATGAGACAGGAGAGATATTATGAAACAGATTAAAGTAGAAAGTTCTACTGATAAAATTTTGTTTCGTTAGGCAGCTATTCACTCAGTGTTCCTTCTAAATTTTCCGAATTATCTAGACTTGTTCAACCAATAAAGATGGAAACACAGTACAAAAAACTTCGATATCATTTTAATTCAGTTTTGTCTGTCGACAAACATTTTTAATTTCGAAAATCAACCTTAAAAATGGATTTAGAAAATAAACTGCAAACGCATTCTCAAGAAAATTCATCACGCCCACCACCGGGAACAAGGGAAGACTCAAGAGGAGTTGACGTTAGTAGTATATCGTAAGCAGATCTGGGGGGGGGGGTAAAAGGATGTACCTATGTATTAACATTAGGCATAGCCTATTTTCGTCCAATTTCCAAAGATTTGGACGAAAAGAGAGTGAGAACAATAGACCTGTCATCTTATCGTAATTACCCAGGGATAATTATCTTAATTACCCCAGGGAAATGCATCCGCTCTAATGCACTTCAGCTAATCTTATCTACTAAATAAATTATATCAGCAGAACTTTTACTTTTAATCATTTTTACATTTTATTCATTCGCGCATAGCCATCACAACTATAACTTTCGTTCATTCATTTACATGTGGAGAATGCTATTTTATCATTTTCAATTGTAATTCAAAAGAATTTACACGATTTTGTGCTGATATACAAAAATTTTGACAATTTTACCATTTTTTTCCAAAAATACCCAATTTTTCCCAAAAATAACCAATTCTTGGCAAAAATATCCAATTCTTCTCAAAAAATACCCAATTCTTGCCAAAAAATACCAAATTATTGGTAAAAATACCCAATTCTTCCCGAAAAATAACCAATTCTGACCAAAAAATACCCAATTCTGGCCAAAAAATACCCAATTCTGACAAAAAAAAATACCAAATTCTTATCAAAAAATACCCATATTTTCCCAAAAATATCCAATTCTGACCCAAAAAAAAACCAAATTTTACCAAAAATACCCAATTCGTGGCCAAAAATTAACAAGTTAGAGCTCAAAATACCCAGTGTTATCAACATATTTCGAAAAATTACCCTAAAATTCAAAGAAATTTACTCCTTTTTTTTCTAAATTGTTCTAATTTCTTCCCATTATTCTCACAATTTCGAAATTTCAGAACCTTACAAGTTTCAAAATCTTTATTGAAATAACGAAATCTCTCACGTGATCGCATTGGTTTTGTCTGGAGGTAAATGACCTCTGTGAATACCCAATAACAAATCTGTGCCATCTATTAATAATCATAAAATTCTCACGTGATTAGACAATTAGTCTCTGAATTGACAAAAATACGTCGTAGTAGCGCCACAATTACGTTATTTTATCGTCACAATTACTCATAACAACATCACAATCACAACATACTATCGTCACAATTACGCCATAGTGTCGTCATAATTACGTCATGATGTCGTCATAATTACGTTTTAGTGTTGTCTGTATTACGTCATAATATCGTCATAATTACGTCAAATCTGATTACGAAGTTCTTTATCATTTTTATTCAATTTTCATTTGTTTGATTTTAAACGTTCAGTGCAGTTGAATAAAAAAATTCCTCGCAATTTCTAGCAATCCGATTTATTCCGTCACAAATTTTATTTCTACATTCTGTTTTACTCTGTTTCTATATCGCTTCTTATATTAGTTTTCCATTAATCTACTTTTCAGATAAAATGCCAAGAACTTTTAATCCAACGGAACAGTGTTCTTCATGCGATAAACTTATATTGAGATCTAATTTGAGCAGACATCAGAAGCTTCACGCAAAAGCTTGCTCACATTGCACCCAGTCATTTCCTGACAAAGATAAATTGCAGAAACACATTGCTTCTGTACATGCGCCGTCTCTAGTTGTCATGAAAAAGTTTTTTGTAGCAGCTGCAATTTATCGTTCGCCACATATTATCAACTTATTCATCATAAACGAAACAATCACCAGTGGCTTACGATGACGTTGACTTAACTATCTATGGAGACTCTCCCGCTCTTCATAGTGAACTTCAAACGGATCAACACTTTTTACAAGACTCAGTGCTTGAATTGTCTAGAAAGAAAGTGCATAACTTCAAGTTATTTGAACTCAGTCAAGAAACAGTGATCAAAAAATTGGATTTCGTTTACAACGACTTACCCAGTTCAGCGAAAATTAACATTTCCTTTGGTTTTGTACTTCAAAGTGTGCATAACTGGGACGAATTTCAATACTTTTACGCGGCAGCCAACAACCCCATTTTTTTAAATCCTATGGTTCTCTCCGATGACTCAGATCTCCATTTTATCAATTCGAAATTGAGAAGTGAAGATTTTCTACCCAATCTAATCAATCAACGTCCAGACACGAAATGGAAGTTTTATTGCGTTACAAATGTTACTTTCTTTATATTTCTCCTCAGTGGTGTTCCTCTAGGTTGTATAACTCAAAATATTCCATCTATTTTCCTCAGGAACAAGCACGTTAATTGTTTTGTTTCGGATTGTGAAAAAAAGTCCTACCAAGACAACCTGTGTATGTTCCGTGCTTTAGCTTACGATTTGTACGGTAGTGTTGAATTACAAAATAAAACAATGGAATTGATGCAGATGTTTCTCTCAGCGACAAGGAGAGATGACGAAACCTTTCCAGGAATACATGAAGACGATATTCCTGTACTTGAAGAGATAACTGACAGAAATATTCAAGTTTATCCAATATTTTTTGCGGAACAATCTGAATTGTCTGCTGAACTAACTCGTCGCTCCTTGGTGAAAAGCACAAAGACAACTACGTTGCTGAGATATGAAAATCATATCTGTTGGACAGCGGACATCAACAAATTCCTTAAAAAATTCCGGTGCTACATATGTGATCACTTTTTCGATAGATCAAACAATTTGATGGTCCATCTAAGGAATTGTTCCAAAAACACACAACATAGGTATCCTTCAGGAGCTTATCAATTAGCAGAAACCTTTTTTGATCGACTGGAAGACGTTAATATTATGGTTCCGCAAGAACTCAGGCTTTTTTCTCATCTTATTGTATTTGATTTTGAGTCAATAACCGTCCCCGACAATACACTCAGAAACACTGATTTGACTTCGTGGATTGGAAAACATGTTCCCAATAGCGTTTCGATAGCTTCCAACCTACTTAAAGACCCAATATTCATTAGCAACGAAGATCCGTATCAACTAAAACGTGATTTTGTATCCAACTTGACTAATATAGCAGAAAAAAGCACACTTATAATGAGTATAATGAGGGAAAAACTCATTGCTTTCGTGCTGGAATTGGAAGAAAAGTTTTGGGCAGTTCGACAATTGGTTCCAGTGAAAGACAAGCAGGTACCCACTGGAGTGGAAGACTTATTTGACAACGAAGCTGAACCCGAAGAAGAGGAGGATGAAGAACTTGAAATTAGTAGTCTGAGGTGCGAGCTCAAGATGTTATCAAAATTGAGACAAGACTCTGAGAACTATTACAGCACCATTCCTGTTTTCGGGTTTAATAGCTCTCGGTGTGATTTGAACCTGATAAAAGAATATCTTCTGCATCATCTGTTAATCGATAAAAACGTTGTTCCCAAAGTGATTCATACGGGGAACAAATATATTGGAATGAACTTTCTTGGCTTGCAATTTCTGGACATTCTTAACTTCCTTGGAGGAGTTACAACTCTGGATAATATTCTTAAAGCGTATGGAGCCAGTGAAGAGAAGGGTTTTTTCCCTTATGAGTGGTTTGACAGTGCTGAAAAAATGAATGAGTCCCAACTGCCACCAATTGATAGTTTCTGGAGTAAGTTGAAAAACCATAACGTCTTGTCAGTCGATTACGATAAGTTCATGGATTGCAAAACAAGGGCAATTGAATAAACGGAAGCTTTAAAGAAGCTGAAATTAAAAACAGTTCCCAAAAATGCAGAACAGAACTACCGGGAACATTTGGGAAAAGGAGCGCATGAACACTTTTCGTGATTTTCTCAAGTGGTATAACAACAAAGACCTCGTGCCCACTCTTGATGCGATGACAAAGATGATTCAACTCTACCACTCAAAACAAATTGATATGTTGAAACTGGGCTATACGCTTCCCAACTTGGCAAACAGATTTTTCCCTTCTGCATTTTTCCCATTCTGCGAGCAAGACAAGGAATGTGATAACTATATCAGAAATTGGCTGACAGGAGTACCCTCGATTATTTTCACCAGATATGCAAAAGTTGGCGAAACAAAGATTAGAGAGTCCGAAAATGTGTGCAAGTCTATTGTGGGCATTGATGCGAGTCAACTCTACCCATTCTCAATGACGAGGGAAATGCCAACGGGACTCTACTTAAAATGGGAGTTCAATGACGACACTGCAAAGTTTCACCCAAAAAGGAATTGGAGGAGTTTGTTTGAGCAGCAGGTAATCGAATACTTACAGAGCACTCGTCCAGAATGTTTAATACAGTCACAGTTCAGTCACAAAAAACAGAAAAAAATTGGAACTCATCTCGTCGATGGCTTCTCCTCTCATTGCAACACAGTGTTTGAGGCAATGGGATGCTACTTTCACTTTTGTCCCTGTGAGGAGGAAAAGCCGCTGTTATTTGAAGATATAGAGAACGGATTAAAGACGCGGGAACGAGATAGTGATCGAAGAGAGTATCTGCAGGGATTAGTATACACAGTTGTTGAAATTTGGCAGTGTCAAAGGAAACAGTGGAGGAGGGAAAACACAAATGGAGTAAAGGAGTTCGTCAACAAGAAATATCCATTTCAACCACCCCTTTCTAAAAATGCTCTTTTAAAAATGCTCTTATTGAAAAAGTAAAACGAGGAGATTTGTTTGGAGTGGTCGATTGCAGCTTTGAAGTCCCCGAACACTGGTACCCTTACTTTGAAGACTTTCCTCCTATTTTTAAGAATTGTGAAGTTGGACGAGACAACATTGGGGTCCATTTGAAAGAATTTGCTGAGCGACACAAGTTATTGTCAAAACCAAGAAAAAAGCTCACTTCTAGTTTCAAGCTTGACAGAGGACCAATTATTACTCCACTTTTGTTATTTTTTCTGGAAAAAGGAGTGATTCTAAGAGACGTTTTTTGGTTACTACAATACACTCCCCGCCGCTGCTTCCAGTCCTTTGTGCAAAACGTTGTTGATGCTCGCCGCGAAGGAGACCGAAACAAGGCTCAACAGTCGTTGCTGAAACTATGAAATTAACAGGTAACAGCTCATATGGGTATCAGATAATCGATCGTAGCCGGCATACGACCACAAAATATGTCAAGGGATCGCAAGTTGATAAGGTTGTCAACAACATGTTTTTCAAGACTATGAATGAACTACCAGAAGAAATTTATGAGCTAGAAATGAGCAAAACACGTATCGAGCACAAGGAACCAATAATTGTTGGCTTTTTTATTCTGCAGTACGCTAAACTTACAAAGTTACAACTCAAGTACAATTTCTTCTCCACTTTCTGCGACAAAAATAAGTACGAACTCATTGAAACGGATACCAACAGTCTGTACATGGCGCTTAGTGAGGAAAGACTTGACAAAATCATTCGACCAGAAATGCAATCATTGTGGTACTGGATGAGACAGAGCGACTGCAGTGATAATTTTGCAGCAAACTCAAGCAGCAACTTTTTCCCACGTGAATGTTGCAACAAGCATGCGAATTTTGACAAGAGAACTCCAGGCTTGTTCAAAGAAGAATTTATATGCTCAGAAAAGATTGCTTTGTTCTCAAAAACTTATTGCTGCTACGATGAGCAATCAGATACTGTAAAATTATCCAGTAAGGGGCTCAACAAAAACAACATCGAGGAACCCTTAGCCAAATACAGAAAAGTATTGCTTGATGAGGAGCGAGTATATTCAACGAACAGGGGATTTCGCGTAGTCGACAATAAGAAAGTATGCACATATGAACTCAAAAAAGTGGGACTGTCATACTTATATCCCAAGCGTAAAGTCTGTGAAGACGGAATTCACACTACTCCTTTAGATATATAAGTCATTTTCTTTAGATTTTGTAAATTTTTTGCCTTCTTTCGTTTTATATCTTTTTTAATTCAATGTTTACCATACAAAATGTCTTTTGAAAAAAAATCATTGTATAAAATAGCTAAATTAGATACAAATCCACAAACAAATAATTAAGTACAAAGTTTACAATTTTTTTAAAAAAAGTTTTGAAAAACCATTTGCATCATTATACGGATTAATGTTTAAACAATTAAAGATTTTGGTTGTCAAAACTTACAAAACATCAGCAAAGAACTTCAAAATATGAAAATCATTTAAATATTTAGACGAGACTTTAGAAAATAACACATGTGCAAAATAAATAGCATATAAACCACACAATTCTGAATCTTGGAGTTTTTCCTGTACTAATGAACCAAAGTTTGCTTTTGTCCTCATGCTATATTTTTCCAAAACTTCTCCCATCGAATCACCGTAGAACAACTTGCCATTTTTTTTGGCTAGCAAAATCCAGTGCGAGCCCGGTTGAGTAGATGGATCTGTGTTGATTATACAAAACGTGTTTGTAGGTAAATTTTTTTGTCGAAGATCTGATGGGAAGGAACCAAGATATTTGAACTTTAGGTATGGGAACCTGTTGACAACATGTAAGAGTTGTTGATTATCCATTTTTAGTAACTGATCCCTCCTTATCAATTGCAATTGAACTTATACGTTCACCACTAACAAATAATTCTACAGTATTAGCCAAATTGTTAGCAAAGTAGAGCTCTAAACGAATTCCTGCTCCAACTACATCAGGAAAATGCATTTCGACATTGGCCTCCTGTGTTGAAGTAAGATCGAAAAAAAAATGAAAATTGTTTTCAAAATCCTTGTATTGAATGTTAGGACCGTCATCATCAAATTTGAGTGCTTTCATTGTTTCAGCATAAGCTCTCACATGATTTTCCGTTTGCAAGTTAACTATAGTTTGATTCCCACGCACAATTTTAACTCGTCGAAGACCAAATTTACGAAATTGGAACGGATTCGTGTTGTATGTTCCACTGAACTCATTATTCAGATTCATAGCAATATCAATCATTCGAATTGGCTTGTTTGAAACTATATTTTCTTGTATAAACTGATTCTGTCCAGCTGGAAAGATAAACGTTTTTGGAAGTTCTTCATTATAGTAAAATATGGCAGGTTCTCGCAGCAGTCTGCTTTTGAAACTTCTCATCCAGTTATCTGAGATTGCTACCTGTCTAGTAAAAAGGCAAGCTTCCAAAATTGTAGCCTCAGAGTTCAGCCCACCAGTATCGATCATATAGAACGCTGGAGATGACCGGATCAATTTCAGTCTCAGGTTGACATTTGGGAGAAGTAAAGTTTCACAAGCAAATAGACCTATTGCTAACGGACCGTAAAAAGTAAAATCATCTTTATCCTTTTTAAAAACAGTATCTGTAAATGCTCTTTTTGTAAAATCGTTTGGCTCAATCTCGTGTCGGTATCCTTGGTATTGAGATAAGCTCTCCTTCGTTCCTTTTTGTCCCTGGAAATTCAGCAGAGACAAAAGCTTGATGAGCATAAAGAGAATTGGCACTGTGAACATGTTCATTGTTAAGATATACTTCGCAATTAGAGAAAAGAGAATGAGGAGCATTGTTTACCAATAATGTTTCGTCGGCATTATCTAAACCTGTTCGATCTCCTTTAATAACCCTTCCTCTGATGAATAATCGAGTAGAGCGCAAGTCAGTAAAAATATTACGATCAGTTTCCAATTGAAATTCGATTGTTGACTCGTTTAAGGAATTTGTTGGAAATATTTGCTGTTCATTGGACCAAAGAATGGGGTCTAGAATTGGAACTTTTCCAAAACTCTAGCATAGAGTGAGACAAGGAATTCATTTGCATATTAGCCTACCGTTTTTTATAACGATAATTGAGGAAATGATCAAGATTTTTTCTGGAATAATAACGTAAGTTGAACTTGACCAATAGGGAAGAAGGGAACAAGGTTCCCAGCAGCGTTTCTTAATTCTACATGGATACTGTGGAAGTTAGATTTGATTACTTTATGGAATCTCAAGTGTTCGAAATTGCGATAACTCAGAACCTGAGATCTCTTAAAAATCTCATCGTTATCTTGATGTTTGAATGGGAAGGAGCGTAGAAGAGGAAATTTCACATCACCGACTGAATTGGGTTCAACTATATCTAAGTAGAGTAAAATTGTATGTGTTCCAGTAATATCAAAAGGGAGATCTGCCGTTGCCCAGGACTTGGTGTTGTATGATCCTTTCGAATCAGGTGGCATAACAGGTTTGTCAGCTTCAACGCCCAAGTTAGCAGCAAAACTTTTGCTGAAGGATACATTTTGAGATCCTCTATTGCAAAAAGTTACTCTTCGCCTTTTTTGTCGATGTTGATAGAAAATTGAGGATCTAAGTTTTTGGGATGTCGTGCTTTTTTGGGTATATCTGTAAGACTCTTCGCAAATTCGTCCATAGAGTTAAAAACTGCTGGTGGAATAGCAAATACATGCTTAAATTTCTCATCATAGTGAAATGTCATCAATCCTCCTTCAATGTTATAACATATACCGGGATATGATACTTCGACTAAAGCTACTTCCCATGAGCCATCCAGTTCAATTTTGTCGGGAAGAAAATTGGTGAACGAAGCCATTGTATTTTGAGGGTAAACTTAAGAGGAAGCGTTGGATACTAATTCTAGATAAAAACGAATTCATTTGACTGTTCTGTGTGACGTTTGTTTGAGAAAATGATTAGTCAAGGTTCTTCAAAAAGTCTTTGCGAATTTTTGGTCGAGTAACACTTTGTCTAGTGTTTTTCCTCTTTTTCATACCACCACCAACTTGTTTCTGTATTGTTGATTTTGCAGTCTTCTTTACTGCTTTTTTAATCGAAGTCTGTCCTGATAAAACATCACCAATTTCGGGAATTGCTGACTCGATTACATCTCGTCCAATTTTTTGCTGCAGGTAAAACGTATTTCTTGAGAATGGGAAGAGTTGTCCTAGCGACTGTTCTAGCCAAGGCTCCAAAGCCACGCCCCCTCTGACGAGGAACTCCTTTAAAATAAGGTAGATTGTAACCGTCCATTTTCTAGCGCGACTAATTGAAAAATGATAATGCAACTTTTGACAATTCTTGTTCATAAAAGATTCCATCATTGTTTTCACCTTTCTGATCAACAACAAAATATGTCGGGAAGGGCGCTAAAGTGTATATTTTTCGAACTAGGAAAATTTCATGTGTATAGTGAGTTTTATATCCTTTCTGAAATTTGCCCTCTGCTAATGCCAACCTAACTTTATCTCCTACTTGAAACTTGGGCTTTGTATTTTTTCGTAGCTTCATTCGCTTGTACATGACAGTCAAAAAGTCAGCATTCACTACATCTTTGGGCGCCAACCCAATATTCCGATTGATTCTGGAGTTTATGACGTCAATAAACATTTGCAGTTCTTTGATATAGGTTAATGTGTCGTTTTCTTCCAGGTAGCGGTAAATTAATTTTTAAGGGTTCGTATAGCTCTCTCGCCAAAAGCTACTTTCGTTTCACTATAAGTGTGATAATATTTGATTCCCGCGTCCTCGCAGAAATTGGCCATATCTCCGAAAAACTCTTTTCCCTGATCTAGCCATAATTTTTTTGTGAAATTGAGTTCGTTTTTTTCGAACACATTTTGATAAAAGCTGCTTTCACGGCCTCTGCTCCTTTTCTCGGTAATGGTTCTACTCGCAGGTATCGAGAGAAAACATCTACAGTAACGAGTAAAAAGTTGATACCTCGATTCCATCGTGATAGTTTATCCATTTGCGCAAGATCCAAGCACCAAATCTCATCAATATAGCGAGGATGCGCATTTAGCCGGGGAAATTTTCGTCTAATTCCTTTGTATTTCGTATAAGAGTCTTTTGACTGTAAAAGTTCTGTAACTCTCTCGCGACTGATTCCACTTGCTTTTGTTAAGTTGTTGATAGAACCGAAAGCTGCTGGTCCCCTCTCGTTATACAACTTCTGCAATTTGATTCTATCTGAAACTGTAATTGAACCAGTCTGAGCCATATTGTGTCCTCAAATTGTTGTTTTTAAGCAGACGTGGTCTCAGATTTAGAACTTTATGAATTAGGAAATAGTTTGGATCAACTGGAGCGTTCTTCAATTTAATTGAATGAAGGAATGTTTTTATGTCAACTCCTGTGTCAACGTTGTCGACAATAATTGTATTGGAAAGTGAAATTTTCAACCGTTTGTTTTCGTATATCTCTTTCAAAGTTTTCAATGTCTCAGGATAGTTCTTATAGTGAAATTCCAGGTCTGTCTTAAGTTCTTTAGGTGGACGATTGGTTTCTTCGGAACGTTCTTCTTTCACTTTTCTGATAACTGGGAAAACTGTTTCTTCTTTTTTATATATCTCGCTGTAGGGTTCCGATGGTTTCCTTTTTCTGGTATCCCACAGTTCTTTTGGGACAAAAACAAACTTTTTGACCTCACTCATTGAAGAAAGTTGAAAATTTGTTCATACAAGGTTGGTATATGTAACTTAATATTGTTATTCCAGCTTTTGAGCCCAATACAAGTCTTCTGGAACTTAGGGTTGTTGATTTTGATGTGAGCTTTCTAAGTTGTTTTTGGAAGTGAGTGAACTGATTTCTTCTTAATCCTGTGAGGTATCCCTTAACCAAGTTTACAAAACACTCACAGAGAAATCTGTTGAATTCCTTAGGACAATGTAGAAGGAAAGCTGGTTGAAATTTCTTGTTGAGGTTCCGAAAGAGCTTCAGAGTATAATAATTCTGTGCGTTTATCATTAATATCTCTAATACGAGCTTGACTGTTCGGTACGAAGAATTCTGAAGGAAATGAAGTTACATTTGAACAATATCTTAACAAATCAGGTGTAGATGGTCTCAAATCTATCATAAGATGCCCATATGGTTCTTGTGTAGCGTCATCATACCACTGTTTTAGTTGTTTTTCCCAGACCCAGTTGTCTTCCCAATATATCAATTTGCTGCACATCTCTGGGTGATTTGAACAAAACAATGTGAGTAGTCTGAAGCTCGGCATCACGTCCAGTTTTAGTTTTGTGGAAGAGATTATGTTTGATATAAACACAATTTAAATTTCGATGTCTACCGGCTATCGCAATTTCGTTGAATTTTTCCGACTTGGAAAGAATGTCTAATGAGTCATCGAATATAAGTAAATATTTTGTGCCGTCAGCTGGTAAGTTCTCAATTAATTCAAAATCAACACCCTGAATGAATTCTATGCCCGCAATTGATTGCATCATTGTATCGTAAATTGTCTGAAAGTGCTTACAGAAGTATAAAATTCGATCAAACGAGGGTTGAAAAGTTTTCATTTGTAGCATATCATTAATGAAAACAGTTTTTTCAGATCCGGAAGGACCAACAAGATACATCGGAATGCGTTCCTTTGTTGATATAATCTTGTTCATTTTATGCTCCACAAAATTTCCAAGGAGGTCGCTCTTGATTGTTATTATCGAAAATAAAGTCAGCTGCGTGGTTGTTATGATCTGTCATTAGAGTGCAAATGATTTTTGTTCCTGATTAGGAAATAATGATTCACACTTCGATTAAATGGAATCGTGGTGACAATTTGAGAAAACAACAATATGCTAGACCTGTTATATGTCCCAAGAAACAAAATTTGAATTTTGAATTAAGGAATGGAACCACGTAACAGTACCCAGGACCAATATTTAGATTTGTTTTCAGGTATCCCGTTGCATCATGAAATGTGACATGTAAACGAAAAATTTTCAACCAATTCAAAAGTTTTTCTAACTTTGAATCGCCAACCCCTATTAGTCCTCCAAAGGGAACTTCTCTGTTGATTTTATCTAGATCTACATTTTTGTCAAAACTTCGACAGACAGCCAAAAAATAATTTTTCCTTTTTATATTTCCAACAAAAAGTTGACTGATTTCTTTTTCGAACTCTACAATTTCCTCAATATTCATATCAGGCAACTGTTCTGAAAGAATTCAATTGAAAAAGTGAATAAATACAGAAATCACATACATTATAAAAATTTACATTTACTTCTTTGCACTTTCCGATTTTGTCTGGTTTTTGACTTTGTTCAGCACTGAAATAATTTCATTGCTCATTCGATTTATTTTCTGCAACTCCCCGATTCTGACAGAAAGGAAGCATTTCCTTCTAAAACTGTCCTTGTCAGTTCCTCGAGTGAAGAGCTTGATGGTGAAATAACATCGATTCGGATCATCTTGGTAAAATGTTCTGGTCACACATACTTTTTGCCTAGCAGTCTCACTCAATTCCCAGAACATATCGAATTTTGCTTTTTCCTCCTTATCAGTTGGCCGGAACAAAGTTTTGTCAATCATCAACTTTGCAGTAACTTCTGAGGGTTCAAATTGTAGTGCTTCTTTTAACATCTCAGGTAATTTTTGAATGAAAATTTTCAATTCCCAAACCGACAGCATCAGAAACTGATGTAAAATAAATTCACCTTTGACATTTTCGCGAAAGACTTTCGAGTGGGTCCAATTCGAGCTTGTGTTGATAGTCTCCTCTGGGATGCTGATTTGAAAATTCCGGTTGCTGTATTCTTGGAAAGACCAAAGGTTGTTGTTTCCTTGGCGATCCTCATTTGGTTTGGATTCAGTGTCCTCAAATTTCACGTTGATATTATACAAAGAATATATGCTTTCATTATGATAATCAAACTGGGAAGAAGGAATAACTGGTTTTCCCTTATGGTTTCGTTTGCGGAAGGGGAAGGCGTAGGGTTTTTTTGCTGTCAGCTGAGACTGAGCTTTGATCCATCTGTGGCGTTTGAAGTAAGTAAAAGATGAGTTTTTAAGGCAAGAAAAGAAGAATTGAATAAATAAGGTAACTGAATATTGAAAACGAAAAGCAACAAATGATTGAATTATCTTCAAGAAAGAGCTTTATAAATCGAACCAATAAAATTTTAGTAAGAACGAGAAATATTGCGACTTCGTAACCAATGAGATCATGTAAAAGCATTCGTAACCAATGAGATTTGAGTGTTCATCATGACGTAATAGTTATGTCATTTCTATTTTTAGTAACATCACGTGACGTGACAATTGATGTCACGTGAGGGAGAATTTATCAGTGAACACAAGCAACTGTTAAGACCTATATTGGAGAGCACTTGTAGTTCGAGAAAGGAACATTTTGATGAAGTGATTGGTTCTCATCATTGTCATTTTCCTGGATAGGAGGAAGAATGAGGTCTTGGAAATTGGGTAGATCGAAGATTTGTGATTTTGTAGAAAATGTATCAGCATGTTTGGAGAACATGTCTTCTACCCACCATACACCGTAGTGATTTATATCACGAGAGTACGGGAACAAAATACCTTTGCAGTCTTTCAGTGAATGAAATCCTTGTTCTTTTCGAATTCTCTCAACGGCTTGAAAATAAGCGGGGAGAGAAAGTACTGAATTGTTGAATTTTTCTTCGGCTAAGTGGAGGTTATGATGTCTAGCAGCCTCTAAAGTTCTCCACAAATCTTTCGGAAGTGTTAAGCTAGTAGTCTGTGTTTTTATTGTTACTCTTGTGCAATCCACCTCAAAGGATAATTCGATGTTGTTATCAGTTACTGTTGTTCTAAATTTCGATTCCTCTTTGTTGGGAACGAAATCTAAATCAGAATGGAATGTCGAAAGAAAAGATGTTGAAGGAAGTAAAGGAAGTGTTTGAGTATTTTGCATTTTTTAAGACCACTGATATTCAACTGAGACAAAACACAAAATGAACAGAGTTTCTCGGTCCTAGCTTATTTTAACATAGATTATACGAATGATATGATTGGTTAAAAAAATTCATTATAGTAAAACATTTTTCAAAAAAAAATTAATATAAAACTTTTACATAAAAAACTTCAAAAAATGAAAATTGGAATAAAAGAAAAATAAAAAACCGCAAAATTTGCATTTTCTGTTAAAAACCTTATGTAAAAAAATGCATTTTTGAAAGAAATTTATTTTAAGTAAAACGATTTTTTTTTCAAAAAAAAATTACATTAAAAAAACATCAAAAACTGAAAAATGGAAAAATAGAAAAATAAAAAGCATCAAAATCTGCATTTTTTGCTAAAAACCTTATGTAAAAAACGACATTTTTGTAAGACATTTATTTTAAGTAAATCAATTCTCAAAAAGAAAATAATAAAAATTTACATGAAAAAAACTTCAAAAACTGAAAAATGATAAAATAGAAAAAAAATAAAAAAAACAAAAATCTGCATTTTTTGTTGTAAACCTTATATAAAAAACAACTTTTTTTAAATAAGAAATATTCTAAAAAAATTAACATTTCTATAAAATTAAATTTTTTTTTAAATTAAACTCTAATGAAAACTATTTTTTTTTCGAAAACTAACAAATGCAAAATAAAGAAAATTTCAAATTATGCATTTTTCATCAAAAACCTTACGTAAAAAACGACATTTTTCAACCAAAATTGATTTAATTAAATTTAAAAAAAAATAAATTTAAAATAAAAAAAAATTACATAAAAAACTTCAAAAATTGAAAAGTGGAAAAATAGAAAAATAAAAAAAACATAAAAATAATTATTTCCTTTCAAAAAGGTTAAGTAGATAAGATTAGCTGAAGTGCATTAGAGCGGATGCATTTCCCTGGGGCAATTAAGATAATTATACCTGGGCAATTACGATAAGATGACAGGTCTATTGTTCTCAATCTCTTTTTAGGTACATCTTTGGAAATTGGACGAAAATAGGCTATACCTAATGTTAATACCTAGGTACATCCTTTTACCCCCTCAACTCAATTGAGGGCTACTTTAAACAATAAGTTCAGCTACTTTTAAACAATAAACTATAATCGAAAGACTTTTTTAAATTTAGAAAAGGGAAAGATTAATTGAATGATCAAATTCATCTACATCATAACAGATAGAGGAAATGATAGGAAGTACAAACAAACCGGTGGAATTGAAATATTGAAGACAAGAAAAATATTTAAACTAGAAAGCAATAAACACTCATACAGCATTTAATCAGAAACAAATCATTACCGGTGGAATTGAAATATTGAAGACAAGAAAAATATTTAAACAAGAAAGCAATAAACACTCATACAGCATTTAATCATAAACAAATCATTACCAGTGGAATTGAAATATTGAAGACAAGAAAAATATTTAAACAAGAAAGGAATAAACACTCATACAGCATTTAATCAGAAACAAATCATTACCGGTGGAATTGAAATATTGAAGACAAGAAAAATATTTAAACAAGAAAGCAATAAACACTCATACAGCATTTAATCAGAAACTCTTTAATTTTTCTTGTAGAATCGGATTGGACTTAGATCCAAAAAGTTGAGCATCCCCTCTACGGTTTGCGGGAGCTTTCTGGGAGTACTCGTTTCGATTTCAAAATTTAACACCCTCTTTACTCCCTTTCTCTTCGATTTTTGCAGCCACTGTCCACGAGCCTTCTTTTTTGGAGCACTCTGGATGTTTTGGGGCTCATCATCCCTCTCCTCATCACTACTGAGATAAATGATATCTCTGTCGTCCCTGATGTTAGTATCACTGTGCCCTGTAATATCAGCTGCGTTTTCAAGCCCGCTACTGTAATCACGGGAAGTATTGGGAGAATGACCTTGTTCTGCAATTCTGTCGCACTCCCAAAACCTCTCTAAACCACTCACCAACATCGTGTTGGAAATTGGATCTCCGGAAATCGGTTTGAGACCGTAGTCAAACCAACATAGTTGCCTCCTTATGTGCCTCGCTTTCTCCACTCTTGTGTACTGTAGCGAACTTGGACCAGTTGCGCTCAGTATCTCTTCAAAATTTGAGAGCAGGACCATCGGAATTTTTTGGAGACTCTCCGCCTCCCAGGGATCTGTATCAATTAGTCTCCTTTCCCTTACAAGGGCAACATCTGTTGTCTCGTCGCTAGTATATATCACCAGTCTTTCCTGACTGCTGATCTCCACAACTCTGAGGCTCTTTGTTGAATCCATTATCTAAACAAAACAGAAAATAAAAACTGAACAATTCAGAACCAGAAAAAGCTGTACGAACAGTTTACAAATTACAGAGAATCAAAATTAGTAAAAGTTAAAATTGACTTGTCTTCATGTGAACATTCAAAATTTAAGGAAAAATACTTACGAGGTAGTGGTTTGTAGACAGTTCCAGAAGTTTTCAAGTAAAAATTGTAGCTGCAAAGCTTGTATATGAATTAAATCTTTAGTTGAATTATATTTTACTTGAAAATAGAAGCGAATTCAAAATAGAAGCGATTTCAAAATAGGAGCGAATTCAAAATAGAAGCAAATTCAAATATGAACAATTGAAAGAGAGAAAGACGAGTGAGATTTTTTTTTGAAGAGAAACAAGTCAACTTGATAAGCGAGAAGAAAATGAGCGGAGTGATTTTTTTATACAATGAATAAAAAGAACCACTTCCTTTTTAACAAATCCGTTTTGATTGGTTGATATTTTCTGTGATCATTTACTTTGAAAAAGTATTGTAGCACAAGTAAAGTAGTACAAACAAAAGATTAATTTTCTTTGTGTTAGAAAACAGAGTCTTAGGATAGAAAAGTTGTTAACAACCCATTGTATTCAAAAACAATGAAAGGAGACTTTTGACTCTTTGAAATGATAATTAACTTTAAACCCTTGAAATTTCTAATCAAGAGGCTTGGTTGATTCAACAATTTTCTTTGTTCACACAAAAAAAGAACAATATGCCTCATTATTTTCAATTAGGAAGCCGGGAATCGAACTTCCATTCCCGGGGCATGATTTGCTCGAGCAGTTCCGCGCAGCTTGCATTGCGTACTGTGCTACGATCGCCGATATTTGGTAATTATTCTTACTTTAAGTTGAATAGCATTTAAACAAAAGAAATCCAACATGAATAAGTCGAGTAATACTTTAATTGATATAAGTGGACGCAATTCCCCTATGGTAATTAACATAATCTGACAAGTCTATTGTTCTCACTCTCTTTTTAGGTACATCTTTGGAAATTGGACGAAAATAGGCTATACCTAATGTCAATACATATGTACATCCTTTTACCCCCCCAGATCTGCTTACGATATACTACTGACGTTCATCATGCAAAAATTCATGGATATCAATCTTATCCAGTTCCCCGCATTAAGTTCAGTGTTTCGACTTTCGAGAAATTTGCAGTTTTTGAACGACAAGGTAGAAGATCCATTCGATTTTCTGCGGTCCCTAATGGCCGCGGTCCCTAAAATTTTTTTAAATCTGAGGTTAAGAAGAAGCTCAAAAATTTTACAAACAAATTCGATACTACGTCTTAGCTTTCCGGGAATCAAGTTTACCACGCAGTATACTACACTAAAAGACAACTCAAAAAATCTAGTGGCCCCCAGTGTTTTTTCCGTCAATCAAACAACGCCTCGAGAGAGAGAAAAATTCTTGTGTTGAAAGACACTGACAAATTTATGAAATCTGGAATAGCAGAGACAGCAATTGCAGGGGAAAACAAGGGGTACAGCTGCCCGTTATTAATTCAATAGTCCCAACTATTCCCTGAGAATGATTTGCGGGAGGCATTTGAAGATTTTCCTTCACACCCAGCCGGATTTGACGACTTCTTTTTTTCAAGCTAAAGCAACAACCCCTACTAAATATTCAATAAGCAACTATGCCACAAATAGCCCAAAGTAGCTCCAAAATAAAAAGCATGGAATTACAGTGGCAGCATGACAAGGCGAAACCGGAATCAGAACGAGAAAGACCGTGATAAAACCAACAACAAAACTTTTATTTCCGTGATGAAGCAAATGATAAAAACTCAATGTTTTATCAAAAATGGATATTGGAAACTCGTTGCCGAGAATAATTACAACCAAATTGAGAAAAGTATTGTACTCGAAATGTCATTGTCGTCGACTGAACATTACTCATCAACTGCGCAAAAAGAGAAATGTATTTTCAGATTTGAGATACTTTTCCGACTTGGTCTAACAGAATTCAGGTCTTTTATTCTTTGTAATCCAGAAACTAAACACTACAACTTTATCAGCTCATTTTTTTTCCAAAACAAATCTGTTGTTGATAGCAACAGAAAATTACACAACAACTAAAAAAACAGTTTCTTGTAGATAAGACCTCGTTATTTGTCTTTTCAATTATCGAACATCATAGGTATGGTAAAGAAACTTGAGTTCGTTACGGAACACCAATCCTCACGACGCTAAAATACCAGGAATTACAAAAGAAGCAGTATTCAAAATGCGTACATCTAAAAAAGCAACCATTGCTGCCCAAATTGACCTACAATTAGCTGCGCTAATTCAGAACAATGAAAATGAGCAATTAAAAGAGTGAATTTCTGGCTGATACCTTTTTGGAAACTTGTGCTACCTCATTTGCAGCTGAGAATGAAAAAGTATTGTCCCACTGACAATACAACTTTGATCCAATTCTTTTGAGCAAAGCTGATCTCACTTAAGCTGGTGTTCAAACAGAGCAATGATTTGCCCAATAAAACCAAAAAATAGTATGAGACATAAGCTATTTCGTTCTAAAGAACTTCAGACCCGATCCAATGCTAACTATATAAGATGGAACCCGAGCTCTTTGATATCACCCTAACCCAATTGTTGAAGTCACCACAGCAATCAATTGACAAAATTTGTATGTGGAACAACGTCTTCATAGGCGAAAAAGTTCAACCCCCGAGACCCAGTGGAGCAGCGAATCAAATAAAAGATTCATCGCAAACAGTTTTGAAAAACTGTTCGTTCATACTTTTCTTAATTTGTTCGAGTGATCCGCATCTGCAGGTTTTTGGTCAGAATTACGCTTTACTTTCACAACGTCCACAGAAGTAATCTCAGCAGCTACTTGGAGCTCGAACTTTGTTTCCTGTTTTTTAATCATTTTCAATAAGAAGTTTTTGTTATTCGTTCTAAAGCAAAAAGCGTTTCTTGGCTTTCAGGTTGTCTGTTTTTGCGCTCTTTTATGTCAGAGAGATTTATTCTCTATAGAACGTCTCCCAGTTGTTCTCTTGACAGTTTCTTCGAAGTTGAAATTTGATTCTGTATGGAAAGATTGAGCTTTGTGGAAATTTCTTAACCACACTAAGAAAACCAATTACATTCCTCATATTCTTAGTGATCCAATTTTCATACTTTTAAAACGAGGAAGCACTGGTTGCGTCCAAGACGCTCAGTGATATGCGCCTTATCGATCTTTGGAGCTCATTTTCCATATTAGTTCCAGAAAAAAACATTACACAAAACCAGTTTTTCGGCTACCGAAGAGTCGTTCAAATTACTCCCATTTTAAGTTGTCCACTTTTGTAAAGTTTGGTAGCCACGAACAAAAATTACCATCAAACGGCTTCCAGAAGAGCCCTCTTCAGTTACTGATCTCTGATTAGGTTCGAAAGAATAGTGATTACCATATTTGTTTGACATTAAAAGTAATCAAAATTCTTCAATCCAATTGATCGAACAATTTCTTCTATTTTAGTATAGAGTTCGAACTGCATAACGCTGTTTTTAAATACATGCCTATACAGACTTCCAAATGTGTCCTGCTTTTTTATTGAATGAGTAAACAAAACTGAATATTTTGTTTCACCTATTTTCTATTAAATCTTCTAAATTCACAACGATCCGCTATTATTATCTTGTCTACACAAAAACAACTTAACTTCTGAGCTTTTATTGCGTTTTTTCTTCAGTTCTTCGGATTTAAATATTGCTCTGTTTCTTTGTTATAAAGAGAAGTCAAACAAACTTCATTTAGAAAAATGGCATTTTTCCCACATTACACCATAATTGCGGAAATTCTCACCTGTTGTTGACTTGAAATAGTTCAATTGAATAGGTAAAAATTAATACGGTAACAAAGGGAGTTGCAACTACTCAAACTTTAAAAAACGTATTCAATTACAGCAAGAAAAATATAAGAAATTACCTCGACGAAGGAGAAACCGCAACATAATTCAGACGCATTTTTTCCTGCTGACTTTCTTGCCGCCATACCAGGATTAATAGGATGGGAATACGTGCCACGTACTTTCCGGAGGTTTCTAGTTGTTTCAATCTATAACGAACTTGAAGCGAACACTATAACCGAAAAATTGCTATCTGCTCCTATACTAATCTTTGCCTACCTAAACCAGCTGCCTTAGTTGCTTTTTTTTGACTCAACTGAGGCTAGTTTTTGTCCATCATTTGCTATCTTTTTATCCATAATACGCAAAAAAATAGATAAATATATATATATATATATATATATATATATATATATATATATATATAGATATATATATATATATATATATATATATATATATATATATATATAAATATATATATGTATATATATATATATATATATATATAAATATATATATATATATATATAGATAAAAATATATATGTATATATATTATATATATATATATATATATATATATATATATATAGATTCACTTTCAAGCTGCTTCGCAGACATCCAAATCAGTTATGGCACCTAAACAGAACAGGACGTTAGAAATTTTTTAGCTGTTCACTTCTCTATAGCACAGTTCCGAACAAAGTAAGAACAGATTTTTAGTACTATCATTTTCAGAAGGATTCTGTAGTTAACGCATACGAGAAACATCGATCGCATTTCGATCGAAGAGAAAAACCGCCTCCACTAGCAACGCAAAAGTTACTGTCTACGACTCGACCCAATTTTATTCATCTACAGTCTATTCTACATGGCTTGAGCCAACTAAGCTTGATCCCTCTCTACCGGATTGAGGCTCCATGAACAAATTCAAATTAATTAATACGACAAATTGGAAAAAACACAAACGGTGTTCAAACAGAGCAATGATTAGCCCAATAAAACCGAAAAATAGTGTGAGACATAAGTTTTTTCGTTCTAAAGAACTTCAGACCCGATCCAATGCTAACTATATAAGATGGAACCCGAGCTCTTTGATATCACCCTAACCCAATTGTTGAAGTCACCACAGCAATCAATTGACAAATTTTGTATATGGAACAACGCCTTCATAGGCGAAAAAGTTCAAACCCCGAGACCCAGTGGAGCAGCGAATCAAACAACAGATTCATCGCAATCCGGACAAGGTAATCACCAAAAACACTTATTGACGAGTCTGCACTACCTTTAATGATTTTTTCTGCTAGCGTGCTACTGGAAAACATGAATCATTTACCAGCCAAAACTCATGTACCAGATTAACTATCAAAAACGTCAGTAAAAACAGGTACGCGTTTCCCATATAAGGCACCAGTAACAACTAGCAGAATCTGCAGCTAAGCTGGACAATACAACTTCAGATTGAAACCTGCCCCTCTACAACAGTTCTACCGAAGCTATCATTTTTGAAAAACTGTTCGTTCATACTTTTCTTAATTTGTTCGAGTGATCCGCATCTGCAGGTTTTTGGTCAGAATTACGCTTTACTTACACAACGTCCACAGAAGTAATCTCAGCAGCTACTTGGAGCTCAAACTTTGTTTCCTGTTTTCTTAATCGTTTTCAATCTTAAGTTTTTATTATTCGTTCTAAAGCAAAAAGCGTTTCTTGGATTTCAGGTTAAGTGTTTTTGCGCTCTTTTATGTCAGAGAGATTTATTCTCTATAGAACATCTCCCAGTTGTTCTCTTGGCAGTTTCTTCGAAGTTGAAATTTGATTCTGTATGGAAAGGTTGAGCTTTGTGGAATTACTTAACCACACTCAGAAAACCAATTACATTCCTCATATTCTTAGTGATTCAATTTTTATACTTTTAAAACCAGGAAGCACTGGTTGCGTCCGAGACGCTCAGTGATATATGCCTTTTCGATCTTTGGAGCTCATTTTCCACTTCCGTTCCAGAATAAATTATTTCCCAAAACCAGTCTTTCGGCTTGTAGAGTCGTTCAAATTACTCCCATTTTAAGTTGTCCCCTTTTGTGAAGTTTGGTAGCAACGAACAAAAATTACCATCAAACGGCTTCCAGTAGAGCCCTTTTCGGTTACTGATCTCTGATTAGGTTCGAAACAATAGAGGTTACCATATTTGTTCGACCTAAAAAATTCTCAAAATTTTTCAATCCAATTGATCGAGCATTTTCAACTATTTTTAGTATAGATTTCAAACTGCATAACGCTTGCTTTAAATAAATGCGTATACAGACTTCCAAAGGTGTCCTGATTTTTTTACTGAATGTGTTAACAAAACTGAATATTTTGTTTCACCTATTTCCTATTAAATCTTCTAAATTCACAACGATCCGCTATTATTAATATCTTGTCTACACAAAAACAACTTAACCTCTGAGCTTTCATTGTGTTTTTTCTTCAATTCTTCGCATTTAAATATT
>NC_134470.1:61175887-61260887 GCF_964194025.1 Convolutriloba macropyga | reverse complement strand
TATTAAATGAAATGCTTACGCAGAACAAGTTCAGCAACTTGATGCGTTGTGAGGCAAAATTGGGAAAATTAGAGGCTATTAATTGAAACGCTTACGCAGAACAAGTTCAGCAACTTGATGCGTTGTGAGGCAAAATTGGCAAAAGTAGAGGTTATTAATTGAATTTTTACGCAGGACAAGTTCAGCAACTTGATGCGTTGTAAGACGAAATTGGGAAAAGTAGAGGTTATTAATTGAAATGCTTACGCAGAACAAGTTCAGCAACTTGATGCGTTGTGAGGCAAAATTGAAAATTGGCAAAAAGAGAGGCTATTGTTTGAAATGCTTACGCAGAACAAGTTCAGCAACTTGATGCGTTGTGAGGCAAAAATGGCAAAAAAGAGGCTATTAATTGAAACGCTTACGCAGAACAAGTTCAGCAACTTGATGCGTTGTGAAGCAAAATTGGCAAAAGTAGAGGTTATTAATTGAATTTTTACGCAGGACAAGTTCAGCAACTTGATGCGTTGTAAGACAAAATTGGGAAAAAAAGAGGCTATTAATTGAAATGCTTACGCAGAACAAGTTCTGCAACTTGATGCGTTGTGAGGCAAAATTGGGAAAAGTAGAGGCTATTAATTGAAATGCTTACGCAGAACAAGTTGAGCAACTTGATGCGTTGTGAGGCAAAATTGGCAAAAGTAGATGTTATTAATTGATTTTTTACGCAGAACAAGTTCAGCAACTTGATGCTTTGTGAGGCAAAATTGGCAAAAATTGAGGCTATCAATTGAATTTTTACGGAGGACAAGTTCAGCAACTTGATGCGTTGTAAGCCGAAATCGGGAAAAGTAGAGGTTATTAATTGAAATGCTTACGCAGAACAAGTTCAGCAACTTGATGCGTTGTGAGGCAAAATTGAAAATTGGCAAAAAGAGAGGCTATTGTTTGAAATGCTTACGCAGAACAAATTCAGCAACTTGATGCGTTGTGAGGCAAAAATGGCAAAAAAAGAGGCTATTGAATGAAATGTTTACGCAGAACAAGTCCAGCAACTTGATGCGTTGTGAAGCAAAATTGGCAAAAGTAGAGGTTATTAACTGAATTTTTACGCAGAACGAGTTCAGCAACTTGATGCGTTGTGAGGCAAAATTGGGAAAAGTAGAGGCTATTAATTGAAATGCTTACTCAGAACAATTCAGCAACTTGATGCGTTGTGAGGCAAAATTGGCAAAAGTAGATGTTATTAATTGAATTTTTACGCAGAACAAGTTCATCAACTTGATGCGTTGTGAGGCAAAATTGGCAAAAAGAGAGGCTATTGGTTGAAATGCCTACGTAGAACAAGTTCAGCAACTTGATGCGTTGTGAGGCAATAATGGCAAAAAGAGAGGCTATTGATTGAAATGCTTACGCAGAACAAGTTCAGCAACTTGATGCGTTGTGAGGCAATATTGGCAAAAAGAGAGGCTATTGGTTAAAATGCTTACGCAGAACAAGCTCAGCAAATTGATGCGTTGTGAGACAAAAATGGCAAAAAGAGAGGCTATTGATTGAAATGTTTACGCAGAACAAGTTCACCAACTTGATACGTTGTGAGGCAAAATTGGCAAAAGTAGAGGTTATGAATTGAATTTTTACGCAGGACAAGTTCAGCAACTTGATGCGTTGTAAGACAAAATTGGCAAAAGTAGAGGCTATTAATTGAAATGCTTACGCAGAACAAGTTCAGCAACTTGATGCGTTGTGAGGCAAAAATGGCAAAAAGAGAGGCTATTGATTGAAATGTTTACGCAGAACAAGGTCAGCAACTTGATGCGCTGTGAGGCAAATTTGGCAAAAGTAGAGGTTATTAATTGAATTTTACGCAGAACAAGTTCAGCAACTTGATGCGTTGTAAGACAAAATTGGGAAAAGTAGAGGCTATTAATTGAAATGCTTACGCAGAACAAGTTCAGCAACTTGATGCGTTCTGAGGCAAAATTGGGAAAAGTAGAGGCTATTAATTGAAATGCTTACGCAGAACAAGTTCAGCAACTTGATGCGTTGTGAGGCAAAATTGGCAAAAGTAGAGGTTATTAATCGAAATGCTAACGCAGAACAAGTTCAGCAACTTGATGCGTTATGAGGCAAAATTGTCAAAAAGAGGCTATTGGTTGAAATGCTTACGCAGAACAAGTTCAGTAACTTGATGCAATGTCAGGCAAAAATGGCAAAAGAGAGGCTACTGATTGAAATGCTTACGCAGAACAAGTTCAGCAACTTGATGCGTTGTGAGGCAAAATTGGGAAAAGTAGAGGCTATTAATTGAAATGCTTACGCAGAACAAGTTCAGCAACTTGATGCGTTGTGAGGCAAAATTGGCAAAAGTAGAGGTTTTTAATCGAAATGCTTACGCAAAACAAGTTCAGCAACTTGATGCGTTGTGAGGCAAAATTGTCAAAAAGAGGCTATTGGTTGAAATGCTTACGCAGAACAAGTTCAGTAACTTGATGCAATGTCAGGCAAAAATGGCAAAGGAGAGGCTACTGATTGAAATGCTTACGCAGAACAAGTTCAGCAACTTGATGCGTTGTGAGGCAAAATTGGCAAAAGTAGAGGTTATAAATTGAATTTTTACGCAGGACAAGTTCAGCAACTTGATGCGTTGTAAGACAAAATTGGCAAAAGTAGAGGCTATTAATTGAAATGCTTACGCAGAACAAGTTCAGCAACTTGATGCGTTGTGAGGCAAAAATGGCAAAAAGAGAGGCTATCGATTGAAATGTTTACGCAGAACAAGGTCAGCAACTTGATGCGCTGTGAGGCAAATTTGGCAAAAGTAGAGGTTATGAATTGAATTTTTACGCAGGACAAGTTCAGCAACTTGATGCGTTGTAAGACAAAAATGGCAAAAGTAGAGGCTATTAATTGAAATGCTTACGCAGAACAAGTTCAGCAACTTGATGCGTTGTGAGGCAAAAATGGCGAAAAGAGAGGCCATTGATTGAAATGTTTACGCAAAACAAGGTCAGCAACTTGATGCGCTGTGAGGCAAATTTGGCAAAAGTAGAGGTTATTAATTGAATTTTACGCAGAACAAGTTCAGCAACTTGATGCGTTGTAAGACAAAATTGAGAAAAGTAGAGGCTATTAATTGAAATGCTTACGCAGAGCAAGTTCAGCAACTTGATGCGTTGTGAGGCAAAATTGGGAAAAGTAGAGGCTATTAATTGAAATGCTTACGCAGAACAAGTTCAGCAACTTGATGCGTTGTGAGGCAAAATTGGCAAAAGTAGAGGTTATTAATCGAAATGCTTACGCAGAACAAGTTCAGCAACTTGATGCGTTGTGAGGCAAAATTGTCAAAAAGAGGCTATTGGTTGAATTGCTTACGCAGAACAGGTTCAGTAACTTGATGCAATGTCATGCAAAAATGGCAAAGGAGAGGCTACTGATTGAAATGCTTACGCAGAACAAGTTCAGCAACTTGATGCGTTGTGAGGCAAAAATGGCAAAAAGAGAGGCTATTGATTGAAATGTTTACGCAGAACAAGTTCACCAACTTGATGCGTTGTGAGGCAAAATTGGCAAAAGTAGAGGTTATTTATCGAATTTTTACGCAGAACAAGCTCAGCAACTTGATGCGTTGTGAGGCAAAAATGGCAAAAAAGATGCTATTGATGAAAATGTTTACGCAGAACAAGTTCACCAACTTGATGCGTTGTGAGGCAAAATTGGCAAAAGTAGAGGTTATTAATTGAATTTTTACGCAGGACAAGTTCAGCAACTTGATGCGTTGTAAGACAAAATTGGCAAAAGTAGAGGCTATTAATTGAAATGCTTACGCAGAACAAGTTCAGCAACTTGATGCGTTGTGAGGCAAAAATGGCAAAAAGAGAGGCTATTGATTGAAATGTTTACGCAGAACAAGTTCAGCAACTTGATGCGTTGTGAGGCAAATTTGGCAAAAGTAGAGGTTATTAATTGAATTTTACGCAGAACAAGTTCAGCAACTTGATGCGTTGTAAGACAAAATTGGGAAAAGTAGAGGCTATTAATTGAAATGCTTACTCAGAACAAGCTCAGCAACTTGATGCATTGTGAGACAAAAATGGCAAAAAGAGAGGCTATTGATTGAAATGTTTACGCAGAACAAGTTCACCGACTTGATACGTTGTGAGGCAAAATTGGCAAAAGTAGAGGTTATGAATTGAATTTTTACGCAGGACAAGTTCAGCAACTTGATGCGTTGTAAGACAAAATTGGCAAAAGTAGAGGCTATTAATTGAAATGCTTACGCAGAACAAGTTCAGCAACTTGATGCGTTGTGAGGCAAAAATGGCAAAAAGAGAGGCTATTGATTGAAATGTTTACGCAGAACAAGTTCAGCAACTTGATGCGTTGTAAGACAAAATTGGGAAAAGTAGAGGCTATTAATTGAAATGCTTACGCAGAACAAGTTCAGCAACTTGATGCGTTGTGAGGCAAAATTGGGAAAAGTAGAGGCTATTAATTGAAATGCTTACGCAGAACAAGTTCAGCAATTTGATGCGTTGTGAGGCAAAATTGGCAAAAAGTAGAGGTTTTTAATCGAAATGCTTACGCAGAACAAGTTCAGCAACTTGATGCGTTGTGAGGCAAAATTGTCAAAAAGAGAGGCTATTGGTTGAAATGCTTACGCAGAACAAGTTCAGTAACTTGATGCAATGTCAGGCAAAAATGGCAAAGGAGAGGCTACTGATTGAAATGCTTACGCAGAACAAGTTCAGCAACTTGATGCGTTGTGAGGCAAAATTGGCAAAAGCAGAGGTTAATAATTGAATTTTTACGCAGAACAAGCTCAGCAACTTGATGCGTTGTGAGGCAAAAATGGCAAAAAGAGAGGCTATTGATTGAAATGTTTACGCAGAACAAGTTCACCAACTTGATGCGTTGTGAGGCAAGATTGGCAAAAGTAGAGGTTATTAATTGAATTTTTACGCAGGACAAGTTCAGCAACTTGATGCGTTGTAAGACAAAATTGGCAAAAGTAGAGGCTATTAATTGAAATGCTTACGCAGAACAAGTTCAGCAACTTGATGCGTTGTGAGGCAAAAATGGCAAAAAGAGAGGCTATTGATTGAAATGTTTACGCAGAACAAGTTCAGCAACTTGATGCGTTGTGAGGCAAATTTGGCAAAAGTAGAGGTTATTAATTGAATTTTACGCAGAACAAGTTCAGCAACTTGATGCGTTGTAAGACAAAATTGGGAAAAGTAGAGGCTATTAATTGAAATGCTTACGCAGAACAAGTTCAGTAACTTGATGCGTTGTGAGGCAAAATTGGGAAAAGTAGAGGCTATTAATTGAAATGCTTACGCAGAACAAGTTCAGCAACTTGATGCGTTGTGAGCTGAAGTGGCAAAAGTAGAGGTTATTAATCGAAATGCTTACGCAGAACAAGTTCAGCAACTTGATGCGTTGTGAGGCAATATTGTCAAAAAGAGAGGCTATTGGTTGAAATGCTTACGCAGAACAAGTTCAGCAACTTGATGCGATGTCAGGCAAAAATGGCAAAGGAGAGGCTACTGATTGAAATGCTTACGCAGAAAAAGTTCAGCAACTTGATGCGTTGTGAGGCAAAATTGGCAAAAGCAGAGGTTAATAATTGCATTTTTACGCAGAACGAGTTCAGCAACTTGATGTGTTGTGAGGCAAAATTGGCAAAAAGAGAAGCTATTGGTTGAAATGCTTACGCAGAACAAGTTCAGCAACTCGATGCGTGGTGAGGCAAAAATGGCAAAAAGAGAGGCTATTAATTGAATTGCTTACGCAGAACAAGTTCAGCAACTTGATGCGTTGTGAGGCAAAATTGGCAAAAGTAGAGATTATTGATTGAATTTTTACGCAGAACAAGTAAGTTAGCAACTTGATGCGTTGTGAGGCAAAATGGGCAAAAAGAGAGGCTGTTGGTTGAATTGCTTACGCAGAACAAGTTCAGCAAATTGATGCGTTGTGAGGCAAAATTGGCAAAAGTAAAAGGTTATTTTAATTGAATTTTTACGCAGGACAAGTTCAGCAACTTGATGCGTTGTCAGACAAAATTGGGAAAAGCAGAGGCTATTAATTGAAATGCTTACGCAGAACAAGTTCAGCAACTTGATGCGTTGTGAGGCAAAATTGGCAAAAGCAGAGGTTAATAATTGAATTTTTACGCAGAACAAGTTCAGCAACTTGATGTGTTGTGAGGCAAAATTGGCAAAAAGAGAGGCTATTGGTTGAAATGCTTACGCAGAACAAATTGAGCAACTCGATGCTGTGTGAGGCAAAAAAGGCAAAAAGAGAGGCTATTAATTGAAATGCTTACGCAGAACAAGTTCAGCAACTTGATGCGTTGTGAGGCAAAATTGGCAAAAGTAGAGGTTATTAATTGAATTTTTACGCAGAACAAGTTCAGCAACTTGATGCGTTGTGAGGCAAAATGGGCAAAAAGAGAGGCTGTTGGTTGAAATGCTTACGCAGAACAAGTTCAGCAACTTGACGCCTTGTGAGGCAAAAATGGCTAAAAGAGAGGCTTTTGATTGAAATGTTTACGCAGAACAAGTTCAGCAACTTGATGCGTTGTGAGGCAAAAATGGCAAAAGTAGAGGTTATTAATTGAATTTTTACGCAGGACAAGTTCAGCAACTTGATGCGTTGTAAGACAAAAGTGGCAAAAACAGAGGCTATTAATTGGAATTCTTACGCAGAACAAGTTCAGCAACTTGATGCGTTGTGAGGCAAAAATGGCAAAAAGAGAGGCTATTGATTGAAATGTTTACGCAGAAAAAGTTCAGCAAATTGATGCGTTGTGATGCGAAATTGGGAAAAGTAGAGGCTATTAATTGAAATGCTTACGCAGAACAAGTTCAGCAACTTGATGCGTTGTGAGGCGAAATTGGGAAAAGTAGAGGCTATTAATTGAAATGCTTACGCAGAATAAGTTCAGCAACTTGATGCGTTGTCAGACAAAATTGGGAAAAGCAGAGGCTATTAATTGAAATGCTTACGCAGAACAAGTTCAGCAACTTGATGCGTTGTGAGGCAAAATTGGCAAAAGCAGAGGTTAATAATTGAATTTTTACGCAGAACAAGTTCAGCAACTTGATGTGTTGTGAGGCAAAATTGGCAAAAAGAGAGGCTATTGGTTGAAATGCTTACGCAGAACAAATTCAGCAACTCGATGCGGTGTGAGACAAAAATGGCAAAAAGAGAGGCTATTAATTGAAATGCTTACGCAGAACAAGTTCAGCAACTTGATGCGTTGTGAGGCAAAATTGGCAAAAGTAGAGGTTATTAATTGAATTTTTACGCAGAACAAGTTCAGCAACTTGATGCGTTGTGAGGCAAAATGGGCAAAAAGAGAGGCTGTTGGTTGAAATGCTTACGCAGAACAAGTTAAGCAACTTGACGCCTTGTGAGGCAAAAATGGCAAAAAGAGAGGCTTTTGATTGAAATGTTTACGCAGAACAAGTTCAGCAACTTGATGCGTTGTGAGGCAAAAATGGCAAAAGTAGAGGTTATTAATTGAATTTTTACGCAGGACAAGTTCAGCAACTTGATGCGTTGTAAGACAAAAAAGGCAAAAACAGAGGCTATTAATTGGAATTCTTACGCAGAACAAGTTCAGCAACTTGATGCGTTGTGAGGCAAAAATGGCAAAAAGAGAGGCTATTGATTGAAATGTTTACGCAGAAAAAGTTCAGCAAATTGATGCGTTGTGATGCGAAATTGGGAAAAGTAGAGGCTATTAATTGAAATGCTTACGCAGAACAAGTTCAGCAACTTGATGCGTTGTGAGGCAAAATTGGCAAAAGTAGAGGTTATTAATTGAATTTTTACGCAGAACAAGTTCAGCAACTTGATGCGTTGTGAGGCAAAATGGGCAAAAAGAGAGGCTGTTGGTTGAAATGCTTACGCAGAACAAGTTAAGCAACTTGACGCCTTGTGAGGCAAAAATGGCAAAAAGAGAGGCTTTTGATTGAAATGTTTACGCAGAACAAGTTCAGCAACTTGATGCGTTGTGAGGCAAAAATGGCAAAAGTAGAGGTTATTAATTGAATTTTTACGCAGGACAAGTTCAGCAACTTGATGCGTTGTAAGACAAAAAAGGCAAAAACAGAGGCTATTAATTGGAATTCTTACGCAGAACAAGTTCAGCAACTTGATGCGTTGTGAGGCAAAAATGGCAAAAAGAGAGGCTATTGATTGAAATGTTTACGCAGAAAAAGTTCAGCAAATTGATGCGTTGTGATGCGAAATTGGGAAAAGTAGAGGCTATTAATTGAAATGCTTACGCAGAACAAGTTCAGCAACTTGATGCGTTGTGAGGCAAAATTGGCAAAAGTAGAGGTTATTAATTGAATTTTTACGCAGAACAAGTTCAGCAACTTGATGCGTTGTGAGGCAAAATGGGCAAAAAGAGAGGCTGTTGGTTGAAATGCTTACGCAGAACAAGTTAAGCAACTTGACGCCTTGTGAGGCAAAAATGGCAAAAAGAGAGGCTTTTGATTGAAATGTTTACGCAGAACAAGTTCAGCAACTTGATGCGTTGTGAGGCAAAAATGGCAAAAGTAGAGGTTATTAATTGAATTTTTACGCAGGACAAGTTCAGCAACTTGATGCGTTGTATGACAAATTGGCAAAAACAGAGGCTATTAATTGGAATTCTTACGCAGAACAAGTTCAGCAACTTGATGCGTTGTGAGGCAAAAATGGCAAAAAGAGAGGCTATTGATTGAAATGTTTACGCAGAAAAAGTTCAGCAAATTGATGCGTTGTGATGCGAAATTGGGAAAAGTAGAGGCTATTAATTGAAATGCTTACGCAGAACATGTTCAGCAACTTGATGCGTTGTGAGGCGAAATTGGGAAAAGTAGAGGCTATTAATTGAAATGCTTACGTAGAACAAGTTCAGCAACTTGATGCGTTGTGAGGCGAAATTGGGAAAAGTAGAGGCTATTAAATGAAATGCTTACGCAGAACAAGTTCAGCAACTTGATGCGTTGTGAGGCAAAATTGGCAAAAGTAGAGGTTATTAATTGAAATGCTTACGCAGAACAAGTTCAGCAACTTGATGCGTTGTGAGACAAAATTGAGACAAGTAGAGGCTATTAATTGAAATGCTTACGCAGAACAAGTTCAGCTACTTGATGCGTTGTGAGGCAAAATCGGCAAAAGTAGAGGTTATTAATTAAATTTTTACGCAGGACAAGTTCAGCAACTTGATGCGTTGAAAGACAAAATTGGGAATGGTAGAGGCTATTAATTGAAATGCTTACGCAGAACAAGTTCAGCTACTTGATGCGTTGTGAGGCAAAATCGGCAAAAGTAGAGGTTATTAATTAAATTTTTACGCAGGACAAGTTCAGCAACTTGATGCGTTGTAAGACAAAAGTGGCAAAAACAGAGGCTATTAATTGGAATTCTTACGCAGAACAAGTTCAGCAACTTGATGCGTTGTGAGGCAAAAATGGCAAAAAGAGAGGCTATTGATTGAAATGTTTACGCAGAAAAAGTTCAGCAAATTGATGCGTTGTGATGCGAAATTGGGAAAAGTAGAAGCTATTAATTGAAATGCTTACGCAGAACAAGTTCAGCAACTTGATGCGTTGTGAGGCGAAATTGGGAAAAGTAGAGGCTATTAATTGAAATGCTTACGTAGAACAAGTTCAGCAACTTGATGCGTTGTGAGGCGAAATTGGGAAAAGTAGAGGCTATTAATTGAAATGCTTACGCAGAACAAGTTCAGCAACTTGATGCGTTGTGAGGCAAAATTGGCAAAAGTAGAGGTTATTAATTGAAATGCTTACGCAGAACAAGTTCAGCAACTTGATGCGTTGTGAGACAAAATTCAGACAAGTAGAGGCTATTAATTGAAATGCTTACGCAGAACAAGTTCAGCTACTTGATGCGTTGTGAGGCAAAATCGGCAAAAGTAGAGGTTATTAATTAAATTTTTACGCAGGACAAGTTCAGCAACTTGATGCGTTGAAAGACAAAATTGGGAATGGTAGAGGCTATTAATTGAAATGCTTACACAGAACAGTTTCAGCAACTTGATCCGTTGTCAGGCAAAATTGGCAAAAAGAGAGGCTATTTTTTGAAATGCTTACGCAGAACAAGTTCAGCAACTTGATGCGTTGTGAAGCAAAATTGGCAAAAGTAGAGGATATTAATTGAATTTTTACGCAGGACAAGTTCAGCAACTTGATGCGTTTTAAGACAAAATTGGGAAAAGTAGAGGCTATTAATTGAAATGCTTACGCAGAACAAGTTCAGCAATTTGATGCGTTGTGAGGCAAAATTGGGAGAAGTAGAGGCTATTAATTGAAATTCTTACGCAGAACAAGTTCAGCAACGTGATGCGTTGTGAGGCAAAATTGGCAAAAGTAGAGGCTATTAAATGAAATGCTTACGCAGGACAAGTTCAGCAACTTGATGCGTTGTGAGGCAAAATTGGCAAAAAGAGAGGCTATTGTTTGAAATGCCTACGCAGAACAAGTTCAGCAATTTGATGCGTTGTGTGGCAAAAATGGCAAAAAGAGAGGCTATTGATTGAAATGTTTACGCAGAACAAGTTCAGCAACTTGATGCGTTGTGAGGCAAAATTGGCAAAAGTAGAGGTTATTAATTGAAATTCTTACGCAGAACAAGTTCAGCAACTTGATGCGTTGTGAGGCAAAATTGGCAAAAGTAGAGGCTATTAAATGAAATGCTTACGCAGAACAAGTTCAGCAACTTTATGCGTTGTGAGGCAAAAATGGCAAAAAGAGAGGCTATTGATTGAAATGTTTACGCAGAACAAGTTCAGCAACTTGATGCGTTGTGAGGCAAAATTGGCAAAAGTAGAGGTTATTAATTGAATTTTTACGCAGGACAAGTTCAGCAACTCGATGCGTTGTGAGGCAAAATTGGCAAAAAGAGAGGCTATTGTCTGAAATGCTTACGCAGAACAAGTTCAGCAACTTGATTGAAAAACTTACGCAGAACAAGTTCAGCAACTTGATGCGTTGTGAGGCAAAATTGGGAAAAGTAGAGACTATTAATTGAAATGCTTACGCAGAACAAGTTCAGCAACTTGATGCGTTGTGAGGCAAAATTGGCAAAAGTAGAGGCTATTAAATGAAATGCTTACGCAGAACAAGTTCAGCAACTTGATGCGTTGTGAGGCAAAATTGGCAAAAAGAGAGGCTATTGTTTGAAATGCTTACGCAGAACAAGTTCAGCAACTTGATGCGTTGTGAGGCAAAATTGGAAAAAGTAGAGGTTATTAATTGAATTTTTACGCAGGACAAGTTCAGCAACTTGCTGCGTTGTGAGGCAAAATTGGCAAAAAGAGAGGCTATTGTTTGTAATGCTTACGCAGAACAAGTTCAGCAACTTGATGAGTTGTGAGGCAAAATTGGCAAAAGTAGTGTTTATTAATTGAATTTTTACGCAGGACAAATTCAGCAACTTGATGCGTTGTAAGACAAAATTGGGAAAAGTAGAGGCTATTAATTGAAATGCTTACGCAGAACAAGTTCAGCAACTTGATGCGTTGGGAGGCAAAATTGGCAAAAAGAGGCTATTGTTTGAAATGCTTACGCAGAACAAGTTCAGTAACTTGATGCGTTGTGAGGCAAATTTTGCAAAAGTAGAGGTTTTTAATTGAATTTTTAGGCAGGACAAATTCAGAAACTTGATGTGTTGTAAGGCAAAATTGGGAAAAGTAGAGGCTATTAACTGAAATGCTTACGCAGAACAAGTTCAGCAGCTTGATGCGTTGTGAGGCAAAATTGGGAAAAGTAGAGAAGTAGAGGCTATTAAATGAAATGCTTACGCAGAACAAGTTCAGCAACTTGATGCGTTGTGAGGCAAAAATGGCAAAAAGAGAGGCTATTGTTTGAAATGCTTACGCAGAACACGTTCAGCAACTTGATGCGTTGTGAGGCAAAAATGACAAAAAGAGAGGCTATTGATTAAAATGTTTACGCAGAACAATTTCAGCAACTTGATGCGTTGTGAGGCAAAATTGGCAAAAGTAGAGGTTATTAATTGAATTTTTACGCAGGACAAATTGAGCAACTTGATGCGTTGTAAGACAAAATTGGAAAAAGTAGAGGCTATTAATTGAATTGCTTACGCAGAACAAGTTCAGCAACTTGATGCGTTAAGATTGATGAAGCAAAATTGGGAAATTTACAAATTACGAATGTTCAAAAGATGAGCAAAGTTTTACAATAAATTTTTCCGTTTGTGAAAGATTTTTGTTTTTGGAGAAGTCCGTAAACAAGAATATTTTCTTTAAAAGTGGCAGGGCAACAATCTTCTCGTGATCAGTTGAACGTACGCGGAAGAAAAAACCTTTCACTGGCTCAATCTCTTCCACAATTTAAAAAAGATTAACGTTCGCTTGAACTTCACCAAAGTAGGGTGGACCGCTTATTTTGATGAAGTACAGAAATTGTCCGTAGAATTCCACGTTGTCTCTTACAAATGAAACAAAACAATTTCCAATTTTTGACCGTTTATGACAAGGAGAGTCGAAGTAGACACCATTGATCAGATGGCGGTTAAAAAACTCGGCTTCTGGATAAAACATTCTTCCGATTTTTACTGTATTCGTCTCCACAAATTCATCTGACATACAAGCATCATTGTTGTTGTCGAAATCTGAATTTATTTTTGAAATGAGATACTTCAGATGCGGATCCTGCGTCTCAATGTTCGTTAGTTTTTGTCTCATCAAAACTCGTCGACAAATAATTTCACATTCTGAGTGTGCTCCTGAAAAAACTTCGCCAAAAACTCTATTTGCCGCTTCAAAGCTCATGGCGGAATAACAGTAAAGTGGGCCAAATCGTCTCACTTGGTTAACAAAGTGACGTAGGCAGTGAACATTTATAGTCTCGATGCGTTCGTTTCCCCCATGAACAGTGACTTTTTCTTCACAAAATAATATAAGAAACAGTTGTGCATAAAAGGTAAAAGAATCACAGCTTGACTCTAACAAAAGACGCACACCAAAAGACAATTTCAACAGATGATTATAAAGTTTTTCTGGAATTCGACGCCGAAAAACGAGCGGGCTTATAAAAAACAGCCAATTAAAGTTTTCGTTGGCCTTAAATTGGGCCATTTCATCAAGAGAGCGGATTTTTCGCGAGTAGGCAATCAACTCCCGCGGACAAAATAATTGAGGAATGACAATATTAACTCTAATTTTCTCGTCTTGTGGCAGAGCTTTATAGCATAATTTCTGGACCTCGGGAAACACACCCAAAAGAACGCCGTGCATGTAGTCATTGGGTGCCGTTATCGGTAAACCTTCAATCAAATCAGCGAAGGCACTCTTCCCCTTAACAACGGCAACATTGACTAATTTAGTAACAGGTAGCGATTGAGCAAATTCCACAAAACAATCGTTAACATCACGCTCTCGGATCTGTCCTGGTTGCCCATAGGGGTAATAGGAGTGGGTTTTTCCTATTGTTTTTCCTTCTGCGGTGCAAAATTGACAGCCGTAGAAACCGTTGAACTTGAACATATTCAACATGTGACATTTTGAACCCAAATTGGAAACAAGTTGTTTAACTTTGAAGAAAGCTCGGAACGACTTTTTATTATGTTTTAGTTCAATACTTGATGGCAATTCATTCCAGTTAGGGGTTACATTACCAACAAAAAGAGCTGCTAAAATAATATTACTTCTTGACATTCTCTGACGAGGTGGCAAGCCGGCAATTTGGATCCAGATGGGCCAAAGTTCTTTTCACAATGTCGACTTCTTAATATTTACACCATCTGAGAAAAGAAGCAAATTGAAAAACAAATCACCCTTGGGTGTCATCTCAACTGGGGGTGACAAAGAACAGTTCAAATCGCTATAGGGGTTTTGCTTGAGAAATTCTGCGTAACTCAAAATTTTATCAAGGTTCCTTTGAACTGTATCACGCAGTTGGACAACAAAACTCATCACACAAAATGACTGTCTTGGCGTCTTCCGTAAAACACGTACCTCTTGCTGGAACATTTTCTTGGCGTTACGAACATAGGAAAAGCCCGAAGGAAAATTGCTAGGACTGGGAATAAATGCTTTTATCAAGGTATGTAAAACAGTTGAACACTCGTCCGAAAGTTTGAAATGAGAGCAGAATAAATTGGTCAGCAAAGATGCATTTCTAACAGATAATTCACTTCCTACGAACAACATATCGGAAAAATTGTCGACAAGCTCATCTGAATCAACAGAAAACTGAGAGAAACTGTCATTCGCAGTCATCCGTACTGAACATAAATCAGAAATAGTTGACAAAGAGTTAAAAGCAGGAAGTTGAAAAATTTGCTCAGATTTAAAAAGGTCAGACAATTGATTTGAGTTACTAGCGACACTTTCTTCATCTGACGAAGTAACACAAACAGAACCAGCCACTACGCTATCGCAATCCCCTTCAAATGGGCTGAGGTCTGCAACCAACGATACGTTACCGATGTCGTGGGACGGTGAAGATGGGCTCGACTCACAAAAACTAAGTGGAGTACTTGTCAGCTCGTTGACTCTTTCTACTTTATCTCTGGCTCTTAGTTTTTGCTTTCTTGTTTTCCTACTTGGTGTTGATATGACTGAAACTTCCACTTTTAGTTCACAAATAGCTTCATTTATGATGTCTGACAGAAATAATTGCAATACTTCTTGTAAAATAGGGTCCGCCTCAAGCTTTCTGTCATCATTTCTCTTGAGCTCACAAGTCTTGCAGAGACAAGAGTTATACTCAAAAAATTCTGGTCAGTACTTCAAGAAAATTTCGTCTCCGGGTTTTATTTTTCGCATAACCCTAAGTTGAACGATGCCACAGTCAGAGAAGCAACTGCTGGCCAGTTCATTCCGATGACATGAGCGAAAGATCCGTTACAACGCCATCGGGAACTGGAGTGCCAAAGCCTAATGGATTTCGCTTAAAGATTGCTGGTGGCCAAACAATTTCGTTTCCTTCATACAACAGCTTGTAGCCACCATAATTATCGTACCTGATTTTAAAAGATGGCTCAAATTTTGTGTATGCAAGACATATTGCCTCAAATTTATCTCTAACTCGACAATCACTGCTCAGTTTTCGTTCAAATCTGCTTTCCCTCAATGTTTGAATAGGTTGCATTGCAGGTCGCTCCAGAGTTTCCACAAGTTTTTTAACCGCAAAGGAATCGCACTGTGCCAAAATTGACCAGTCTACTTTTCGTGGTAACATACTTTTTCTTAAAAACATTAAAACTTGGTCTTCAAAGCTAGTTTGTGTCAAGCTTGGGTTAAGAAAAATGAATTGGATGACAACAAAACATTGCGAAACAAGCTTTTTGCATCAATTATTATAATACTTGCTAAGCGAAAATGCACGGCAACTAAAGAAAAACACGTCCAATTAACTCGAGACAACAGCGCAAACAGTAAAACAAGTTTGGAAGGCTAATACAATACACAAAAGAAAACAAACAAACATTTAATCTGTAGGCATTTGAATCTGGTTAATACACGGAGACTTCCAAGGTCTCTTGTGAATTTGAAACAAAGCGTTGCTCTTTAGAAAATCAAAACGCAGATACTTTAGAATGAAAATGGAATTTTTCTCAGTTTTTCAGATACTTCTCAGATATTGTCTACAGCTGCTGCTTCGCTCATCTCTTCTGCAACTAAGCTACCAGTTTCGTTTGGCATGTTCTCTTTGTTCTCATTACTTTTACGTTCACTAAAGCGAATCTCGTTGCCTCTATTGTTCAAGCTTGATTTCGCCAATTCGTATATTGGGAACCACTTTTCCTCAAACTTCAGCTTGAAGAGGTCTAAAATAAAAAAAAAACGCACAATAAAAAAGGAATTGATTTAATCTGGGGAACCTAAATATCTCGCAAGACAAAACTGTACAGCAACTATCAATTTCTAAGATCCATGCAGATAAATCTATAAAGCGCACCTTTCAGTAGCTCTTTCCTGGTGGGTGAGAAATCTGTCCGAGCAATCATTCCCTCTTTCTTCCTTAATTTAGGAGACAGCATGTGTGTCATGAGTTCCTCTTTCGTCCATAATACTTTGCAGGAATTGCGACCAATAAGTTGGGGGGTTGACCCTCCAACAGTTGCCAAGTCAGATCCCTTACCTGGACCCTTCGTTATCATCAGTAGCGGTTAACCATTTTTGTGATAACTTTTTGGAGTAGTAAGTAAAACTCCCAACTTCGAAACCTCGGTTGTCTAAAACAATATTTGATCAAAGACGTAAAGCAAAACTTTTAGATCTTTAACTTGAAAAAAGAAAAGAACATAACCGACTAAACGTCGGAAGAATTGTTCTAGAACGACTTAAGGGAGCTCTAATCAATTGCAGCGTGCTTCAGTCTGGGTGAAGGGAGGGGAGTCTAAATGGGACTAAGAAAGTCAATAGTTTGCTTCAAATAACTACATTAGAGGTTAACATATAACACTAATAAGATTTAATGTTAGAAACGACACCAGTTTCGGAGCTGTTTTCCTTTAACTTTTAGTATTAAATTGCCGCCAATTGGGTTCAGCTGCTTGAAATTGTGATTGAGAGGAAGTTTTAGATCACGCGATCAAGAGCAATTAAACGATAAATTATAGAAAACGGAGCCTTATTAAAAGCTAATTGTATAGGAATGGATTTGCTAATTGGACAGGTAATTGAACTTGATAATTGCTTCACAGCATTTGTGGACATCTGTATCTCACGATAGTTTCTGTTGGACAGTGATTTCAACTCAGGTCGGAGTTCAGTCATACAGTTAACTATTAGTGTTGCCGCCTGCATTATTTTGTCTGCAGCCATTTTGATCGCATCAGCTGCTTCGCGATCTACATATCGGGTTGCCGACGTTTCCATGTCACCGGGATTTATCTCTTTGCCACGTTTCGCTTTTTTGCTACAACCCGGTGTTGATGAGAGCTGTTTCTTAGACGCATCATTGTGTTTATTCTCAGCTACTGTTTGGGAATTCTAAATATGAGAGGAACTGTGCTCTTCCTCTTAGTCCTAATAACATTAAATCCCTAAGTAAAATTTCAAAGCTCATTTACCTGGCTTGTGTTAATGGCACTACATTTTGTTTCATCTTGACCAAAGCTCGCCTCCCTGATATCATTGAAAGCTTTTGAAACATCCTCAGGATTGAGGACTTCGATTGGCTCGTATCCGGCATCTTCGACATCAGCGTCATTTTGGTTCGGCATTAACCCTGTATTTCTTAATACCTGCGAGTCAGGCGGCATTTGTAACTTTCGCTTGGCTCGTTGGGAACTCATGTTACCGGACATTAGAGCCTGATCAATATCCTCATAAACAGTCAAATCAGGATCATAGCATGGAACTATTGGTACGAAAGTCTTCTTGCCTTCGGCATCTTCAATTTGAACACACGCTTTGCTTACCCACTTTTCACAAAAGTCCTCGTGTCCCAGCTGTAGAACTCTTACTGTCCAGATAAAAGACTTCGTAACGGAATTTTTTTTGTGCCATCGAATGTTGACAAAACTTTCAGGCTGTAAAGAAACTATTTCCAATGACGGGCAAAACTTTTAATTTTGAGAAAATGATCTAAACGAAAATACGAAATGTCTTACTTGAACATGCAATTGTTCTGGGAATTCAAGGCAGACGCAGTTACCGCGTGCAGGAACAACGCTACAAGTCTGGTCCTCGAAATAAACCAGCCAAAATAAATTTTTCAGCCGAGTTTTTGCGACCTCAATCAACTGTTGTTGAGTCTCGAAATTTGAATAACCCAGTCCACGTTTGCTGCGAGTTGGCCGCTGACTTTCTTGGACCTATAAAAATTTGGAATTCTGCTTGAAACTTTATTCTGGGAGATTTCAAACGTCTATTTCAGGGCCTGTAGCTTAGATTATTTTTTCTTTACGTGTGCAAACACATCCGATGAAGGTCGGATTTGAACCGCAGATGAGTCCCATTCAGTAGTTTCTTCAGAGAAAAAAACCGCTCAGTTATCAGAGCCTTGTGGTGTTCACTCAAACAATCAATTTCCAGAAAATCAACAGTCCAGAATGAAGAAGTCTTTTTTGAGATAGGTAAGTCACGTATGAGCAAAACAAAGATCACGCATAAGAACGAAAAAACTCGTTCAACTAATAGTGAAAAACGTCATGGACGCAGTTCAATCAAAACAGCATGAACCAATGAAGAATTAATAATAAGTACCAAAAAAACAGACAGATAGACATACCAAAAAATAGAAATTTCAACGAATGTGATTGGTCGTGAATTTTAAAACACGGTACCTTTATGCGTTCAATTAGCCTAATTTGCACATTGCTTAATGCTTGATTATATTTTCTACCGCATCTGGCCATGCCTCAGTGGCCCGTGGGACTTGATACGAACCTATCACAACCGAACGTGAGACCAGTTTCCCCCAAAAAAGTTTAATTTTTATATTGCGGCTTATCGCAATTTCTGAGCGTTTTTACGTTAACACGCATATCCTATTCTAAAACATGGAGAATTTGTTGAGCAATCTGCCAATCAGAAAACAATATGCCTATTTTTTCAATTGTGGTTGGCCAGCAGTAAAATTTCTAAATTTATATTTTGGTACGTCTGACGTTTTCACTAGCGCCAGGCGCTATATTAAATGCTACGCTATCATTGTAAAGCTCTATTTCTCTAGGCACGCGGCCAATATTTTATCAATAATTTGTGATAACCTACAGATAGCACGTGGTACGTTTCAATTACTAACATCCGATGGTACAGTTTCAACAGCAACAGATCGAGCATCTTGGTAACCTTCGTTTTGATCATTGTATTTATACGGCTCCTGCACAACAACAACTTTTCTTGTGGGTTGAGACATAGTGCTCCAATTCAAGTGCTCTGATGCAAGCAAGTAAAAGATCTGAAAAGTTATTAAAACATTTATCCATTTGAACAACATAAATTTGGGAATATTGTTTTCTCAAAACTTCCTCTTGATATTCAGTTATCCCATAGCTAATTCAATCCCCCTTGCATGTCCATCGACCCCCCCTTACACGTCCATGGACCCCCCCCGTTACACGTCCATCGACCCCCCCCCCCCTTACGCGTCCATCGACCCCTCCGCCCACGTTACACGTCTATCGAGATTTCTTATTAATCTCTGCAACATTTTGTTCACGTTACTTAACCTACATAAGCTTTATTCACACCAGTCATCCTGCTGGACATTGATGTCGGGAGAATAGTTTAGAGGTCGGAGACGGAGGTCGGAGGATCCGCAATTCAAGGAGCCGCAATTCAAGGTGCCGCAATTCAGAGGGCCGCATTTCAAATAAATTAAGAGCAACGATAAGTGCAATTTTAATTCAGAACTCGATACGGAATCGGTGCACTTTCTCATTCAATGTAGCACTTTCTCATTCAATGTATACATAGCTAACAATACATACATACATCATGGCTAACAAAACAAGGAACTTCAAGTTTAAGTAGAGCTGCTTCAAAGTAGAGTTTTGTACTGTAGTCAATCGACACACGACATTTTGGTCAACTCAACATCATAACTCAACATCATAAATCAACATCATAACACTTCGTTCAATATAACTCTTCGCATAACTTCGTTCAATCCATCAGATAACATTTGGTTCCAGAGTGAGAACAACTTTTCCTTTACAATCAAATTAAACCAACAATGCACCGTTCAGAAAAAAGTTTGATTTGGGTTGGATCCAATTGAGAGCAGTCAATAAAATTTACTAAGGCCGTTATTCTTATGTTTGAAACTGTATAAAAGTGTTTAAACTTGATTAGTTTCTTATTGAGGTTAGATAAGAGATTTAGTTGACATAGTAACACAACTCAGATAAGAGATTTAGTTGACATGAACTACATTGTAACACACAGTTAGGATGAACGAAGTAACAGTAAAATAACTCATAGTAACGCACAGTTAAAGTGAACAATGAAGTGACGGTAAAATAACTCAGTAACACACAGTTAAGGTGAACAATGAAGTAGCAGTAACAATGAAGTAAAAACGAAGTAAAAATGAAGTAACAATGAATTAACAATGAAGTAACAATGAAAGAAACAATAAATACTAAAACAAGCAACAGACAAAATATAAACAATGAAGACTAATTTGAAAAACACGACGAAGACTCCGACAATTCAATTACTCTGCTCCTCTTTGATCTTCTCAAGTTGCAACTGGATCAATCTGGTACTTGTGTTTCTCTGTTCGGATGTGATTGCATAATATGGCGTTTGATGTTGAACGCATACAGGCTACTGAATTGCAAAATTTACACTCTTCTGGCTTCACACTTTTCTCATGCACCCGCGCCACGTGGCGGTCAGTCATGTGCTTGGCGTTTGAATTGTAATCACAGTACTTGCAAACGAACACTTTCTTCTTCGACACTGAACCTCCTCTCGTACTACTCAATCTCCTCTTTCTGTTAACCTTTGCGACTGGCTTCACTGTTCTCATTAATAACTTACCATGGCACAAGTCAGTTTCAAGATCAATTATTCCCAGATATAATGTGTCCTCCGTTATAATTATCGATTGCTCAAATTGAAAATCAAACATAACATCATCGATGGCCATGGTAAACAACAGAAATGTAAACAAGAGAAGAAAGGTAAACAAAAGAAAGGTACACAAGAGAAGAAACACAAAGCAACAATCAGATCTGAAATACACAACATATGAAGACCATTGACTCTACTATTCAGACACTAGAAAAAGGTAAACGGAAACAGACTGATAAACACTGGGATTGACACCCTACGGGCGAAGCCCGATGCTTGCCTACTACTTCTCTACTACTACACCACAACTTATTTTGATATTATTAATTCTGACTCGCACATCGACATCCGCTTCCGCCTCCGCCTCCGCCTCCAACCTCCGCCTCCGCCTCCGACCTCCACCTCCGACCTCCGCCTCCGACCGCCGCTACAAGCACTACTACACCACAGCTTTCTGACTCGCAAATCGACCTCCGCCTCCGACATCCGCCTCAGCCTCCGACCTCTGCCTCCGACCACCGCCTCAGACCGCCGCCACAAGCACTACTACACCATAAATTTCTGACTCGCACATCGACCTCCGCCTCCGACCTCCGACCTCCGCCTCCGACCTCCGCCTCCGACATCCGCCTCTGACCTCCGACCTCCGCCTCCGACCTCCACCTCCGACCTCCACCTCCGACCTCCATCTCCGACCTCCGACCTCCGCCTCCGAACTCCGCCTGCGACCTCCGTCTCCGACCTCCGACTTCCGCCTCCGACCTCCGCCTCCGACCTCCGCCTCCTACCTCCGCCTCCGACTCCACTGCAAAGATGTAAATGCACCAATATATGGTACAGTTTGAGCTAGAATAGCTTTTGAGGGTATCGCCATATTAAAAGTTTTAAGCATGATGTCAGTTATTCGAAATTTTTAAAACTTGCTATGTTCTTTGTATGTACAGTCTTATGATGAGAGAAATGTGAAACATTCTGTGCAGTGTTGACCAAGAATGTAAATGAGACTGTGAAGAAGAAGGGCAGACTGGGATGTTGCTTAATCGACTCTGGGCAAACTGGCAAAAGTATTTATACTGCTATTTGTCTGGTACAGTAGTGGTTTCCATTGAAAGTCGATGGTACAGCGCTGAAACTCACTGTGAGCAAGGTCCGGGCAGCAACTTTTCGTAAAAATTTTTGCAAAAATCGTAAATTTGTGCGAATGTGTTCAAATTGAACACTTAGTGGCCTGATAAGGAGCAAGTAATTGAGAAGCAATTTTCTCTCCAAAGCTCAAAAGAATTGTTTCCCTCCGTTTGCGGGTTGCTTGAAAAGGAAGGTTGCCACTCTCAGGAGATAGTTAAAAGTTTTTTCTTCTATTCCGAGTATCATTGTTTGTTTTTAAAGATTTTGGTTCATTTCTCAAATAATGAACTTGCCAAAGTTCTTTAAGTGCTCACATTATAATTAACCTAATTAACTAGGTCAAAATTTATATATTATCCCATGCAGTACAGAATATTATCTTTGCTACCCAGGTCGAGGTGTGCGTTAATGATCAGACCCATCCAGACTAAAATTGGTCATGATCAGACCCATCCAGACGATAATCTGCCATGATCAGACTTTAGCTCGTTTTTCATACGTGCTCGTTTTTGACTCGTTTTTATTTCTTCCATGATCAGACCCATCCAGACCATAATCAGCCATGAACAGACTTTAGCTCGTTTTTAGAAATTGTGCTCGTTTTTAGAAATTGTGCTCGTTTTTAGAAATTGTGCTCGTTTTTACCTCGCTTTAAAACTTTTTGCTCGTTTTTACTGCGTTTAAAAATTTTTGCTCGTTTAAAATTTTTTTCTGTAAGAAAGAATTCCAAAGTTTGGTTATAGACTTAGTTTTTAATTATGAAACAACTTTTAAGAACCAAAGTTTTCTCTGGGACTTGTAAATTGTAAAAACAATTGGGTTGTTTTATAATAATAATAATAATAATACCACAGGCTAACATTAGAAAGCAAATTGTTACATTAACAACAATATATGTATGTCGTAGTTTACCAACGGAAACAGAAATTTTCCAGCTCGTCAACAGGCTTCATGCATTTCATTCTTTTATATTTCGTCAAATATCTTATATTCACAATTTAATGCAATTTATTAACAAGACATTTTAGAAAAATTTAGGATTCGTGGAATCAGATTGTAGCCTTTAAAAATTACCATCGGATTTTGAATAAAGGCAAATGAAAAAAACAACGAGACTTCCCTGAATTCGGGGACTTGCACTGGAATCTAAAACTCTACAAGGCGGCTCGTTAATGTGCGTTCGCACATGATGTTCCGACCCGAGCTCATCTACATTTTTGACTTAATTGTCAACCAAATGAAGAGATAACAAAAATAGATGTTTGAATTTAAAAAAAAAAATGCTACATTTTAAGTTAATTAAACACACTAAATTCTGCCTCGATGAAATAGCAATCATATGTTTCATTCATGTGACATCAATAACTCATCACAATAAGTCGTATGGAAAAGAAAAATACATCAAAACCACGAAATTTTTGAGAAAACCCATAGTATCAAAGTCAAAAAATTCTACAGCTTTCAACGGAAGGCATTTAATACGCTAAATTATGCCTAGATGATGTGGCGACTAGGATGTTTGTCATTCAAAATTTATCAATAAGACATTACAACAAGTCATTGACTATGAAAACGACAACAAAAACAGGCAAAATCCAAAAGTGCGGTAGAAAATTGAGAGAAGAAAGTGTCGAAGCTATTTAAACCATAAGCTTTTTTCTCTGAAAACTTTTTCAACGAAGCATTGATCGTCTTCACTAAACCAATGGGAGCTATCAATATTAGGATAATGTAATACGATTTCAAAAGGAACCAAAATTACTAAAAAAATCCAAAAATTACAAAAAATTATGGAAACTCGTGCACCGAAGTAAAAAAAACCAATAGTTAGAAGACAAAACTGCTAACTAGATAAATTGTTGCTGATTTAGAAAAAAGGCGGTTCTGCCATTACCGAGACTGACTTACAATCCACGAAAATAAGCTTAAGATTGATTTATGTTCAAAAAAAATAAAAAAAGTATTTTTAAAGCCTTAACAGACATTAAACTCAAAAGCTTTCATAGGAATTCAGTGAACGTGCTCAGCTATGCCACGATGTGAATACAAGGTTGTTTATGATGCCTAGTTAATCAATAAGACATCACAATATGTCTTATGACTATGGAAAAAAAACAACAAATACAGGCAAAAACCAAAATTTCTTTAGAAAAATGGGAGAAGAAAATTTTGAAGCCATTTAAACCATATTTTTTTCTCAGAAAGTTTTATCTATGATCCTTTGGACGTCTTCACTAAAGGAATATGTAGCCATCAAAATTAGGATGACGTGGTAAGATTTCAAAATGAACCAATGAAACGAAATATCCAAATTTTTTTTTTAAAAATTTGAAATCTTGTGGCATTGAAGAGGTATAACCAATAGTTATTTGATAAAGCCGCCAATGAGATTAACCTATGTTGCAGTGGTATGAAGGAGTTCAATCTTTTTTTTACTGAGACGAACTTACAGTTCACAAAAATAAGTTTATGATTTACTAATTTTAAAAAACTTTCGAAAATTTATTTTCAAAGTCTTAACAGCCATTAGCTGTCCAGTCACAGCACTAGATAGGTTCACTTACTGCTCATTAGCAAATCTATTGCACCTTTAGTCAACACGTTTATGTCATAGGATTATAAAACTTTAGTAAAACCTCAAAAAATAAATCAAAATTCCATTTGAAATAACGAAATTTGAGATACGAGTCCATAAAAAACATGAGCGATCCCTTCGAATAAAATTTTTTGTTCATTGGGCTTCATTTGATCGTAAAAAAAGGTTTGTAATTAACGGAACTTCGATATTAAAAGTGTCGAGTAGCCTCTAGGTGACTTGAAAAAACAAAAAAATTGCAAAATGTTCTAAAAAAAGAGCTCCCAAACCTAATTCGATTTTTTTTTATATATTAAACTTCCCTCTAAGACTAGAACTAGTCTTTATTATCTCCTTTCGTATATTAAAAACCTAAAATTGATTTACTTTTTGGCGTGAAATCTAGTTTTAAATTAATTTTTTCGTAGAAAAAACGTTAATTCGAACGAAAATTACGGTAAAAGTGAACAAAAGTGAACCAAATATCCAGTATTTACATGAAACTTTAAACCTCGATAACTCCTCGAAAAAAACGATATTCAAAAAAATCTTATTAATTTCGAATTCTACGCTGGACGAGCTTCTTAATGATACCACGCACATTTCTCTACGATGAATATATCGGTCGGCCAAAATTCACGGAACAAAAAAAAACCCATTTGAGTATATAGTTGCTCCCCCCCACAAGTGGGGTCGGAACAATAACCTCGGAAATAACAGATAAACATTAAATTTGAGACACCTACGAAAGGGACTAGTTTAACGAGAAGAGAGAAGAAGCTAGCTAAATAATCAAGAAAAAAAGGAGGTGAGCTCTTAACTAGAGAAATTAGTTTCAAAAAATATCAAATTAAATTCCAGAGCGAATGTCCTTTGTATAATTTTTCGTTATCACATACTAAAAAAGAACTTTGGAATAATAAATAATGCCAGAAATTTCCTGTTTCTATCATTAATTTTCTACATTGTCTTCCTTATTTGCTCCTCGTCAGTTTTCCCATTGCGTTTGATCTGAAATCTTCAGACCTCTGAAGGCGCAATCAGAAGTTTTTCGTTATTGGTTCTTTACAGTGAACAGCAATGCTTAAATGTGCTTCTCCAGTATAATTTGGTCAACATTTGGTTATCTCTCCTAAAACTCCAAGTACTAATGCATTTGTGAAAGAAAGATTCTTTTAAAACGGTTATTGGAAAAATTGTTCTGGCAATTTTATCTTTGTTTATTTCGTTAATGCTTAAACCGCTATAGAAACGGTTACCTGTTAACTTATGAACACCAGCAGACAAGTTTCTCAACTCGTGTAAAACGAGAGCCCCACTCTAGCAAAAAACTAGCACTTCCAGATTTTCAAGAACTGGTAGCTACAGATCATCATAATTTCCCATGACCCAGGTTGACCAGACTTGGAAAACTTACTAAGGCCTTACTACGGCACCGTATAAAACTTAGAAAAAAAACTTACTAAGTCTTGTCAAGTTTCCTACGGCACCGTACTACGGCCGTACTAAGATTTATAAGGTGCCGTGCTAATGCCATATCAAGACTAATAAGGTGCCGTAGCAAGGCCGTAGCAAGATTAATAAGGTTTTTAAGGTAAAATAATAGCTGGAAAATTGTCGGAAAAGGCTCTAGTCAAGCTGAATAACCCGACTTTTGAGACTTTTCCAGTATGTTCTGGGTGTGTTTCCCTCCTCCTTTCTCATCCGGGCTGGGGACCGGCTACGGCGGAGTTACAAACTAAAGCTATAGGAGAATTGAGCAGAGCACTAGCTAAAAAAATACTAGGCTCGAAAAGCTTTCGTACAAAGTTTTGTAAGTTTTCTACGGCAGCTTATAAGTCTTAGTAAGTTTTCAAAGTTTCGTCTAAGGTGGGTAACCTGGGGATAGACTCCCCAACCAAATTAGTGGTCAGATAACTTATAGCCCCCCCCCCAATTATGGTGATTTAAAAATAAAGGTGCTATGATTTCATGGGGGGCTGAAATGGGACAGACCCGTTTTTCCAATAATTCAATTGTTACCTTGTTTACATGTTTAATCCAGATAATTAGCTTTAATTGCTCTCGAACGATATTGGAATCAACTATTGCTACAGTGTTGTTCTCCTGTACGGCTCGAGGAGGAGCAGTAAGATTCTACTAGTTCTCACGACTCCAATAGAAGTATTTGTATTCTACAGGTTCTTTTTTAGCTGAATTCAGGACTTGAATTTATGACTTTTGCTTTCAAAAATTGAGTGCTTTTCTTATCTGTTTTCGAACAACGGACTTTAAATGTAGCCTAGCTTTTAATGCATAGTAATTATGAACTGATGATAATACACAAGGTGAAAAGGTCATTTTTGAGAGTTTTTGATCTCATCTATGTCGCTCCAACCTCTCTAACCTACCCCTCCCCCAACTAACCCTCCCCGACACATTGTAAAAAAAGTCTTCGAAAAGCATTAAGATGCACACGCAGATATGAGGTCAGTCAGAAATGAAATTAAGAAAACAATTGCATACACAATTAATCGCCCAGCCAATCCAAAATATCAAGACCAGGGTGCATTGCATCCGCCCTTTTGGTCGGCGGAGACTGCGTTATTCATCTGCAACTTTGAAAAAAAATCAAAATTCAAAGAGATCATCTCCTGTTTTTTGACAGAGCAAACGAAATAACAAGCCTCTGGAGCACAACATGCATTTTTCGTTCAACAATGTTGACGGCAGTGTTCATGATAAAAACAACCGAGTTCTTTCCCATTTCTTTTGTTCCCACTTGAACATTTCGGAAAAATCCTCACCTGCCTCCAACGAGCACTGGAAAATAACGATCAATTGTTAAGCTGAGCAATTCAAAACAACGAAATCCTTGCTAAAAGAGAATCCAAGTTACCCTGTGAAGTCATGACTAACGACATGGAAATTGTGTTCAAAATAGTAACCCTTCTTGCATGTGGAGGAACGGTCCTGGAAATATAAGAAGCAATCGCACTGCCTATGTTCGATTCCCATGCTGAAGATCCTACACATGCTACAGCGGACAGAGTAGAAATACATCAAAGTACTAATCAAAGATAGCTCTTCTAAATGGCGAAGAACCCACTGACTCTATAGGTGACAAAGCATTGCCCCTGATCAGAAAACGAGGAGCAGTTGCCTTGTGACATTATTTATCTGTGACGTTTCAAACACTGCTTTCTTTTGTTGCGCCGTAGATTTTCGGCATTTACCAGATCTCAAGAAACTGTTTACGTTTGATACAACATCTCCCAGGTTGAGGTGCCATCCGGAAGTGACCTCTGATCAGACCAAGTCCAACGCACACGGTGTGTTCCCAGACCAAAATTGCAGGGTCTGGGATTTGGTTCCAGCGCACAATAGTATGATCAGAGGTCACTTCGGTCTGGGGATGGTATGATCAGAGGTCACTTCGGTCTGGGGATGGTATGATCAGAGGTCACTTCGGTCTGGGGATGGTATGATCAGAAGTCACTTCAGGATGGGAACGGTCTAATCAGAAGCGGATTCAAGCGCACATTAGTCTGATCAGAGACCATTTCGAGCGGATTTTTTTTTGATTTTTTGTTTTTTTACAGAGGGATGTCGGCTCTGTCAAGAGGCAACAAAAAGCAGCATTCTGATCACAGACAGTTCTAGAGTCTGGTGTCTTTGATCAGAACCAAAGGGGTCCAACTGATTGAACATGTCAGTCAACTTACAAGGAAATTTTGTTTAACTGTAGAATACAATGTTTTATATGGAAAACTGTCCAAATTTATCCATTGAGTTGGAAATATGCACTAATGTATACTAAGTAATTTTTTACTCAGCAGTTGGGTTATCTTTTCTTTAGCAATAATACCTTTAGAATGGTCTTTTTTTAGATGAATATAATAATGCAAACATCATTTTGTATGAAATGAATATATTATAACAAAATTCGTGCGGTAATAAATTATAACAATAGTCTGATCAGGAGTAACTTTTGAGCGCACAATAGTCTGATCAGAAGTGATTTTGAGCGCACAATAGTCTGGACAATGGTCTGGGTTTGAATTGGGCCATGGTCGCACAATCGTCTGGACAATGGTCTGATTATGCTCTGATCAGAGGTCCTTTCGTCTGGGAAGGTCTGATCAGAGACAGTTTCGAGCGCACTTAGTGCGCACACGGTGTTTCGAGCGCACTTTAGTCTGATCAGAGGATACTTTGGTCTGAGAGGGTCTGATCAGAGGTAACTTTCGTCTGGCACGGTCTGATCAGGGGTCACTTCCGGATGGCACCTCAACCTGGGCTGGCTAATACTGTGAGCATCATCTAATTATCAACTGATTCTGCCAAACCACAGCGGTTCAAACTTTTTTACCACCATAATTTTTCAGGGATATCAGGCGTGTAGAATATCTCTGAAACGTGGGGAACAGTTTGAATGTCCAAACGTTCTCCGAAATTACGCAAAATTTTGAGCGAAGACTCCAGCAATGAGAGTCGATGTCAATCTCCCAAAAGCAATATCTACAGCATTAACACCGCTTCAAAATCGAGTAAATTTCGATAATTCTAAGCCTTCCAAGGAGGAACTTGTCTGCAGTATTAGTTTTGAATCTTTTTATATTTAATGAAAAAGTTTTTTAAAGAAGTTACCGGGCCAAACAGCTGATATAACTAGTTTGTTTTCATGTCATATTGGTTTTCTTCAAAATTTATAAACTTTCCTATGCAGAAACTCTACCTTATTCAAAGTATCATTTATTTTTTGGGAAGCCAGTGCCAATTAGAGACAAGATAGTTTTCCTCTGATTCTGAAAAAAAGTTACTGTGTGTAACTGAAATAGAGTAGCTAGTTTGTGCATTGATTCCCAAAAAATGAACACTCTGCTCTACAGCAAAGATAGCCCCTAATTCTTGTCCTCTATAGAAACGAAAAATTAGCTTCCCGAAATATATATATTTTAGTTGATTACCGTCCAAATTTTTGTTCGGTTTGGCAATAAAAATGGCGAAATAATTAAAATTTCAATGGTAATCACTGAAGTTTTTCTTGAAACACATTTAGCAGCTCAACAATAGCTCACATTCGTATCAGAATAATGAGTGACTGCCAACAGCAACATTAAATTTTAATGAATAGGAACAATTTGCTAATAGTGTCTAATGAATTCGATCCTACAAAGCAACTTGAAAAAGCTGTATTGGTACCCAGATGTTGACTTCGACTTATTAAAAGAACATGCACGACCAAAAAGTGATATGAAAAAACTATGCTTGACTGATTGGCCTTCAGAGGAATTTAAATCGACATTAAATCTAATCCAGACTTTAGCTCGACCCAAATTCTGCTGCTGATTTTAGCTCACGCAACTTTTTCTTTGCTGGACTTCAGCTCAGCCCACAAAATTGATGCTAGTTTCACGTTCTAAGTCCTTTAAAGGCTTATAGATGATCAGCATATGCACAATAGATCAGCTTATAGAAAGAATATGGAATTTTTGATTTACATTATTTTTTCTAAATTTTATCTCGTGTATTTATGAGGAAATCCCGCCCACAAAATTCGTAAAGTTTTTTCATATATCGACGTCTAAACCTTCCCTGGCTCTCAAAATAGTAAAAGGGTAAACAATGGACTTTTCGCGAAAACGAGTTGCATCATTTTACCCCCTCTCAACAAGTTAACCTCTGACTCCTACATCATTTCACCCCCTTTGTAGCCCTAAGCTTATATTGTTTTAGCTGCCGTACCCGATGGCTGACAGTCTCGAACCCGGAACCTCTGTACTTTCAACGGAGTTCATCTATATGAATAATTTTGCGTAAAAATACGCCCTCTGATTGAATTTCCACCTCAATCATACACCATTTACCCCCTTGTCATCCTAATTCCTACAAAATTTTACACCCCCTGAATTAATTGACCGCAAACTCTTGTATCGCTATTTCTTCTTGGCAGTCTAATTCTCGCCCAATTTTACCTGCGTTGAAAAAATTACTCCTCGCTCTTATATAGTTTTATTCCACTTGTAAGGCCAATTTTTGGATATAGAGTTTTTCCAAAAAAACTACCATTGCAACGCATTGAAGCCCACTCTTACATCGCAATTTTGGTTAAGGTGCATAATTCCTTAAAATTATTCTTTTTGTAGCCCAATATTACATAGCTATTTTGGCCAGGGGGTTCAACCCCCAAAGTCATACCATTTCAGCCTTTTCAGACCAGGCTTACATCGCGATTTTTGTAATTTTGGTTGGGGATGATTCCTCAAAATTTCTACCATTGAAGCCCACTCTTACATCGCATTATTAACCGGTTAATTCCTCAATTGTTCTCCCATCGCAACCCACTCATTCATCGCATTTTTGGATAACGCGGAAAATTCCTCAAAATTCCTCCCAATGCAGCGCATTGCATCCCAGTCTTATATTGCTATTTTGGTAAGGGTTAACTATTCAAAATTCCTACATTTGCATCCCCCTTACATTGCGATTTCGTCCAGGGGATAGTTTTCAAAATTCCTCCGACTGCAGCGCACTCGTACATTTCAATTTTGGCCTGAGGGGCCTTATTCCTTAAACGTCCTTCCATTGCATACCATTGCAGCACACTTTTACCAAAAAAGTACCTTCATAAGCGGCACTTTTGTTTGGGGGCATTCCCTCAAAATTTCTACCTTTCCAACCCCCTCCTGCATCGCAATTTTGGTCTGGAGGTAATTTCTCAAATGTCCTCTCACTGCAGCCCACTGAAGCCAATTCCTACACCGTAATTTTGTTTCAGATGGGTAGTTCCTCAACATTTTCTCCCATTGCCGCAAAATCGAGCTGACTCTTACAGAGCAATTGTGGGCAGGATTTTACTTCCCAAAGTTTTCCAGTTGCGGCCCAAAGCAGGCCTGTCTTAAATCGCATTTCTGAAAATTTGGTCAGGGCTAATTCTCAAAACTCCGACCTTTGCAGCCCATTCTTACATCGCAATATTAATTGGGTTAATTCCTAATAACTTCTCCCATTGCACCCAACTGCAGCCCACTCACACATCAAAGTTTTGGGTAATGTGGGTATTTCCTCAAAATTCCTATCATTGTACCCCATTGGAGACCACACTTACATAGCTATTTTGGACAGTGGGTTAATTCTCCAAAATCCTCCCATTGCAACCCACTGCAGCCAATTCTTAAATCGCAATTTGGATTCAGGTCTTTTAGTCCTCAAAACTCCTGCCACTGCAGCACGTTGGAGCCCATTCCTACATAGCAATTTTGGCCAAGGGGTTAGTTCCCCAAAGTCTTCAAATTGCAGCCCAATGCAGCCCTGTTTTTCATCACAATTTTGGAGTTTTCGTCACGGTTATATCCTCAGAATTCCTACCATTGCATCGCGCTCTTACATCGCAATATTTATTGAGGGGGGGGGGTAATTCCTAATAATTTCTACGATTGCACCCAACTGTGGCTCACTCTCACATCAAAGTTCTGGGTAAGGTGGGTAATTCCTAAAAATTCTCCGCATTGTACCCCCTTAGAGACCACTCTTACGTAGCTATTTTGGACAGTTGGTTAATTCTCCAAATTCACCCCACTGCCGCCCACTGCATCCAATTCTTAAATCGCAAATTGGATTCAGGTGGTTTATTCCTCAAAATTCGTGCCATTGCAGCACATTGGAGCCCACTCCTACATAGCAATATTGTTCAGGGGGTTAGTTCACCCCAGTTTGGCAATTGCGTTCCAATGCAGCCCTGTCCTAAATCGCAATTCTGGAATTTTGGTCAGGGCTGATTCCTCAAAAATCCGACCTTTGCAGCCCACTCTTACATCGAAATATTAATTCGGGGTAATTCCTAATAATTTCTCCCATTGCACCCAACTGCAGCCCACTCTCACATCAAAGTTTTGGGTAATGTGGAAATTTCCTCAAAATTTCTCTCGTTGTACCCCACTAGAGACAACTCTTCCATAGCTATTTTGGACAGTGGGCCTTCCAAAGTCTTCCACATTCAGGCTATTGCAGCACAGTCTTTCATCGCAATTTTGGCCAGTGTTAACTCCTCAGAAATCCTACAATTTCAGCCCCCTCTTTCATTGCATTTTTGGCCAGGGGCGCTCATTCATCCAAAGTCTTCCCATTGCATCCCACTGCAGCCAACTGTTGCATTACAATTTTGACCAGGATGGCGCTTATTCCTCAAAATCCCCCCTAAAACTGCCAATTTCAACCCAGTTTTACATCGCAATTTTGGTCAGGGTTGTTTCCTCAATATTCCTGTCACTAAAGCAACATTTTATATTTCAATGCTGTTCAGAGGATAGTTTTTCAAAGTTTCTCCGGTTGCAGCGCACTCGTTTATCACAGTTTTGGCCTAGGGAGCCTTATTCATCAAAAGACCTCCCATTACGCACCATCGCAGCGCACCTTTACCACAGCAATTCTCCCATTGCTGACCAATCTTACTTCGCATTTTTGGTCGGGGGTATTTCTTCAAAATTACTACCTTTGGCCAGGGGGTTAGTTCCCCAAAGTCTTCATATTGAAGCCCAATGCAATCGTGTTGTTCATCGCATTTTTTGAGTTTTCTTCAGGGTTAAATCCTCAAAATTCCTACCATTGCAGCCCCCTCTTACATGGCAATGTTAATTGGGGGTAATTCCTAATAATTTCTCCCATTGCACCCAACTGCAGCCCACTCTCACATCAAAGGTTTGGGTAATGTGGGTTTTTCCTCAAATATTCTCTCTTTGTACCCCATTGGAGACCACACTTACATAGCTATTTTGGACAGTGGGTTAATTCTCCAAAGTCCTCCCATTGCAGCCCAATGCAGCCAGTTCTTAAATCGCAATTTGGATTCAGGTCGTTTATTCCTCAAAATTCCTGCCACTGCAGGACGTTGGAGCCCATTCCTACATAGCAATTTTGGCCAAGGGGTTAGTTCCCCAAAGTTTTCATATTGCAGCCCAATGCAGCCCTGTTTTTCATCGCATTTCTGGAGTTTTCGTCAGGGTTAAATCCTCAAAATTCTTACCATTGCAGCCCCCTCTTACATCGCAATATTACTTTGGAGTGGGGTAAATCCTCAGATCTTCTGCCATTTCAGCCCACTGCTGCCCACTCTCACATCGCAATTGTTGTTAATGTTGGTATATCCTCAAAATCTTCTCCTTGTGGCCCATTGGATTCCACTCTTAAATAGCATTTTGGGCGGGGGGTTAAATCGCCAAAGTCTTCAAGTTTTGGCGCATTGCAGACATCAAAAATTTTGGACTAAAGGGCCTTATTCCTCAAAGGGCCTCCCAATACACACCATTGCTGCGCACCTTTACCTCAAAATACTTCCCATTGCCGCCCAATCTTACGTCACATTCTTGGTCGAGGTTTATTTCCTCGAAATTTCTACCTTTGCAACCCACTCCTACGTCGCAGTTTTGGTTAGGGTGTAATTTCTAAGAATTCCTCCCATTGCTGCCCACCGCAGCCAGTTCCCAAATCGCAATTTGGTTCAGGTGGTTAATTCCTCAAAATTCCTGCCATCGCAGCACGTTGGAGCCCACTCCTACATAGCAATTTTGGCCAGGGGTTAGTTCCCCAAAGTTTTCATATTGCAGCCCAATGCAGCCCTGTTTTTCATCGCATTTTTGGAGTTTTCGTCAGGGTTAAATCATCAAAATTCTTACCATTGCAGCCCCCTCTTACATCGCAATATTACTTTGGAGTGGGGTAAATCCTCAGATCTTCTGCCATTTCAGCCCACTGCTGCCCACTCTCACATCGCAATTGTTGTTAATGTTGGTATATCCTCAAAATCTTCTCCTTGTAGCGCATTGGATTCCGCTCTTAAATAGCATTTTGGGCGGGGGGTTAAATCGCCAAAGTCTTCAAATTTTGGCGCATTGCAGACATCAAAAATTTTGGACTAAAGGGCCTTATTCCTCAAAGAGCCTCCCAATACACACCATTGCAGCGCACCTTTACCTCAAAATACTTCCCATTGCCGCCCAATCTTACGTCACATTCTTGGTCGAGGTTTATTTCCTCGAAATTTCTACCTTTGCAACCCACTCCTACGTCGCAGTTTTGGTTAGGGTGTAATTTCTAAGAATTCCTCCCATTGCTGCCCACCGCAGCCAGTTCCCAAATCGCAATTTGGTTCAGGTGGTTAATTCCTCAAAGTTCCTGCCATTGCAGCACGTTGGAGCCCACTCCTACATAGCAATTTTGGCCAGGAGTTAGTTCCCCAAAGTTTTCATATTGCAGCCCAATGCAGCCCTGTTTTTCATCGCATTTTTGGAGTTTTCGTCAGGGTTAAATCATCAAAATTCTTACCATTGCAGCCCCCTCTTACATCGCAATATAACTTTGGAGTGGGGTAAATCCTCAGATCTTCTGCCATTTCAGCCCACTGCTGCCCACTCTCACATCGCAATTGTTGTTAATGTTGGTATATCCTCAAAATCTTCTCCCTGTAGCGCATTGGATTCCACTCTTAAATAGCATTTTGGGCGGGGGGTTAAATCGCCAAAGTCTTCAAATTTTGGCGCATTGCAGACATCAAAAATTTTGGACTAAAGGGCCTTATTCCTCAAAGAGCCTCCCAATACACACCATTGCAGCGCACCTTTACCTCAAAATACTTCCCATTGCCGCCCAATCTTACGTCACATTCTTAGTCGGGGTTTATTTCCTCGAAATTTCTACCTTTGCAGCCCACTCCTACGTCGCAGTTTTGGTTAGGGTGTAATTTCTAAGAACTCCTCCCATTGCAGCCCACCGCAGCCAATTCCCAAATCGCAATTTGGTTCAGGTGTTTAATTCCTCAGAATTCCTACCAATGCATCGCGCTCTTACATCGCAATATTTTTTGAGGGGGGCGGGGGTAATTCCTAATAATTTCTACGATTGCACCCAACTGTGGCTCACTCTCACATCAAAGTTCTGGGTAATGTGGGTATTTCCTAAAAATTCTTCGCATTGTACCCCCTTAGAGACCACTCTTACGTAGCTATTTTGGACAGTTGGTTAATTCTCCAAATTCATCCCACTGCCGCCCACTGCATCCAACTCCTAAATCGCAAATTGGATTCAGGTGGTTTATTCCGCAAAATTCGTGCCATTGCAGCACATTGGAGCCCACTCCTACATAGCAATATTGTTCAGGGGGTTAGTTCCCCACAGTTTGGCAATTGCGTTCCAATGCAGCCCTGTCCTAAATCGCAATTCTGGAATTTTGGTCAGGGCTGATTTCTCAAAAATCCGACCTTTGCAGCTCACTCTTACATCGCAATTTTAATTCGGGTTAATTCCTAATAATTTCTCCCATTGCACCCAACTGCAGCCCACTATCACATCAAAGTTTTGGGTAATGTGGAAATTTCCTCAAAATTTCTCTTCTTGTACCCCATTGGAGACCACACATATTTAGCTATTTTGGACAGTGGGTTAATTCTCCAAAGTCTTTTCAATGCAGCCCACTGCAGCCAATTATTAAATCGCACTTCGGGTTCAGGTGGTTAATTCCTCAAAATTCCTACCATTGCCGCCCGCTACATCGCAATATTAATTGGGGGTAGTTCCTAATAATTTCTCCCGTTGCACCCAACTGCAGCTCACTCTCACATCAAAGTTTTTGGTGATGTGGATATTCCCTCAAAATTCCTCTCGTTGTACCCCACTAGAGACCACTCTTTCATAGCTATTTTGGACAGTGGGTCTTCCAAAGTCTTCCACATTCAGGCTATTGCAGCACAGTCTTTCATCGCAATTTTGGCCAGTGTCAACTCCTCAGAAATCCTACAATTTCTGCCCACTCTTTCATTGCGTTTTTGGGCAGGGACGCTTATTCATCCAAAGTCTTCCCATTGCATCCCACTGCAGCCAACTGTTGCATTACAATTTTGGCCAGGATGGCGCTTATTCCTCAAAATCCCCCCTAAAACTGCCAATTTCATCCCAGTTTTACATCGCAATTTTGGTCAGGGTTGTTTCCTCAATATTCCTGTCACTGCAGCACCATTTTATATTTCAATGCTGTTCAGAGGATAGTTTTTCAAAGTTTCTCCGGTTGCAGCGCACTCGTACATCACAGTTTTGGCCTAGGGAGCCTTATTCATCAAAAGACCTCCCATTACGCACCATCGCAGCGCACCTTTACGACAGCAATTCTCCCATTGCTGACCAATCTTACTTCGCATTTTTGGTCGGGGGTATTTCTTCAAAATTAATACCTTTGGCCAGGGGGTTAGTTCCCCAAAGTCTTCATATTGAAGCCCAATGCAATCTTGTTGTTCATCGCATTTTTTGAGTTTTCTTCAGGGTTAAATCCTCAAAATTCCTACCATTGCAGCCACCTCTTACATCGCAATATTAATTGGGGGTAATTCCTAATAATTTCTCCCATTGCACCCAACTGCAGCCCACTCTCACATCAAAGGTTTGGGTAATGTGGGTTTTTCCTCAAATTTTCTCTCTTTGTACCACATTGGAGACCACACTTACATAGCTATTTTGGACAGTGGGTTAATTCTCCAAATTCCTCCCATTGAAGCCCAATGCAGCCAATTCTTAAATCGCAATTTGGTTCAGGTGGTTAATTCCTCAAAATTCCTGCCATTTCAGCCCACTGCTGCCCACTCTCACATCGCAATTGTTGTTAATGTTGGTATATCCTCAAAATCTTCTCCTTGTAGCGCATTGGATTCCACTCTTAAATAACATTTTGGGCGGGGGGTTAAATCTTCAAAGTCTTCAAATTTTGGCGCATTGCAGACATCAAAAATTTTGGACTAAAGGGCCTTATTCCTCAAAGGGTCTCCCAATACACACCATGGCTGCGCACCTTTACCTCAAAATACTTCCCATTGCCGCCCAATCTTACGTCACATTCTTGGTCGAGGTTTATTTCCTCGAAATGTCTACCTTTGCAGCCCACTCCTACGTCGCAGTTTTGGTTAGGGTGTAATTTCTAAGAATTCCTCCCATTGCTGCCCACCGCAGCCAATTCCCAAATCGCAATTTGGTTCAGGTGGTTAATTCCTCAAAATTCCTGCCATTGCAGCACGTTGGAGCCCACTCCTACATAGCAATTTTGGCCAGGGGTTAGTTCCCCAAAGTTTTCATATTGCAGCCCAATACAGCCCTGTTTTTCATCGCATTTTTGGAGTTTTCGTCAGGGTTAAATCCTCAAAATTCCTACCATTGCAGCCCCCTCTTACATCGAAATATTACATTGGAGTGGGGTAAATCCTCAGATCTTCTGCCATTTCAGCCCACTGCTGCCCACTCTCACATTGCAATTGTTGTTAATGTTGTTATATCCTCAAAATCTTCTCCTTGTAGCGCATTGGATTCCACTCTTAAATAGCATTTGGGCGGGGGGTTAAATCGCCAAAGTCTTCAAATTTTGGCGCATTGCAGACATCAAAAATTTTGGTCTAAAGGGCCTTATTCCTCAAAGGGCCTCCCAATACACACCATTGCAGCGCACCTTTACCTCAAAATACTTCCCCTTGCCGCCCAATCTTACGTCAAATTCTTGGTCGGGGTTTATTTCCTCGAAATTTCTACCTTTGCAGCCCACTCCTACGTCGCAGTTTTGGTTAGGGTGTAATTTCTAAGAAGTCCTGCCATTGCTGCCCACTGCAGCCAATTCCCAAATCGCAATTTGGTTCAGGTGGTTAATTCCCCAAAATTCCTGCCATTGCAGCACGTTGGAGCCCACTCCTACATAGCAATTTTGGCCAGGGGTTAGTTCCCCAAAGTTTTCATATTGCAGCCCAATGCAGCCCTGTTTTTCATCGCATTTTTGGAGTTTTCGTCAGGGTTAAATCCTCAAAATTCTTACCATTGCAGCCCCCTCTTACATCGCAATATTAGTTTGGAGTGGGGTAAATCCTCAGATCTTCTGCCATTTCAGCCCACTGCTGCCCACTCTCACATTGCAATTGTTGTTAATGTTGGTATATCCTCAAAATCTTCTCCTTGTAGCGCATTGGATTCCACTCTTAAATAGCATTTGGGCGGGGGGTTAAATCGCCAAAGTCTTCAAATTTTGGCGCATTGCAGACATCAAAAATTTTGGACTAAAGGGCCTTATTCCTCAAAGGGCCTCCCAATACACACCATTGCAGCGCACCTTTACCTCAAAATACTTCCCCTTGCCGCCCAATCTTACGTCGAATTCTTGGTCGGGGTTTATTTCCTCGAAATTTCTACCTTTGCAGCCCACTCCTACGTCGCAGTTTTGGTTAGGGTGTAATTTCTAAGAACTCCTGCCATTGCTGCCCACTGCAGCCAATTCCCAAATCGCAATTTGGTTCAGGTGGTTAATTCCCCAAAATTCCTGCCATTGCAGCACGTTGGAGCCCACTCCTACATAGCAATTTTGGCCAGGGGTTAGTTCCCCAAAGTTTTCATATTGCAGCCCAATGCAGCCCTGTTTTTCATCGCATTTTTGGAGTTTTCGTCAGGGTTAAATCCTCAAAATTCTTACCATTGCAGCCCCCTCTTACATCGCAATATTAGTTTGGAGTGGGGTAAATCCTCAGATCTTCTGCCATTTCAGCCCACTGCTGCCCACTCTCACATCGCAATTGTTGTTAATGTTGGTATATCCTAAAAATCTTCTCCTTGTAGCCATTGGATTCCACTTTTAAATAGCATTTTGGGCGGGGGGGGGGGGGGGGGTAAATCGCCAAAGTCTTCAAATTTTGGCGCACTGCAGACATTAAAATGTTGGACTAAAGGGCCTTATTCCTCAAAGGGCCTCCCATTACACACCATTGCAGCGCACCTTTACCTCAAAATACTTCCCATTGCCGCCCAATCTTACGTCACATTCTTGATCGAGGTTTATTTCCTAGAAACTTCTACCTTTGCAGCCCACTCCTACGTCGCAGTTTTGGTTAGGGTGTAATTTCTAAGAACTCCTCCCATTGCAGCCCACCGCAGCCAATTCCCAAATCGCAATTTGGTTCAGGTGTTTAATTCCTCAAAATTCCTGCCATTGCAGCAGGTTTGAGCCCACTCCTATATAGGAATTTTGGCCGGCGGTTAGTTACCCAAATTCTTCCCATAGCAGTCCAAAGCAGCCCTGTCTTACACCGGAATTTTGGAATTGTGGTCAGGGTTGATTCCTCAAAACTCCTACCACTGCCGCCCAAACTTATATCGCAAAATTAGCCGGGTAGTTCCTCAAAATTTCTCCCAATGCAGCCCATTGCATCCCAGTCTTCCGTCGCAAACTAGTCCAGGGTTAAATTTTCAATATCCCTACCATTGCAGCCCCCTACTGATTTGCAATCTTGTTCGAAGGATAGTTAATCAAAATTCTCCGATTACAGCGCACTCGGAAAATACATTATTGGCCATTCGTCAAAAACCCTCACGTTGCACACCATTGCCGCAACTTTTTTTACCACAAAAGTCCTCCTATACGTAACACTTTGTTTGGAGGGCATTGCCTCATAATTTCTACCTATGAAGCACCCTCCTGCGTCGCAATTTTGGTCTAGAGGTAATTTCTCAATTGTCCTCTCATTGCAGCCCGCTGCAGCCAATTCCTACATCGTAATTTTCTTTCAGGTGAGTAGTTCCTCAAAAGTTTCTCCCATTGCAGCACAATCGAGCTTAATCTTACATAGCAATTGTAGGCATGGGTTTAGTTTCCCAATTCTTCTCACTGCAGCACAGTCCTACTTCCCAAATTTGGAATTAGGGTCAGGGTTAAATCCTCGAAATTCCAACTATTGCGGCTCACTCTTCAATCTCAATATTAATCAAGGGTGTGTGTGGTTGGGGCGTATGGCGGGATGGGGGGTGATCCTTTAAAGTCCTCCCTTTGCAGCCGATTGCAGCCTATTCTTACTCTGTAACTTTGGTTAAGGTGGGTGTTTCCTCAAAATTCCTCCCTATGCAACGCAATCTTATGTCACAATTTTGATCAGGGGAAACTTTCTAAAAATTCTCCTCATTGCAGCCTATTGCAGTCCAATCTTACATGAAGGTTTTGGTCAGGGGGCAAATTCCTCAAAAGTGCGCCCATCGCAACCTATTCGTACATCGCAATTTTGGTTACACTTGTTGATTCCTCAAAATTCCTCACGTTGCAGTCCATCCTTACATAGCAATTTTGGCAAGGGAGCTAATTCCCCAAAGTCTTCCCATTGTATCCTAGTCCTAAATCGCAGTTTTGGTCAGGAGTAATTTCCTCAAAAGTCTTCTTGTTGCAGCCCAGTGTAGCCCAATTTTACTTCGCATTTTTGGTCGGGGAATTTAACTCCTTAACTTTCCTCCCATTGCAACATACTTTTATGTGGCGTTTTTGATCAGGGATTAATTCCTAAAAAATCATGTCCTTGCAGCTCATTGCAGATAGCTCTTACATCAAAATTGAGGTCAGCTGAAAAATTCCGCAAATTTTCTCCCATTGCAGCCCACTGCAGCCAATTCTTACATCGGAATTTTGGTTGCGATGGGTAATTCCTCTAAAGTCCTCCCATTGCAGCCCACTGCAGTCCACTCTTACGTCGCAATTTTGTTTAAGGTTGGTTATTCTGTAAAATTCTTGCTATTGTGGCCAATTGCACCTCAGTCTTACATCGCAATTTTGGTCTGGTTTAACTCCGCAATTTTCCTATAATTGCAGCCTACACTTACATTGCAAAATCGGTCAGTGGGGTGATTCCTCGAAATTCCTGTCATTACAGTCCGACGCAGCGAACTCTTACATCGCAAATTTGGGCAGGGGTATGTCCTCATTTGTCCTCTCTTTGTAGCTCATTGCAGCCCACGCTTACAACGCTATTTTGGTTAAGGTGGTAATTCTTCAAAATTCCTCACATTGCAGTCCTTTGGAGCCAACCCTTGGAAAGCAACATTAGTCCGGAAGCTAATTCCCCGAAGTCTTCCCATTGCATCCCAGTCCTAAATCGCAATTTTGGTCAGGAGTAATTTCCTCAAAAGTCTTCCCGTTGCAGCCCAGTGTAGCCCAATTTTACATCGCATTTTTGGTCGGGGAATTTAACTCCTCAACTTTCCTCCCATTGCAAGATACTTTTATGTGGCGTTTTTTGTCAGGGGTAATTCCTCATATACCATCTCCTTGCATCCCATTGCAGACAGCGCTTACGTCGAAGTTTAGGTCAGGAGAAAAATTCAGCAAATTTCCTCCCATTGCAGCCCACTCCAGCCAATTCTTACATTGCAATTTGGTTGCGGTGGGTAATTCCTCTAAAGTCCTCCCATTGCAGCCCACTGCAGTCCACTCTGACGTCGCAATTTTGTTTAGGGTTGGTTTTTCTTTAAATTTTTTCCTATTGCTTCCCTTTGCATCTCAGTCTTACATCATTTTTTTGGTCAGAGTTAATTCCGCGAAATTGCAGCCTACACTTACATAGCAAATTCGGTCAGGGGGTAATTCCTCGAAATTCGTGTCTTAGCAGCCAAATTCAGCACACTATTACATTGCAATTTTGGCCAGGGGTAATTCCTCGAAAGCCCATCAATTGCATCCAAATGCAGTCCACGCTTACATTGCCAGTTCGTCTGGGGTTGGTAATTCCTCCAAAATTTTCTCAATACAGTCCATTTCTACATCCCAATTTTGGACAGGGTTATTTCTTCAAATTTCCTACAATTGCAGCCCACTCTTACATTGCAATTTCGGTCATGGGGTAGTTCAAAATTCCTGCCATTGCAGCTCATTGCAGCCAATGCTTACAAAGCAGTCTTGGCTGAAGGAGGGTTAATTCCTCAAAACTCCTCAAATCGCAGCCCAGTATTACATCGCAGTTTTTGCCAAGGTTAGTTTCTCAAAATTCCTACCGTTCAGGCCACTCCTTCATTGCAATTTTGGTGAGGGGGTAATTCCTCACTATTACTGCCATTGCAGCGTCTTTTAGCCAACTCAAGATTTACCTTCTGTACATGTTTGCTCCAAATAATTAGATTTAATTGCGCTCGAGCGAAACTTTAAGCAATTATTGCAACAGCTTTGGTCTTTTTTTACGAATCGAAGAGGAGTAATGTTATTCTAAGAGTTCTTTATCTAGCTTAAGTCATGACTTGACTTTTACTTTCGAACATTGAATTCCATTTTAGAATTTTAGAACATTGGCATCTGTTTTCGAACAACTGGCATTAAAAGTAGCCTAGTTTTTTTTGCATAGTAATTAAGAACTGATGATAATATTCAAGGTGAAAAGGTCATTTTTGAGAGTTTTTGATCCCATATAAGTCACTCCAACCTCTCTAACCTACCCCTCCCCCCAACTGGCCTCCAGCCACACATCCCCCTCCTCCCCCATACAGACATCACGCATATCAGTTTGTGAACTACTGGTAATATTCAACCTGATCAGGTCAATTTGAGAATTTGAGATCCTTTTTAACCACCTGCAACCCCCCCAACCTACAACCAGCAAATTGTCCCCCCATACACAACCTCCCCCACGTAGCCCCCCACCCCCCACCCCCACCCCCCCCCCCCCAAATCCCTTATTGACTATGGTTTTACCTAAATATTCCATTTACGCAAAATTCAGATTTTTTTCTGCTTCGCCGTGTTTCTGCAGTGTTTTTTATGCCCCCAGTTACAAATTATATGTTGTTATATAGCACGTTACCATGTAAGAAAAAGCACGTAATCCTGGGGCGCGTGAAAAAGATAAGCTCACTAAGGTGGGGGGCCAAAACAGAATAAATCCCAAAATTCATAAAAGTTTGCCGATTCTATTATTGACCATTTGCAGGCTGGATCTGGTATTCAGTTTCATGGGTTGTTATTCATTATTATGCAATTTAAGTTTTACTGGAAGACCAGTTTCTATATTGTAAGGCAATTTAAAAATTAGGTATTCATATATGATATTGTGTCGAGCCAATAGTTTCGAAGTCTCGCATCCTTTAAAAAGCATAGAACACACAACTTCTCTAAAAGCCGATTTTACCTTCCTTTCGTCTTTATAATTTCTTGAAGTTAATTTTTCTGATTTTTAAAAATTGGAAGCGTTTTAGGGTATCGAAAATTTTATGTTAGCACATTTTTCTTTCCTTTTTCCTTTTTAACCCGGATTGACCAAACTTACGTACCGTAAAAAGTATCAGATATGGTACCTTAGTTACCATAGAACATACCATATACGATCTACCAAAGCCGTAAACATCTTTTTATGTGCTTGCTATGGATAGTAAGGAACCATATATGATCTCTTTTATAGAAACTAACTTTCCATAAAAAAATTAGGCACTTTTTTAGCGAAAATAAATTTACGTGTTTCTTCTATGTCTTTGATGGACCATATCTGGTTAGTTATATGGTAAGTAAGTTACCACATATTGTCTGTTCTTTTGTATCGAAATCAATACATACCAATTTACCAAAAATGGATCGTTTTATTTTATCAAAAGCCCCAGAAAACTTTTTTCTATACCTTTTACCAATTATTTTAACTTTACAACATTTTTAATGCAAAATCTATAACAATATAATGGTCCAAAAGTATTTTTTTTAATGGGCTTTCATGGTTAGTACGATACCATAAAAGTGAATTTTATATATTTTTTGACGTTTAATGAATGCAAAATTTGGCTTTCAAATTGATTTGAAAAATAACCCAAAAAAATTAGCGTTTTATGTTACAGCATTTTTCATGGAAAATTTTTAACCATAAAATGGTCCAAATTTTCTTAATGGCGTTTTTTGGTAAGTATGGAACCATAAAAGCAAAGAACAGAACTTTGATTTTCATACGCAGAAACGTTGTTTCAGAACTGCATTTTTTATGATCGTTGTATATTTAGTATGTTACCATAAAATGCATATACGGTTTTTTTGATTGGTAAAACTTTTTTATAGTGGCCAACCCGGGAGTTCCTTTAATCTTTTGCTTGCATAAACAGATATAAAGGCTCTAGAACAAGAGAAGCTATCGGTTATAATCACAAAACCTAACGCTATTTTGACATTAGCCTCAAATAAGAGTTTCTTTCATTTGATTTGATCCTAGTGTTCTACAGAAAATAAATGTCTTATAAATATTTTGCGCATTTGAAATCTCCAAAAACTTAATATAATCTAAGCTTATGATAACCCAGTGAAACGAAACTTGATACACCTTGCCATGTCATGCAAGATCTTGCCAACTCGTGCAAAACTTGACACATCTTGCCAAGATCTTGATAGACAAAAATTCTTGGAACACCTTGATAAGATCTTGGCAAGATCTTATCAAGACATGTCAAGAAATTTTCTTGGCGTAACTTGATAAAATCTTGATAATTTTTGACACATAGAAAAACTTTTTCTAAGCAACCCGAAGTGACTGGGTGGAAAAATGAACCAGGAATTCAGCGAAAAATCGGCCATGACCAGACAAACCAGACAACAAAATAGCTATTTTGGTTCATTACAACGTAATATATATTCAATTGCGATTTCCTCAAATGTCAATGGGACCTGTTTTAAGTTGATAATATGATAGAACAACAAAAAAACAAGTACAAAATTTGGCAAATGCCAAAAGCTAAAAATCTCTAGGAAAACTCCCAATAGCGAAGCCATGAAACCATTAATTGAAACTTTAAACATCTAGAGAGATTTAACTTTCATGCTCTACAAAGAAGATGCAATCTGTCTTTTGTTGATCAAAGCAGCAAGTTGGCCGAATCTAAAAAAGTGGCAAACTCAACGATAACTGTTACTTTCTTACAACAAAAAAATAAGAAGACATAAGAGCCATAAGGTATGAGTATTTTCCGACATTCTTGATAATTCTTGATAATTCTTGATAATTCTTGCTATTTCTTGATAATTCTTGCTTAATCTTATGATTTCCTGCTACATCTTGTTTTTGGGTGCTATTGAATTTTTAATACTTGATATATCTTACCATGTCATGGTTAATCTTTCTTGGAAATCTTGCGAAGATCTTGTTTCTTGACAGCCATGCAAAAAACTTGCAAGTTCGTACATATCTTGGTGTTTTCTTGGTAAGTACCATGGCAAGATCTTGGCAAGATTTACCAAGATTTTAGTATGTTCTTATCAAGATGTACCAAGTTTCGATTCACTGGGAAGTTCTTATAGCTGTTTACTATAACAGTTGAGGTAGACTGAACTCAATCTAAAATTTTAAGTTTTTAAGGAATCTAGAAATAGAAAGTATTTACTTGAAAAATTGAGGGGAAGTACAGTGAGAGTTAAGCTGAGGTTAATGTACAATGAGGTTATTTTCAAATTTTTTATCAGAACTGCAGCTCCACCTGAGAGATCTGAAGAAGAAGAAGAAGAACAGGAAGGAGAAGAAGAACTAATAAACCATTTTCTAATGGTAATCTACCATGGTTTCTTCCGATATGACGGGGTCAAATTGTATGCTGTGCCCGGAGGATATATCACAAATGCAGACTCTGTAGAATCTATTCTATGGGATGATCAATTCCAGCAAGCACATAGTTTCCCTGACAACCAGACATAAAATTTTGCGCAGAAAAGAAAAGTAAGAATTGATTGTTTCCGACCGGTATTTTCAGGAATCCTTATTGTTTTTTTGATGGCACGCTCTTTATGGACAAATATTGAAACATATGAAAACAGCAGTTTTGAGTGGTATTTTTAGGAAATGAAGGTATTTTGACCGTTTATTAGACGTAAGAATTGAGCCTATTTAAGCAGATTTCTAGGAAAGTAACAGTTTATGACGTGACTTTTACGATTCTAGCTGATCTTTTATGATACAATTATGGTAAAATCATGGTTACTAAGTTATCATACATTGTTGTTTTGGTGGTTAGCACCATATATGGCCTGTTTTCTGATTTGTTAGATACCACAAATGGTCTGTTTTATGGTTGGTAAGGTTCAATGCAGGTTCGTTCAATGGTATGTAGGTTAATAAAAATGGACAGTTCTAATGTAAAACAAAGAATCACCTGTCAGAAAAAAAAACTCTTAAGTGCAGGTAAATACTCCCTTTTTGAATCTCCGGTACAGTATTCTCTGGTTGCGCTCCACTTTCTTCAGTTAGCGCTCGGGATGGGCAACGGTCGATTTACTGAAAACTTATGGGAGATGTGAGACCACGCATACGGCATTTTTATGATCGCTGTATACTAAGTAGGTTTCCATAAAACGCATATAGTGCGTTTTATGGCTGAGTTTCATTTATGGTGGTCAACTAGAGAAGACATTTTACATACAGCACGTTATGTGCATGTAAGACTTTAATAGGTTTATGAGTCGCGTGCTCAAAGTTTCCTTATCAATTGCTCTCAAAGTTTTTAGAACATATTAGTCCTGCGGTCTTTTGATAGCTGCGAAACTGTAAGCTTAGGGGATCTATATTGCGGTGATCTTGGTTTTTTTTACAATCCAAGAATTGGATTATATTGCTGCTCTGTCTGTTTACAAACCAAGAAATTGATTGTATTGGTGCTCTCTCTTTTTCTGTAAGATGTTTTTACACAATTTAATAATAAGTTGTCATTAAATTTCATTAGAAACCCTATGATAGCTTTAGTAGTCTTTCAAGTGCTCAGAGTGGTCAAATGGTTATTTTTATGAGTTTTTTAGCTAAAAATTGTGCATTTTTTTTTTACGTCTTTGTCATTTTTCGAGTTTTTTTTTGGTCGACTAGTCTTGAGTTGACGTTTGTTAAAGTTGTTAAGTTCTTTTTGTTAAAGTTCTTTGTAAGAACGTTTGTTAAGTTCTTTCGCAAGAGATAATTACTGACTAAGACCATTTTATGAGCTATATGTTTTGCTACTGCAAAAATAAACACAAAAAATGATAAAATGCATTTTTTTCAAGTTTTGTTTGATAATTTTGTCATTTTTTAGGTTTTTCCTGCCTCAAGTACCAAAGAAGCTAATCTAAGGTTCGATAATAGATTACAGCATAGTTTTTAGCAGTAATTGCTTTTAAAGATTACAAAATCGAAATTTTTCTCACTTTAAAAATTACAACTTTTCTATAAAAAAAGTTCTGAAAAACTTCTGCTTGTTAGTACTCTTTTGCCCAGTGACCAGGAATCTCCTCTAGGGTTTTCTTGTATGCTAGAGCTTAGTTTCAATTGGCAAAAAGAATTGTGTCAGTTTTTGAGCATTTCAGGCCTCAGGATTCAAGGAACCTCCTCTAGGTTCTTCTAATCGGTTACTGCATGGTTTCTAGTGGCAATGGAGTTTTTAAATTGCTCTCAAACGAAGTTTTTAGCAATTATATTAGTCCTGTCGTTCTTTTTTATGCCAAATTTCGCTTGACCAAAATTCGTCTGACGCGTTTGACTTTTGTCCTCAAAAACGGGATAAACAGGTAGCGCCCAACGGGCATTAAGTGCTCTTAGAGATTTTCAGCTGTGTTTCAGCTCAAATTGTTTTGGAGACTTATACTTTTGGTGTGAAGGGCGGTTCTTAGAGGTCGAAGACACCCCACCCCCACTGTTGACCCCCCACTATTGCCCCCACCCTCACCGCCGCTGTTGCCCACACCCCCCCTCCCTCCCCTTCAGCCCCCCCCCCAGTAGACGCCCCCCAACCCCCGTGGCTACTGACGAACAACTGATTGCTCAAAAAACACGCAATTTTATAATAATTTTCGCAACTCTTTTCAAGTTATTTTGAAAATTTTTGTCAGTTTTTGAGTTCTTTCAGCCCTGGGTGTCATGGAACCTCCTCTAGGGTTCTATAATAGGCTACTGCATAGTTTTTAAAGGTATTACAACTGTTTCAACATTTTAATGTCAAGAATTTTAGCATTTTTTGACAAAACGTTTAATTTTTTTTATTTTTTTCATTAATTTTTTTTATTATTCACGTCTTTCTGGATGCTAAGGTCAGAAAATCATCCTTAAGGGTTTGATAATATGTTACTGAAAAAAATTTATTTGCCATGTAAAGCTTTCCAATTTTAATATGACAAAGATAAGCAATTTTTTTGATAAAACTTGCGTTTTTTTTTCGAATTTTTTGTCTTTTTCAGGTTTTTCCAGTCTCAATAACCAGCGGAGCTCCTGCATATTTTGGTTACTGCATTGCTTCTAGTGGTAATAGAATGATTTCAGCGTTTTGACATCACGAACTTTAGCAATTACTTGTTAAAAATTTTATTTTTAAAATTTATATAATTTATTGTCAATATCGAAGTTTTGCGAGACAGGAAGTGTCCTATAGCCTTTGATATTAGGGTACCAAAAACTTCATAGCTTTCATCAATTTTAGCATCAAATTTAGCAAAATTGTGATAAAACATGCATTTTTTTTGCCCCCTCAAGGCCCCCAAACTCCGCCAGGGCTTGATAATAGGCTACTGCATAGTTTCTAGTTGTACTGGAATGGTCTTTCAACATTTTACCATCACGAATATTAGCATTTTTTTGACAAAACCTGCAGTTTTTTCAAGTTTTTTGAAAATTTATCGTTTTTTAGGTTTCTCCAATCTGAAGGGCCAGCGAACCTCCTCGAGCGCTTGATTATTACTGCATATCTTCCAGATGTAATTGAATGTTCTTCAAGATTTTAATATTATTAATTTTTAAGAAATACTTGCAAGTTTTTCAAGTTTTTTGAATCTTTTTGAATTTTTTATCAATTTTTCGGCACTAGGGTCCTAGTTCTCCTCCAAGGTTTTATGATAGGCTGTCGCATAGTTTCTAGAGTTAATGGAATGGTTATCAATATTTTAATGACTCCAGCTTTAACGATTTTCTAGCAATTTAAATTTTGTCAAGTTTTCGGAAAATTTTTATGTTCCCCGTTTAAGAATCTTTACGAGCCAGTGAAACTAATTAAAGCCTGAAATAGGGATACTAGATGGTCTCTTGAGACAATGAAATTGTTTTGAAGATTTTAATATATTAAATTTCAGCAAGATTTTGGTAAAACTTGTGAATGTTTTTAAAATTGTTGATTATTTTGTCCTTTTACGATCATTAAATGTCTTTTCAAGTCAAGCAGGTGAGTTACTTGATATAAATTCAGAGAAAAAAAATAGTTTGGAACATTTTCACTGCGAAACCTGGAAGCTTTTTAAAACGTTGCAATATTTTGCAGTTTTTTAAAATATCAGTGTCTTATTTGTTTTATTTACTGAAAAAGGCTAGAAAACTGAAAATTGCAGAGACTAATCAAGCTAAAGCTGGCCTCACTAAGCTGTGGCTAGCTACTGACAAAGCCAAACGCTCGCCGGTTGTTTGAGAGCAATTCGCCCGACGTTAATCGGTTAAGTTTTCAATTTTTCAATGTCACTGTTTTTAGCCATTTGTTCATAGCAATTGCAAATTTTTGCATGTTTTTTGAAACTTTTGAAATTTTTTGAGAGGGCACCGGCACCAGGGGCCAAGGCGCTTCCTCTAGGGTTTGATAATAGGTTACTGCATAGTTGCTAGAGGTAATGGAATGGGTATCATCTTTTATTGTCACAACTTTTTACAATTTGGCAAATTTATTATCATCTTCCAAGTTATCGGTCTTTATGAGCCAGTGAAACTATTCGAGGCTTTAAAATGAGACACTGTATAGTCTCTGGAGGCAATGAAATGGTTCGGAAGATATTAAAATCTCGAATTTCAGCAATTTTTTAATAAAACTTGCAATTGTTTCTATTTTTTTATTGCTCTTAAGCAAAGCTTGTGGCAATTATATTGGTCCTGTCGGCCTTTTTTATGCGATTCTTCGCTTGAATAATATTTCGTCTGACTCTTTTGACTTTTCGTCCCCCAAACGGGATAAACAGCTAGCGCCCAGCGGGCATTAAGTGCCCTTATAGCTTTTCAGCTCTGTTTCAGCTCAAACTGTTTACGAGACTTATACTTATGTACCTATGGTGTAAAGGGCAGTTCTTAGAGGTTGAAGACACCCCCAATGTTGACCCCCCACTTTTGCCCCACCCCCTCACTCCCAAACCGCGTTTTTGCCCTCCCACTGTTACCAACCCCCCTTCCTCCCTATCAGTCCATCGATTCAATCCCCAACTCCCCCCCCCCACACCGTGGCTACTGGCCATCAACCGATTGCTAAAAACACGCAATTTTATTGTAATTTTCACGTTTTTTTTCAAGCTTTTTGAAAATTTTTTTTAATTAGTGGAATGGTTTCAACATTTTAACATCACGAATTTTATACTTTTTTGACACAACGTGCAAATTTTTTCAATTGGACATTTATTTTTTCATTATTCGCGTCTTTCTAGACACAGAGGCTAGCATATTTTATTTGCAGTGGAATAGCTTTCAATTTTTTAAAATGACAAGTTTTGTCATTTTTTTGACAAAATTTACATTTTTTTCGATTTTCTGAAAACTTTTGTTGGTTTTTAGGTTTCTCCATTCTCAAGAGCCTAGGAGCCTTCTTTAGGGCTAGGCAATAGGTTACTTTACGATTTCTGAACGTGATGAAATGTTTTTCATGATTTCAACAACACGAAATTAAGCATTCTTTTTTACAAAACTTTCAATTTAAAAAATTTTTTTCAATTTTTTTTAAATTTATTGTCTTTATTCAGGTTTTTTAGCCGAACAGAAAATCTCCGTTAGGATTTGATTATATGTTACTGGAAAAGGTTTTTTGGCCATGAATTAGTGTTCAACTTTATTATTACAATTTTTAGCAGTTTCTGTAGGCAACTTGTAATTTTTTTTCAAGTTCTCTGAAAATTTGCCATTTTTTAGGTTTCTTAGGCCTCAAGAGGAACATAACCTTTTAGAAGTTTGATTTTAGGTTACTGCATAGCTTCTCAATATAATGGAATGTTTCTCAAGATGTTAATATCAGCAATTTTTAAAAATATTTTTAATTTTGTTAGTTTTTTAATCTTTTTGAAACTTTTTCATCATTTTTTCAGACAACAGGGTCCTAGAGAGCTCCTCCAAGGTTTGATTATAAACTGTTGCATAGTACTGAGCTAATGATATGGTTATCAATATTTTAATGACTTCAGCTTTAGAAATTTTTTGATAAAGTTTTTTTTCATTTTTTCGGAAAATTATTATCATGTTCCAAGTTTATGGATGTTTATGAGCCAGTGAAACTATTTAAAGCCTTCTCTAGGGATTGATAATAAGTTACTGCCTAGATGCTGGAGTTATTGGAATGGATATCATTTTTTAATGTCGCAACCTTTTACAAATTGGCAAGTTTATTATCATGTTCCCAGTTTAACGGTCTTTATGAGCCAGTGAAACTATTTGAGGCTTTAAATTGAGACACTGATTAGTCTGTGGAGGCAATGAAATGGTTCTGAAGATATTAAAAACTTGAATTTCAGCAACTTTTATTTAAAATTCGCAAATGTTATTATTTCTTTTAATAACGCTGTCAACATCGCTGTTGCCCCCCACCTCACGGTTGCCCCCCTCACTGCCCATCAGCCCCCCCCCCCGAGTCAGTCAGTCCCCCCTCCCTGCCCATCACTCCCCCCCCCCCGAGTCAGTCAGCCCCCCCCCCTCCCCGTGGCTACTGACGAACAACCGATCCCGCTAAAAACAGGCAACTTTATATTAATTATCACATTTTTTTCAAGCCTTCTGAAATTTTTGTCATTTTTCGAGTTCTCTCAGCCCTAGCTGTCAAAGAACCTCCTCTGGGGTTTTATAGTAGATTACTTTATAGTTTCTCGTGGTTTCTAGTGTTTGCCAAGGAATAGCTTTCAATTTTTTAATGACAAAATTTAGCAATTTTTGTCTATAGAACTTTCCTTTTTCTGACGTTTTTTAAAAATTTTCATCATTTTTTAGGTTTCTCAGCCTCAAGAGTCGAGGAACCTCCTCTAGGGATTGACAATAGGAATAGTTTCTAATTGTGGTGGAATGTTTCTAAAGATTTCAACGCCACGATTTTTAGCATTTTTTTTTACAAAACTTGCAGGTTTTTTTTCAATTTTTGACATTTATTGTCATTATTCAGGTTTTTTAGCCTATCAGAAATTTCCCGTTATTGTTGAATAACAGGTTACTGGAAAATGTTTTTTTTTGGCCATGGATTTTGTTATCACTTATTTTTGCAGTTTTTTTGCAACTTGCAAAATTTTTCAAGTTTTTTTGAAAGTTTTTGTCATTTTTTAGTTTTCTCCTGCCTCAAGAGCCACATAATCTTCACTGGAGTTTGATTATAGGTTACTTCATTGCCTATAGATTTAATTGAATGTTTTTCAAGATTTTAATATCAGCAATTTTAAAAATATTTGCATTTTTTTCAAATTTTTTTAATCTTTTTATCATTTTTACCGGCATCGTTTCTAGGGACCTCCTCCGAGGTCTGAAAATAAGCTGTCGCAAATTTTCTGAACTTAAGGGAATGGTAATCATTATTTTAATAACTCCAGCAAATGTTATTATTTCTTTTAATAACGCTGTCAACAGCGCTGTTGCCCCCCGCCTCACGGTTGCCCCCTCCGTCCCCATCAGCCCCCCGGGACAGTCAGCCCCCTCCCGGTGGCTACTGACGGTGGCTAGAAAACAAAAAGCTGCACAGTCGAATCAAGATAAAGCTGGCGTCACTAAACTATGGTTAGCTACTGACGAAGCCAACCGCTCGCCAGTCGTTTGAGAGCAATTCGCCCAACGTTAGTCGGTTATGTTTTTAAGATGTTTTCACACCTAGATTAGTTTCACTAGAGGCCCCTAGCTATATTCAGAAGTCTTTCAAGTGCTAAGAGTTGTGAAAGTAATGGGAAGGCCCTAGTTTAAGCATTAAAAGTAATTTTTCTGCAATTTTAAGCCAAAAATGTTGCTATTTTTAGCGCTGTTCGTCATTTTTCAAATTTTGTGTTGGAGCGGTCTGAAATTGGGGTTTGTAAAAGTTGATAGAGGTCTTCTGCAAGGCGAAATTTCTTTTCATGGTCATTTTTGGATCTATGTCTTCATACTACAAACATAGCAATTTCATACTAAGTTCTTCAATTATTTCAAGTTTTTTAAAATTTTTTGGTCATTTTTGAATTTTCCTTACCTACATGTCAAGGAATCTCCTCTAGGGTTTGATAATATGTTATTTCGTTGTTTTTAGTGGTAATGAAGTGGTTTTCAACGTTTTTATGTCGCGAATTTTTGCAATATTTTGATCAAACAGTATTTTTAAATTTTTTGTTCAAAAATTCTCAGTTTTTGAGTTTATCTAAACCCAGTGGACAGGGCACCTCCTCTGGAATTTAATAATAGGTTACAGCGTTATTGGTAGGGCTAATGGAACGGTATTTGACATTTCCTTTTCGAGCATTCTCGCGCACAATTTTTTTTTTCAAATAATCCAAATTTTATCATGTTCCGACTTGAAGCCTGTGAAAAATTTATTGATCTACAAGGGCCAATTAAATTTTTAAAAGTTTTCCTGATGAGTCTCTAGACGGAGTCAAGGCAAGTAAATTGGCTTTGAAAATAAAATAAAATCAAATATAATGGTTTGAAAAATAAAAATCGCAATTTTTGTTTCTTTTTTAGGTTTTTCGTTATTCTATCTTAGGTCTTTCTGTTTAGTGGCCATTTAACACATTTTTAAGGCTTGTCCGTGCAATAATGAGTATTTTTATGTGAATGAATTTTGATCTTTAAGGTAAAAAATCTAAGGAGTAACAGCAATAAAATTATTTTTGTTTCGTTTGTTTGGCTGTTTTAGTTCCTCCAATTTTGGGAAAACTGAGGTCCTTGCGACTTGATTTGGATTGCAAGCTAAAAACTCGAGTGGTCTCATTCGTGCTAATCTATGATTCACGGCAATCGCTTCAAAAAGTTAATCGAATCGATCCGTATGCGATTCTTTTTAACAATGTTGCCCTGAAAATGAACGCAAAGCTGAGCAATGACCAAAGCTGTTCACCATGCAAACAACTTACACGTTTGACCCATGAACTATATTTAACTTCAATCCCGTGCATCGGGAAAGCAATCATTTCCAACCATATTCTTTTTAGTGTTCAAGTGCGGCGTCCATTAAGATGAACCATTTTTAATTGCTCTTGAACGCAGTTCATAGCAATTATTGTAAACGTGTGTGTCTGTTTCTTTATGTAAATTTTTTGCTTGACATTTTTGCGCTTTTCTTCTAGAACATTCTTTGACTTCTCAAGTGACTTTTTCACGCTTTCGTTCATCATTTTTGGGTGATCTCTAGTGGTCCGAAGAAAAGCTTCTTGCTAATATAAGATCGGTTGCAGCGTAGGAAAAGTACGTGACTCGTAGAGCAGTGGGTAGTGCCGGTGGTCATGGATCTGGAGGTTAGTGTTTCCCATCCTGGTGGTGTCGAGGTTTTTTGCACCCATATAGAAAAATTGATCTAGACCATGAAATTAATTGCCTCGCCTGTCATTCAGGAGCAATTCTTCCGACATTTGTCGGTTTATGTTTAACAGTTGTTCCGAAAAATGTATAGATTTGAGAAGTCTGATCTTGTTCAGTCTCATTTCTCTAAGGAGTTTCATCATAATCTGTCAAAATAAATTTTCTGTTTTTATATTAGTTGTAAATAATAATTAGACCGCGCTGAGTGTAAATATTTCAAAATAACAAGCGGAAGACGGAAAGATTATTTTTTCAATATATCCACTTTTTCAATATATGTTTTTTCAATATATCCATTTCAATATATCCTTTTTTTTAATATATCCGTTGCCGATTGGAGGTTCTAAGTGTTTTTCTTTATCTTTAAGGGCCGATTAAATTTTTAAAAACGTCTTGTTTTTCTATCTTAGCTTTTTCCCTTTTTAGTGGCCAATAAACCCCTTTCAAGGCTTGTCTATGGGTTAATGGGTGTTTTTAAGTGGATGAAATTTGACCTTTAAGGTAAAAGCTTCATGAGTTATAGCAATGATTTTAATCGGTTTAGTTTGTTTGCTTGTTTTAGTTCCTCCAATTTTGGGACTGTTCGCCTTTTGGCTGCCAATGTTAATTGATACGCTGGTCAGATGCAGTAATTCTATCTTTCTCATCTTATTCTTTGGACTGTATTTCATGACTGGTCCTGCTATACTTTTTGTTTCGACGTCTGACGCGTTTTTTGTTTTACATTTGTTCACACAACAAAGATGAAAAGTAAAATATTCTTAACGACTTCTTCCTCTCATTAACGGAGTTTTCGCGTGCATTTCTCGTTCTCTCTAGCAAAAGTTTTTAAGTCATTTGCGTGATTGGATTTTGATCATACGTGACTTACCTCACTGAATGAGTTGACTTTCGCCCTTTAAAATTTAAGTTTAATTTGAATTAGTTCAAGGTCAGAGGAATTCACATGTGAATAGGCTAATCTAAATTTGAAAAGTCTTCTGCGCAATGAATTTGAACAACCTTTATTAATTTATCGCTGAATGTTTTTTCATAGTTTGTTGAGCGGCGTCGATTTTTTTTTCATTTTATATCTGCGTGTTTCTTTTTTAATAAAAGGCGCGCAAGTCTATTCTTTCGCAGCTACTCCGGCAATCTGCCAGCTATGATTTACGCAATTTTTAGCTTGACCAAATATTCGTCTAACCCTTTCACCTTTTTCGTTCTCAAAAACGGGTATAAATTGTCTGAATAGCTCTTTTAGAGATTGGCGCTTCACTAGTATGCCATTCACCGAAACTGTTTTGAGAAGACCCACCTCAAAAAACCCCCCGTCCATCCCTCTTTCACCTGGCGATTCGATCCCACCTCTCTGCCCTCGATCACGCGAGTCTACCTATCTCTTGACCCCCGACCAACTCAAGAAACTGATGAAAATGGGTGAAAGGGACTATTAGAACAGTGACTACTGTAAGGGAGAAAATTCTAGAAACCCGGACCAGTGTAGCTTAGTGAAAGAGTAGTGATTAATCTACGTTTATAATTCCGGACTGTTGTCAGTGTTTTGTGTTTTTCTATTGATTTTTGTCTAGACACACATTTTTACTCCTTTTTCTGTTCCCCCTGTTGAGGACAACGACGAAAAAACGACAATCGTTTTGTAAGAAATCTCCGTTTTTGTAGTTTTGTCCTCGTTATCGTCGTTTTGTCGTCGTTTTCGTCCTTTTGTCGTCGTTTTCTTCAAATTCATTAGTTTCCGTCGTTTGAGTCGTCTTTTACGTGTAAGAAATGATCGTTTTGTCGTCGATTTTCTGTCGTTTCCTTTGCCGTTTTTTTCTCAAATGAAATCGTTGGTTTTTATTGTTTTTTCGTCGTTTTTTGTCATTTCACGTCATTTTTTTCGAAAGAAATTGCCGTTTTTTGATTGTTTTTTGTCGTTTAATTGCTCTTGAAATAGTTTTTCTCTATTGTTCTCGTTAGAGCATAACTTTAGTAAGGACCTGATAGCGCAGTGGAAGTGCTTTAGGTAATATATTGGGAGTTCAATGATTCGAATCACAGTGGGGATTCCATTTTTGCGTCGTTTTTTCGGCACATAAAAATAACGATGAAAAAACGATCATTTCTTCCATAAAAGTAATGACGAAATAACGAACAACACGACGATTTCCACGTAAGGACTTTGATCGTTTTTGTCTAAGGAAAACGATTAAAGAACGACGATTTCTTACAAGTGAAAAACAAAATTCTGCAACACGGGCAATGGTCCAGACAGCCTGCGGTCGGATTGAAGGAGTTTAAACCTCTTCCATCCGACCGGAGAATGTCTGGACCACGGTCTGTATGAACAGAAAAAGGAGTAAAAAATTGTGTGTCCAGACAAAATTCATTTCAAAACCCAATTGCTGAAAACACTTATACCCGGGTCGAGGTTTTTGGGTGAATTTTTGTAAGAAATACGGTGATTGCGGTGAATGCGGTGAAAATAAGTATTTCACCGCATGTCACCGCATTTCTAACGTAAAATCACCACTAAATTCACCGCGTTTCTTACAAAAGTTCACCGCATCAACTTTTGCGGCAAATTAATGTAAGAAATGCGGTGAAAGCGGTGAATTTTTGTAAGAAATGCGGTAATTGCGGTGAATGCGATGAAAATAAATACTTCACCGCATTTCACCGCTTTTCTTACAAAAATTCACCGCAAAATTCATCCCATTTCTTACAAAAACTCACCGCATTTGCTTTCCAACGTTTACTCAATCTGGTTTAAATTCATAGGAAATATCAAAGAAGTAAGTGACATTTTGCGAAGTGGAAAAAGCATGTGATGACATGCAGGAAGTCAGAGGTTCTAACCCGTGTAAGGACGATTATTTTTTGTAAGAATACTTAGAACGCTGTGAAAATAAATAATTCACCGCGATTCACTGCATTCAGCGCAAAAAGATGTAAGAACTACGCGGTGAAAATTTTTTTTCACCGCATTTAACTCCATTTCTTACGAAAATTCACCGCCAAACCTCGACCCGGGTAGGTGTAGATGTACATCACAACTCTTTCCCTATTTGAATTGAAAATGATAATCCCTCTATACTTTTCCCCGAAAAAAGCAGGGAAACGATGCGTAACAACATAAGATTGGAGTTATCAGAGCTGAGCAGACAGCGGTGTCTTAACCAATTGCAAATGCTATGCAGAAAACTATATGCTTTCGACAATATCCATTACATTGGTGATGTCAGCAACCCTCTTTCCCTCCAGACAAGAAATTATCGTTTCACGGATCTTTTTAGTCACTTTTAGTTTGTTACGGAGAATAGTTGATATAAAAATCATTTAAAAAATCTGTGATTCATAGAAAATTAAAGTAGAATCATTAAAATGTTTTATAAAGCACGGAAATCATAAAGAACTCATAACAAAATAATACTAAACTTTATAAAGTTTTCAGCATTAAATACCAATGGAGCATTGTGTGATCTTTTGATGGTGTTCTAATAAATAACCCTGACCCATCGGATCTCTGGGACCCTAACTCGGGTAGTAAAAAAACCAGGCTGCTCAGAATGGCCCACTAACAAGTTAGATACGAATACTATGATTAGAGCTTAAGTATGAAAAAACTCAAACTGATTATCCCAATAGACTATGATAATCCAACTGTTTCGCCTTTTTAAACATTACACCGCAAATAATAACTTCCATAGGAATTCTGGGCTTTTTCGCAAAATTTTAATTTCGCCTAATCAACTTAGCTCTCGGAGGCCTTTATTAACTGTGGATAGTAGACGCAACTTTGGTACGTAGTAAATGAAATTATTAGCCGATCAGAATTGAGTATTCAAATGTGCATATAAATTGTTCCAAATAAGATGTAAATACGTCCTATAATATACGTAGAAAGTTCCAAAAAACTTCGTTTAACCTAATTTTAAGTAAATATAACCACGATATGTATCGATTAAGGTGGTTTTCGGCTTAATATTTTTAGGTTTTCTAGACAATTGTTGACTGAATACGAACTAATTTGATGTCAATGATATCAGACGAAAAAACTTGTTAAATGAGCATCGAAAAAAACTTCCCGTCTAAGTTTCACACTATAAAAAATGTCTAGGTAATTTTACCTGCAACGTTTGCAGGTAAGCAAAACTGCAGGTAACATTACCTGCAAAATTACCTGCAAAAAATTGATGCGTGCAATTAACCTAGAATACGTAACCTAGAATTTACCTGCATACGCAAACAACAAAATTATATTAAGTATGTAGCTATCAGTGAAAAAAAAACATTTAAAAAATTTTATTGAGGTTTAGATAATATTCCTCAATGGAAGATTAGAAGGAAACAAAGTCAGTCCGAGCAGAAAACTAGAAAAATTCAGCAGAAATTAAAATGCCGTATATCATCTATAATCCTCGCTGTCGGTAACTAATTTTTGGCGTGCTCCTCTTGACTTTTCATTTTGTGTTTACATGGCTAAAACTGACTGTTCAGATAATAAGGGGCGGGAATGTATTGTATGAAATTTTGGCCACAGATTCATTACTTTCCTCCGTATTTTCTCGTGCCGATTTTAAAAAAGACCATTTTGCGATCTTCAAAAAGCTGTCCATAATTGCCAACAATGTTAGTAGCTATCAGTAACCTATCAGACTAAGTGAAGGACCATTCGACTCCACAATCAAACTTTATTATAGCTGCGAAGCTGTAAGCTGAGCGAAGCTATATTGCGGTGCTCTTGGTTTTTTTTGTTTCGTCGTCTGACGCTCTTTTCGTTTTACATTTGTTCACACAGCAAAGCTGAAAAAATCAAATTTTCTGAATGACTTCTTCCTCTCACTAACGGATTTTGAGCGCGTGACGTCATTCCTCACTCGCTTTAGCAAAAGTTTTTAGGTTATTTGCGTGATTAAAGTTTGATCATACGTGACTTACCTCACTCCATAAAATGACATTTGAGCTTTAAAACTAAAGTATAATTTGAATTTGTTTCAGGTCAAAGGAACTCATTTGTGCAGTAAAGGTCCCTAATAAGAGGTTTCTGCGGAATGAATTTTAACAAGCTTTATTAATTTATCGCTGAATGTTTTTTACCTAGTTTTTTTTGAGCGGCGTCGATTTTTTTTCAATTTAGATCTGTGTTTGTTTCTATCTCTATTATATGGCACGCAGGTCTATTCCTTCGCAGCTATTCCGGCAATCTGCCGGCTATGTTATGTTCAATGTCGAGAATCAATATTCAAAGCAATCTGATTTGCAAAACGCAAAAATAAATGTTTACAAGCACAAAAATCAAAAACAAAACACCCAAATAAGAAACAAGAGACAGATTTGGGCCATGAAAACAGTATTGAGATGAATAGAATGTATTCGCTTAGCAAAACTTTGTCGAAGCAGAAAATTGGTTTTTGGGGTATTTTGGATCATTTAGGTAAAAGCCTACTCTCTAATGCGAGAGAAAATTGAGAGAAAATAATGCTGAATGGTTCAATTTTGAGTATTTTTGGTCAATCTTGAGGCAATTAAAAAAAATCAAAATTATTACCGAAAATTGATAAACCGTATTTTCGAGCATAAAACCGTCCAATTTAGTGGATTACCGTTCCTTATTCACGAAATTGCAAAAAAATGACCAAAAATATGGAAAAATTGGACAAAAGCATAAAATTTTGACAAATTGTCCAAGACAATTTCTCTCAACAAGAAGGTTCGTAAATTGTGAAACCCAATACACAGAAAAATTTGTGAAAATTTTCACAAACTCCGGCCTAAAAAAATTTATGAGTTCCCATAATTTTTCTCGTCGCTCGTTTATGTACCGTTTCGCCCGCGTCCTTTTTCCTCCTTCAACTTTTCCATTCTCTGTGTTCCATTTTTCCAATAACGTCGCTCTCCCAAAACTTCGTTTTTTCGTTTTCTTCAGCTACTTTTCCGGATTTCGATGTAGTGTGTCATATTTGATGAAGTATGTTGTTGTTTTTGCTGTAGTATGTGGAGTATGCTAGTAGGCTGGTTCTTTGTTTAGGTCTTATAGCTTTCTAGGGTGAGACTTAAGTTTATTCTCGCGTTACGGCTGGATTGTTTCTTGACTTTTCTTGACTGTCCCGTTTTTTTTGCGTTGCGCGTTTTTCGCTCGACTTCCCTTTGTCCCGTTGCGTCGCGCACTGCTCGCTCGACTTCTCGTCTGTCCCGTTTCTGTTAGGTCGCGCATTGCTCGCTCGACCTCCCGTGTGTCCGTTGTCTCCCTCCGCGTTGAGCGCATAGCGTTAAGCGCTCCACTTCTGTTTTTGTCGGGCACTGTGTGCTCGACGACCTTTTCTGCTCCTTGGGCAGTTTCTTTTACAGACTGTCTACATTGTGCTGTGTTTTGGTGCCTTTTGCGTTGGGGTTTTTTGCGTTGATTTGGTTTGTTTGGAGTGTGCATATAATAGATAACCGTGTGCAGTGGTAGTTTTGCTGGTTTTGGAAACAATAACATCGTGATGTCTAATAGTCATTATCAAAAAGTCAAAAAGTTGTACGCTGCCAGTTCAAAGCGTGAGGCTGAATTGCATGCTATACATGAAATCTCTCATTGTATAAATAGTCAAAGTAGGCAAGTGAAAGTTGAACGCCTAGTAACAAAGTGCAACGAAGCGTTTATGACTGTTGTAGACAAAAATGAGGACCTGATTGCATTTGCTGGAAAAACGGAGGATCCAAGTGCACTTGTTCTTTCATTAGAGTCTTACCTGTAGGCAATGACCACTAAAAACGACAAGATACTCACTTCAGCACAAAACTATATCAACTCTGCTGATGAAAAAATGAGCGAGTTTCAGAAACCGAGTGTTTCCATTTGTTCTAGAGTTCCCTCACTGATGGCCTCGTTAAAAAACATCTAGTCAGCGTAAACATGGTTACCTAATAGGTAAAATGAAGCACAAAGAAATTGAAAAACAAAAAGAGACAGCCTTTCGCCTCTCTAAACAGAAAAAGCAAATGGAATTAGATGAACTGGAGGAAAACATAAGGAAACGGTTGGCAGAGGGAACTCTGCAAGAGTTTGAATTGCTGGACGCTGTTTCCAAAGGTAGCCACTCTGAAACAACTGCGAGTGTCAGGAGCTCTATGACAGTTGAAAAACCTGTCCAGGACTTGATCAACACCTCACTTGCTTTAAAGTTTAACATTGAGGAGAAAACTAGTGAACCAGAGGTTACGATTGACCCTCCAGAATGCCCTAGCCACAACAAATGCAAAACAGTTGAAGATCAGAACACTGACATTTCAAGGCATTCTATTCCAAAAACCTGTCGAGGCAATTACATTTTAAGCAATGAGACCTTAGAGCAACTTGATCCTTGTTATACCTCACCTGAAGAATTTTTGGCTGCCGCTAACACACAGGCGTTGTCCCAGGCGCACCTAACGGTGCAATTGGATCAAACAGGCCAACAAGGCATGGCGCTTCCGAGCGTAATTAACCCAGGAACCGCAGATAATCACCCGTCTTCTGTACACGCCCCAGGGGCTTGTTCACCATCCATTCAACAGCCCGTTTGACCACAAATCAGTCAAAATAATTCGTCCAATTTTTTTCCCACACGCAAAACTTCAAATTTCACAATGCAGGGGACCTGAAACATCAATTTGCCTGGAAACAATCCGGCCCAGCGTATATGCTCCCAACAACAGATTAAATATGTTCCCCGAGCCTCAAACGCCACTCTTCCTCCTTTTCCAACAAAAAATATTCCAACCCCCACAAAAAGTGTTCCCTTGCACCCAAGAGCCCCACCAAGTCAAAACACTCAACAGCACAACTCAGAACCCGCTCATCCTAATGACCTTCCCATTCCGAACCCATTTTTCGCACTTAACCTCGCTGCTCCAATCCCACTCACCCATTGATTAATCAACCTCTCGTCAACAACACTTTTCAGAATAAAAATAACCGATTCCACAAAGTCGTACCTCCCGTTGCTACTCCTGTCCCCAAATATGCCCAATATCCCTCTTGGCCAACACTTTGTGCCGAATATGGGTCATTGGCGTTTTCCAAAGCACAGAGCGTCAATAGTCAACCAAGACACTACCACTGTCAATAGTGTGCCTCCAAATATACAGGCACACATCGCACCCTCAAGCACTAACGCTCCACTACGAATACATCAGAATTCACCCCTTTTGATTGATATGCAATCACCATCCGGCGCACAACAAGAAAACCCGATCGCAACTAGTTGTATTGTTGTTCCTGGTCTAGACACTACGGTTTTTCAGCCAACAAACCCTTATGTTGGGCCCACTCCGTTAATTTGGAGTGGTCCGCAGGTGTCTGCACCTGCCTCTTCAATTCCGGACAATGCGTCATTGATTAGAGAATTAGCTGATACAATAACCAGCAGGAAAATGACCCCTTGCCGAATGGAAACAGTTCAATGGCAACCCATTACAGTGGCATAAGTGGTATGGTCAATTCGAAAGCGCGATTGACTCGCAGTCGCTCACTGATGACGTTAAATTGACGTACCTTAAAGCACTCGTCACCGGTAAAGCAAACATTGAAATCGCTGAGTTTGCTTACTGTGGATTAATGTTCGAGGATGCACTAAGGACTTTAGAACGTAAATTTTGTCAGCGCCAGGCAGTCTTAAGTACACACTTGGATAAACTAAGCAATTTTCCACCTCTTAAAATGCACAATAGTGATAACATCATTAACTATTCTGCAGCCATATCCAGCCTCGTTGGGGTTTGTTTTCAAGTCACTATCATACGATGCTGACTTCAAGAGCGCTTCCCTACTTAACCAAACGGTACAAAAGTTACCACCAAACATGAAAGAGTTATGGTCGCTCTTTACGGTTAAAAAGCACTGGGTTAAGCCTACCTTCCTTGATTTTAACGATTGGTATAAAGAAAAGGCTGTGGGCCATGATCTTATGAAACAAAGGGCAACCAAGACAAAAACTGAAGAAGACAGCACTTGAGTAACCAAGACCAAAACAGCCTCAAAATTGTTTGCGTCAAATTCACATCAAAAGGAAACAAAGAAGCAAATGCCATCTTCTTCCACAAAAACTTACTCTCGGTGCATTATATGCAAAGGCGACCATCGGCTATGGGAGTGTCGAGTTTTCAAGGGAAAGACTCCAACCCAGAGAGCCAAGTTGGTGGCGGATAACAAACTTTGCTTTTCGTGCTTAAGGGACAAGCACACGTTACGCCAGTGCCCTCAATCAAGAAATTGCCAAGCAGAGGGGTGTAATAGTTCGCATAACACACTATTGCATGGAACAGGTAGGGGTTTTCCCAGCAAAACAGTCAACAAACCCCAGTACTGTCTAGTCTTCTGGCAACATAGGTAAAAAAAAGCAACCTCTAGTCAACTCCAGCCTAATAAGATCACAACAATGTCATCTGATACTGATGTTAAGGGGCTTATTCAGGTAACGCAATTGCAGTTCGTCAATTCATCCGGTTTAGATACCAAGGCTTTAGTTTTCTGTGATACCGCCTGCAGTAACTCTTGGGCGGCCCGTAGTCTCGCAGATAGATTCGGTTTGTACGGTAAAGCCCTAAACCCTAACCGTCAAGGGTATTAATACCGAAGCAGTTGATACTAGGGTTGTTGAAGTTACTGTGAAACCAGGAGAACATCAGGATTTAGAACCCTTTACCATCAACCCTTTCGTTAAAGGGAGTCTGAACGTCGGCTCGGATATAATTAATGTACAGGCCTTGCAAGTGACTTACCCACACTTAGCAGTTCTTGATCCCGTAACATATTCCTACAAAGACATTGAGATGATACTCGGACAAGATGTCTATCATGCCATCCGCCCGTTAGAATATTTCTCTGCTGATGAGAAGCGTTCACCCGTTGCCCTACGCTCACACATAGGTTGGGTCTTAAGCGGTCCGTTACCATCGAGTTCGTGTTTAACCTCAACGTGCTTTAAAGTAAATATCGAATTTGACAATGAGTTAGCAAGCCAAATAAAGTCCTGGTACGACATTGAATCATTTGGGGCAAGCAAGCAGGTCGACCCACGATTTGCAGCAGATGCAAGGGCTCACGAAGTCCTTTAGAGTACCACCATACACAATGGCCTGAGATATGTTGTCGGAATGCCGTGGGCAGCAGACAACACCAAGCTCCCAAATAATTACTTCTCCTCCCTTGTGAATTTAAAATCTCTGGAAAAACGATTGGCCAAGGATGAAGACCTTAGAGAGAAGTATACTAAAACCATTAAGGAAGATCTAAATATGGGGTATGTAATTGAGGTTATCCAAATGCTCACAAAGTTGAGAACTGGTCTGTTAAAGAGTGGTACCTACCACACCAGCCGGTTTTAAACCCGAATAAACTGGGCAAGGTACGTAGGGTGCTCTATGGAGCAGCAAATTCCATGGTGCCTCGCTGAATAAGTCCCTGCTCACTGACTCTGATCTGCTTCAAAACCTTATTTACGTACTTCTTCGCTTCCCACAACACCCATATGCCGTCTCTGCCGACATCGACCGAATGTTTCTATAGACTGGCGTAATACCATCAGATCAACAATCACTTCGCTTTCTGCGGCGGAAGGACCCCACAACTAACGTTGCAGTGTATCAATTTACGCGCCATATTTTCGGGTCTAAAGACTCGCCTATATGCGCCAACTATGCATTACAACGCACTGCTAGAGACAACGCAAATTTTACCCTGAAGCTGCAAAAGCCGTTTTCAAAAACTTTTACTTGAACGACTACCTTGACTCGGTCGAGTCTCCTGATGGAGCCATCAATAGATCGAAGAAATTGGTTTATCTTCGCCATCTCGGTGGGTTCAAGCTTACAAAGTTTGTAAGCAATGTACCAAATCCGGCCGAACGAATTGATTGTTCTCCTCGATCTACTGAGCCCAAGGTTATTGTTTCACGCCAAGAGGATTCATTGCACGTGCTTGGGCTAAAGTGGGACCACACTAATGACACTTTAGTTGTGAGTAGGGGTAAAAGTTGTGCTATCAACAAGTCCGTCACGCAACGCTTTGTCCTAACTCTTGTCTCGAAAGCCTTTTGACCCCATTGGCCTTGTTGCACCGTTTACCGTCGGTGCGCGATTGCTCTTAAAAGACATCTGGCGTGCCACAAGACAACAATGGGATGACGAGCTCCCACAGGAAATGGTCCAAAGATTTTTGGTTTGGAGCACGGACTTACCAAAGCCTGAAAACATCAAAATTTCTCGAAGTTCCTTTAGTGGACCCTCTGATAATATAGAGTTGCATATGTTCGGTGACAGTTCCCAAGATATTTTCATTGCAGTCGAAGTCTTGCGAGCCCCAGAAAAGAATCCTACGGGCGAAGAAAAAACAGAGCTTGCGTTTGTTTTGGGGAAAGCGCGCATGGCGCCCAAGAAAGTAATGACTGTCCCAAAACTCGAATTATAAGCAGTTCTACTTGCCGCTCGACTGAAAAGGGAAATTACACAAGCACTTACTGTAACTGTTAACCAAGTATTCATGTGGACAGACAGCACGACCGTTCGTCAGTGGATAAACTCTAATGAAAAGCAACCAGTCTTTGTTGCAAACAGCGTTTGCGAATTTTTGGAGTATACCAGCGTTGACCAATGGAACCAAGTCGCAACTAAGGATAATCCAGCTGACGCTCGCACGCGTGGAATGTCCGCTGAAGTTTTGCAACTAAGCAGTTGGGTCAACGGTCCCCTTTTTTCTAATTCAAGTTTCCCTTTTGTACCGAACAAAAACGTCCTTAATAACATCAAGCTTGGCGTCAACCAAGCTGTCACTATTGAAGATACTGTTTCTCTGGCTACATCTGTCAATAAACAGACAACTCCCGTTCCTTCATTCTTTCCGTTTGATAAGTTTAGTTCTTATCAAAAGTACTTGCGCATTGCCCCATACGTTCTCCGGCTTTTGCCGAAACATGCCGGCTACCGTAACCTCGATGGTAGCATTACTGACACTACTGAGCTTGACGAAGCCGAGCGTCATCTATAGTACTTGGTGCAGGGAGAGTCTTTTGAAACCGAAATAAAAGATCTTCTTGAAAAAAAATCTGTTAAACGGAGTAGCCGATTTGCTCCACATTAACCGTTTATTAGTCCAAACGGGCTAATCCGTTCCTCGGGCCGCATCAAGCGGTTAATGGAAGTTGGGTTTAACGTTAAGTACCAATCATCTTAGATGCACTTCGTCCGTTTGAAATACTGTTCCTTGAACACACTCACGTAAAGCATTATCATCAAGGCGTTCAATACCTAAGATCAATTGTGCAGGAACACTATACAGTACTGAAACTAAGATAATCTTTGCGTTCCATCAAAGCACACTGCCTGAGATGTCGAGAATTCCAAGCTGTAACTATGCAACAAATCATGTCTGCATGTTTCCTCACTTCACAAACACTGGCGTTGACTACTTTGGGCCGTTCTATGTTACTGTAGGCCGCACTACTGAGAAAAGGTGGGGCTTCCTCTTCACCTGTCTCACGACTCGCGTTGTCCATGTCGAGATAGTTACATCCATGGACACCAGTTCTTGTGTTATGGGAGTCGAGCAGTTTGTGTCACGTAGTGGTACACCTGCCCTGATTTGGTCGGACATTGGCACTAACTTTATTGGAGCGGAGAAAGAACTCCGAGAAAAGTGGAACATTGTCAACATTGCAGCTGAGCTCACTCTCAAAGGTATAAAGTGGAGGTTCAATCCACCCAGCGCACCACATCAGGGTGGTATCTGGGAGAGTTTGGTACGCAGTTTCAAGCGCGTGTTGTATACTATTGTTGGAACGCGTCGCCTCACGGATGAGGTACTGCATACTATCATTTGTCTCATGGAGATCGCTCTCAATTCGCGTCCGTTAACATCCGTAAGCGCTGATCCATGGGATTTGAACGCTATAGCGCCCAACCAATTTCTTTTTGGGAGAATACTCTACCGGTATCCCGTCTGTTGTCGGCTATATTGAGTTTTACTATCGTAAACGTTACGCCAGTGCGCAGTCGTTCGCTAATGCAATCTGGTTTTGTTGGATCAGAGAGAACGTACAGACCCTGAGCCGCCGCTCTAAGTGGCAGACACCTGCCAAGCAACAACTTAAGACCGGTGACCTGGTTTCGATAGTTGAGGAAACCAACCCTAAGGGTTACTACCCAACCGCTCTGATTGCGGAACTCCGTTAAGGCTCCGATAGCATCGCGCGCTCCGCCGTCTTACGTACGTCGACCGGTTCACTCGTCCGTCTGCTTGTAAAACTTGTACCAGTTTTCGCAACAACTTCTTCCGGGCCGGAAAATGTTACGTAGTAAATGAAGTTATTAGCCAATCAGAAATGAGTATTCAAATGTGCATATGAATTGCTCCAAATAAGATGCAAATACGTCCTATAATATACGTAGAAAGTTCCAAAAAACTTCGTTTAACCTAATTTTAAGTAAATATAACCACGATATGTATCGATTAAGGTGGTTTTCGGCTTAATATTTTTAGGTTTTATAGACAATTGTTGACTGAATACGAACTGATTTGATGTCAATGACATTCGAAAAAAAAATGTTAAATGAGCATCGAAAAAATCTTTCCGTCTAAGTTTCACTTGTTGCTTTCTACATTACTAATACTTATGCGTTGCTTACAGTTGAATACGTTTGATAGATTGAATTGAATTCCCGAACTACAGTTTGTTTTTACTGAGTTAACAATCTTTTAGGGCACTGAAAAGTATTTTACTTTTTAGGCCAGGGTTAATATATTGCATTATTCTTGCACAATTCTTGAAGAAAATATCAAGATTTGAATCCATTCCTCGCTAACGTACTTAATAAGCTATTCAGAAGCCAAGTTCTAAATAGCCATAGTCAGCCTCTCAGTGGCTATTACTTGAGCAATCTTCGTTTTTAAAAACAAAATAGTTTGGTCGCAGTTTTGTTGATCTGTTTTTTGCAGTCAAAAAATTTGAATGGTTTTGTAGCTATAATTATTTCATACTATCTAAAGGAGTTGTAATGTATTGGAACGCTGTGTCTTTTTTAAGTTCTCTTCAATATTTTGAATTTAACGAAAAATAAAAACTCGAAGTAGTAAGAGAGCAAAAAAACCAGCAGTGTAAGGGAACTGATTTTTTTCAAACAGTCTCAAAAGTAGAATGATATATTGTTGTTAAAGGAAATTTTCCGGTTTTGAGGGAGATTATTTTTTGGTGTGGCAATTTGAATTATGTTACCAACCACGAAAACTAATAATGCTTAAACATGTGTACTTATGGTGTAAAAAATCAATTGTGTGTATCCCTCAATGGGCATCTGAGAGTTTTTGTGGTTTCAATCCTTTTTGCTTTCAAAAATTTTGGAAAATTAAGTTTTTTCCCGTATTTGCCGTTTTTCGTCACCTAAAAGACAAGTCATAGCTACTTGGTAATAAAACTATATGGTTTTATTTCAAAAATAATGATTAATTAGACTAATTTTGATGAGAATTAATTAGATTTTTCATTGCATTGTTGAAAATTATTGGTTCAAATGTTTCGCATAATGTGCTTTCATCAGTTATTAGTGAGTTTTAGTTTTGCCGTATTTGTTCTTCTTTATATTCTCCTAAGGAGATTAAAAGAACCTTTTTTATTTAGCAAAAAGATTTTGTTGGTTTTCATGGCCTGACTTTTCTCCTCAAGAACTTCTTGTCTTTTTCTACTCGGAAAACGGAAACGAAAAACACAAGAATTTCCCGGAAGTCAGTAATTTCTTTTCACCTAAACGGTTTTGAAAACAGACATTTTTCATGTAAAGGGCTCTTCTTAGAGTTTAGGCCGCCAATCCATTCAACCATTCCATTCCTGCCCCACATCTGACCCCCACTTCACCCCAAACACTGCACATTGTTCCAATCGCAACCCAGCGCGGTTGACTCCTCCCGTTTGACATCCCCCACCACTCGAACCCCACGCCACCTCAATTAAAAATAATCTAGTCTTTCTAAACCGTAGCTAGCTACTGACAGAACTCACCACTCTCTAGACGTCTGGGAGCAATTGTATGTCTCTTTTATTGTTCTATGATGTTGTCACCATGTCTCATGTCAAGCTTCTAGCTTTTGCTTGCCTGATAAATATAGTAAAATTAAAATGACGCAATTCAGTATAATTTCACAAATTCAGTTGATATTACCACCACTCCACTATTCAATTTTTGCCACAAAGCACTGAGAAATAACCTAAAATTCAGCAGAATTGAGACCTTCTGCATCATAACCACGCACTCGAAAAACAGCATTTTTTTTATTGAAAATTAGCTGCATCCGCAAATGGCCCAATTACATAAGACTAGACCAACCTAAAAGCAGCAGCGCTCTAGCAAAAGAGATGCGACATCTCAAAATAGCAGTTGTCTTCAAATTCGTAAAATTATTTCTCATTTTTTTTGTTTTAGCTTGTTGATAATTTTTTCATTTAATTTCATTTCTTTAATATAATTTTGGTCTCACTTCTTCCATTTTTGAGAGACTTGTCGAAATATTTAGCTGACTTGCTTCTATCTAGTAGGATCATTAAATTATTTTCAAGGAATTGTTCTGTGAACTTGCTGGTAATGAGTTCTTAATTTTAAAAGAAGTGTTTTCTCTTTTTATTTCAAGATGTCAAATCCGAATCTAATTTTTAAATCAAGTCATATTCCACAAGCAGTGTCACGCAATCCGAAAACGACAAAACTCCTAAATCATCTAGAGATCGTCAATACAGGTAAAGCAAACGACCTCTATTCCACACGTCCCATTCACTTTCTCAGTTCATTACTCTTCGATAAAAACAACCAAGAACCAAAAACCCCTTAAGGGACAAGATATATATTGCTAGGCTGACTTTTGTTATAGTTAATAATAAATATTTTCCTCTGAAAATGTTTGGACAATGAGTTGCAATCTAACGCAAATTTGAGTTTTCTTGCCATTATTGATAAACGTGATAGGTACCCGGAGGTTGGAGGCAGAGTAAATCAGCGCTGAATCAGTAGATACATTCTGTTTTTCTGGATGGCCAGTACTCTGTTCCAGTCCCAATTTAAACGGCCCAGTCTTGATTTTTGAGTAAAACTTACTGCATGAAAAATAATATGCTCAGCTTAACTCCCGCCAACAAGGTTAGATTTACATGCGACTCGAACTTCCGCGTGTGTACTTGGAACACTTAGTTTGCTTTTGGGCTTTTTTGCAGACAACTTGCTCATCTCTACAGTTATACACAAAAATCACAGCCTAAACAAGTGACAGCCTAAACAACATTGTTTGGGGATGTTCATGATTTTTTAAAGTTTAAGTTGCTAAGTTTCATTCCAAGTCTTAATCACAAGTTGACTGAAGTTTGCTCAAGATGTTTTGGACTCACTAAGGTTTGACAAGTGTCGCCAATTCCTAAGATTTGTAAAAGGCTGCGATCAGTACTGATTTCGTAATTCAAAAAGAAGCATTTCTATTGATGCTCACTGATGACGCCCTTGGATTTTACAAGCGCAAAACTTGTTCACCAGCTTTTTTAATGTTATTGAAAGTCAGGTAACAATACTTGATAGATGAAAGGCGGTCTCTTGGCAATTTAGCCATTTCCATTTTTATCAATTTTACCCAACTCTCCATTGTAATCAACTCGCCATTATACCCAAGGTCTTTGTACCCTTAAATCAACTTTCATATTTTCGTTCAATACTGTAAATTAGCGATAACCATAGTAAACGTGTTCTAGCAGATTAATGGCCATAGCTATGTCTCCGCAACCCGCGGGACGCGATAGGAAACTATCACTACAGAACATTAGAAAACATCATTTGGGCTTACATGGGCTTCAGTAAGTTAAAAAGTAAATGCAATTGCGACTGCTAGGTTGGAGTAGGGTACTTCAACACAATGAATATCATAACAAATCATCGGATGTAATCGCATTGGGTAAAAAGGCAGGTTGGGTATAATGGCATCGTGCAACGTGCCCAATCAGGTAACCATGACAATCATACAAGATAATTGACCTATTGAAGCACCGAATCAATTGAATCATTTGACAGGGGTAATCAGGAATAAGTATAAGGCTTGGAACTACGTGTGCCCCAGTTGAGACGTCAAATTATGAAAAGACCGTGGTCGACCAATATCGGATAGAGAAAGACAGTGGTCGACCGATGTTGAGTATGAAAAGATTTTATGTTGACGTTAATAGTCTTGGTCGACTTTATGTCTGCCCTTATGGTCTTGGTCGACTTAAGGTCAACCCTAATGGTCATGGTCGGCTTCAGGTCGACCGATATGGTCATGGTCGACTTTAGGTCAACCGATATGGCAATAGTCGACTTTGAGTTTTGACAAATACGTTTTTGCATTCAATGTAGTTTCAGGTGTTAATTGTTTTATTTCAGTTTGCAAAAAATTATGGCCAAAGACAAAAAACATTTTTTGTTCCAAATTTTTTTTCGAGCCAACATATTGTCCTTCTATTTTATATCATTGACATGTTTCTAGTGCATTTGATGCTATCTTTGTACATACGGGGTACTCAACACTCAGTTTAAAGTACCCATGATCCCCTAAAAATGCACCGAGCATTTGTTAAAAGAGACCTATGAGCAGACTTAAGGTCGACCGTACTGGATGTGAAAAGACCATTGGTCGACTTATGAAAAGTTTAAGTCGACGATATCAGATATGAACAGACTATTGGTGGACCAAAATTGGATATGAAAAGACCGTTGGCCGACTTATGAAAAGACTTTAGGTCGAAGATCACTAAGGAAGTCGACCTTGTATTTAAGGTAGGGAAATTACCCCCCATGTCGACTTTATAAGTCTTTTCTCAAAGTCGACCTCTCAACTGGGGTGATTATAACTTTTAAATACTAATTTGATTCTGGATTCGATTGGCAAAATCAGGGTGAGATTTTGGCACTATTGTTTAATAAACAGCAGTAGTGAACTGCAAGGCTTTATAATAATGGTGTAATAGTAATATAGTGAAATGATGGTGAAACGAAAAGAAATCGTTTGCAGTGAAGTTACCAACTATGGGAACAGAGAAGTGGAGAAACATTCGAACAGATGTGGACAATCAAGTGACAACCATCGAATATCCGAAACAATTAGAGGGTGCTGATCTCTTCTTCTGCCCTGTCGAGTGCTTAGGTGAAATTTAACAAGTCGTTTTCGAATTTGCATGCAGTTAATTCATAGTCAAAACCATATCGGGTCAAGTTTCTGTCGAAAAAATAACGTACGAATTCCGGTGAATAGTAGTAAAAAAAAGTCATTTTTCACCGCAAAACGTCCGCATCCAATTTTCAAGCGATGCTGCCGTTCTCTCTTTTTAGAACCAGTCCCCCCACAATCCAATTGGCCTCAACTGGACCTCAGGCAACTAAAATTCTACCACCCAATCCATTACAATCCATTACCGTCAAGTGCCCTCAACAAATGCTCTGTTGCCACCGCAAACCCCATACCAATTATCAACAAGCCGCGTACTTTTCTCCAAGTTCTTGACATTTAGAACGCGCATTAAATTGTCATTTTGACCAATTTAATACAAACATTCGTTGCAAGCCAAGGTGGGCCATGAAAGCAATGTAAACTATTGTGAATAAATACCAACTGATGCTCATCAAAAACTTATTGTATTTGCCTCAAATCCTTTGCACCTCACCATACTTGATTAACTGTGAGTCACCAATGACTGCACCTCAAGAAAATTTATTTACAGCAGCCAAATTTTTCTTGCATAACTGTACAGCTGCGGCCAACGTACGATTATGTAGAACAAGTTTCCTTGAGTAGGAGTGGCCTGTCGGCAACCACAACTGCTCCTCCATTACCAGACAGTCTATCTCCGTGGAGGTAGCTGGCGGAAGCATTTACGCGCAAGAAGAATAACCACATGTCTGAGTATAAACGTTCACAGAATCACGGAGATCCACTACAGTCACAAGCCCTTTGTCAACTTAGAGTAAAATTGGCTACCAGTCACCGACGGACGACGTAAAATTAACGTACTTTAAATTTCTCGTCACAGCTAAAGCGAAGATCAAATTAGCCTATTTTGAAGTGCTGTAGAAAGACGCACTAAGGACGTTAGAAAAGAAACGGCGTGCACAGGCGTGTATAGATGCTCACTTTGAAAAATTACGCACAGGCGGTCGTAGGTGCTCACTTGGACAAACCATGGAACTTTTTACCACTTAAGTTGAATAATAGTGACAATATCATTAGTTATTCGACAACGATCTCGAACCTTGTCGGAGTTTTCAAGTCACTATCGTAAGACTCCAATTTGAAAAGGACTTCAATGTAGAAACAAGCAGTACAGAAGTTACCATGAAAATCAAGGTACCTTGGTCACTCTTCACGATTAGTAAGCACTCGGTAAAATCTATTCTCCTCGAATTGAACAAAAGTTTTAAAGAAAAGGATGAGACGCACGATTGTATGAAGCAAACGTCTACAATCTCCAACTCTAGGAGACTGCAAAAACAAAGATACAAACTGACTCCAAAATTTTTACGTCAAATACGCAATATAAGTTATCGGAAAAGCAAATATCGTCATTTTCAACGACAAACAACTTTTGTTGAAAAGCCAAGAATCCCAGACAGCGGGCAATGAAAGTTGACCAATGAAAGTTGACAAGAAACCTTTGCATCTCAAAATTGGGGATTAACATTCGTTCAGCCAGTGCCCTCAAACAACTAGATGTAGATAAGAAGGCGACTCTAGTTCTCAGAACACATTGCGGCACGATGCAGAGGGTTTTTTCTTCTATGAAAACAAATACCAACAACCGGTCAACTGACAAAGAAAATCAACTGAAACAATTTAGAATAAAACAAACTTCGAATGGAATCACCAGCTTGTTTTCTGTTACTGATCTTAAGGATTACTCCAGGTGACGGAACCAAGGTTGATGAACACAACGGATTTAGATATCAAGGCTTCTTTAGTTATATATGATATCGCATTCCGTAACTATTGAATGACACGTAGTCTAACATGGACTCCGTTTGCACGGTTCAACATAAAAATTATCGGTCAGGGGTTTAAACACGGAAAATGTAATTTACACAATGGTTTTCCAATTGGCAGCGAAACCAAAAGAACGCTCCATCCTTTTACCAAAAAGCCGTTGGTGATGAAAAATCTAATTATCGGCTGAGATGTTCTGACTGCAGGAGACATACCCACCCTTAGCTGTCATCGGTCTTGTTCACTTTTGCTAGCAAAACAAACAGATGATACTCAGGATGTGTACCAAGACATCTGCCCGATGGCGTACTTCGCTAGTGATGGAAAGTGTTCGTTATCTGCCATTAAACCGCTCATTTGCTGGAGTTGTTTAAGTTGTTCGTTACAGTCGAGATTAGGCTTAATCGCAAATTGCCTCAAGGCCAATATAGAACATGACAATGATTCAGCAACATGATACGACATTCAGTAGTTTCAGGCCGGCAAGCAGGTCGACACGTGATCTGCAGGGAATGCTACGGCTCACGAAGTTCTTGAATGCCACTCTACACCATTGTCTGACATATGATGTTGCAAATTTCGGTGCTGCTGAAAACACCAGCTCCTTAAAAACCACTTCTTCTACATTGTTAAATATAAATCGTCGGGATAAAAAGTTGTCAGGACGATGAATTCAAAATGAGATACGCGGACACCAGAATGGGAAAATATTGGGCGTGTAGTGCAGTTTGGAGAACCTCACAAGGTTGGGAGCAGGTCTGAAAAAAAGTGGATCCTACCTCACGACTTGGTTGTGAAGCAGAACAATTTCGTTAGGTTTCCGAGATTGCGCAATTGACCGGCAAAGTTTCATGGAGCTTCACAGAACAACTCAGTGCTTACAAATTTTTACATGCTTGAGAAACTAATCTATATATTTCTTCGATTCCGAAAATGTCCGTTCGCCGCGTCATTGGATATCGAGAGACTGGTTCGTCAAGTCTGACTAGCCTTATTTACGTCTAATTTTGGCGGGAAGACCCATAGGTAACCCTAGTGTATCTCTGTTCGCGCCATAATCGCTCATTACGCACTACAACGCATGGCTATAGAATATGGCGGGCACTTATGCCGCAAATACAATGCCTGAGAATTCGATAGAATATCTTGATTCGATCTAGTTCCACCAAAAGGCCTCAAAGTTTAAAGGTTTTGTTACATCTACTTCTTCTCATTTGATCCAGCTTAAAAATTTTATAAAAGAACCAAATCTGGCTGATCAAATTCATGGGTCAACTTTGTCACTTTTCGTTGAAAAATTACTGCTTCATCAAAAAAAGAACTCATCGCACGTGCTTGGTTTTACTTGGGATAACAAAAAAAATTTATTAGTATTGAAGAGGGGTACTAGCTTTGCGTGTACAGGCAGTTAATGCAACTCTTCGTACTAAAGTCTCGTTTCAACTGTTTTTGTCGCAGACTCAGTTTTGTTGCAATTTTCAGCGATGGTGAAATCTTGCGCTTAAAAAAATCTGCCTTTTTACAGGAGACCATTGTTATGAACAACACGCGCACAGCACAAGACACAGTTCAAAAGCTCTTTGCTCGGCGTGCTCAACTAACTAATTTCAACGCCATCGCCGTAACTCGAAAACATTCAAGCAGATTCAACTACACATTTTTGGCAAAGTTCGAAGGATGTATTCAGTGCTGTGGTTTTCATAAAAGCACAATTCTCCTAAATTTCATCGGGGACAATAATCTAAACTTCCGCCGAACAAAGACACAATCATTAACATCAATCTTGGCTTCAACTGCGAAGGCTCTATCGAAGATAATGTATCTCTGACCACGTCTGTCCAATAACAGGCCACTCCTGTGTGTCCCGGTTAATAACTTTAATTTTTATTAGAAGTGTTTGCAGCGTACGTTCTCAGATTTTGACTAGAAATGCCGGATACGGTTAACTAGACCACACCCTTACAGATATTTTGACCTCCTCTATTACCACAAAACTCATCTCCGTGGAAGTAGCTAGCGGAAGCATTTACGCGCAAGAATAATAACCACATGTCTGAGTAGAAACTTTCACAGAATCACGGAGATCCACAACAGTGTCACAAGCACAATTTTAGAGTAAAATTGGCTACAAGTCACCAACGGATGGCGTACAATTAACGTACTTTAAAGTTCTAGTCACTGCTAGAGTGAAGATCAAAATGGCCTATTTCGGAGTGCTGTAGAAAGACGCGCTAAGCACGTTAGTAAAAAAAATTGGCTTGCACAGGCGTGCACAGGTGCTCACTTAGACCGATTACGCACAGGCGGTTGTTTGTGCTCGCTTGGAAAAACCATGGAACATTTCACCACTTCAGTTGAATAATAGTGACAATATCATTAGTTATTCGACAATGTTCTCGAACCTTGTCGTAGTATTCACGTCACTTTCGTAAGACTCCAATTTGAAAAAGACTTCAATGTCGAATCAAGCAGTACAGTAGTTACCCGGAAAATCAAGATTCCTTGGTCACTCTTCACGATTAGTAAGCACTCGGTAAAACCTATTCTCCTCGATTTCAACAACTGCTTTGAAGAAAAGGATAAGACGAACGATTGTATGAAGCACACGTCATCAATCTCAAAAACTAGGATACTGCAAAAACCAAGATACAAACTGGCTCCAAAATTTTTACGTCACATACGCAATATAAGTTATCGGAAATGCAAATTTCTTCAATTTAAACGACAAATAATTTTTGTTGAAAAGCCAAGAATCCCAGACAGTGGGCAATGAAAGTTGACGAAAACCCTTTCTTTGCATCTCCTGTTCGGCCGTTACCATTTTTTCCGCCAGTGACCCTAGCCAATTAGATGTAGATAAGAAGGCGGCTCTATTTCTCAGAACACATTGCGGCACTGTGCAGAGGGTTTTTTCTTCTATGAAAACAAATACCATTTATCGGTCAAATGACAAAGAAAATCAGCCGATACAAGTTAGAAAACAACAAACTTCGAATAGAATCACCAGCTTGTTATCTGTTATTGACATTAAAAATTACTCCAGGTGACAGAATCAGGGTTGATGAACACTTAGATATCAAGGCTTCTTTAGTCATGAATGATATCGCAGTCCGCAACTCTTGAGTGACCTGTAGTTTTGCATGGGATCCGTTTGCCGGGATCAACACAAAAATTATCGGTCAAGGTTTAAACACTGAAGACGTAGTTTACACAATGGTTTTCCAATTGGCAGCGAAACCAAAAGAACGCTCCATCCTTTTACCAAAAAGTCGTTGGTGATGAAAAATCTAATTATCGGCTGAGATGTTCTGAATGCAGGTGACATACCCACACTTAGCTGTCATCGGTCCTGTTCACTTTTGCTAGGAAAACAAACAGATGATACTCAGACAGGATGTGTACCAAGCCATCTTTCCGATGGCGTACTTCGCTAGTGATGGAAAGTGTTCAATCTCTGCCATTATGCCGCACATTTGTTGGAGTTCAAGTGGTTCGCTACCGTCGAGATCAGGCTTAAACTCAAATTGCGTGAGGGAAAACATAAAACATGACAATGATTGAGCATGTCATGTAAACTTATGATTCGAAATTCAGTTGTTTGAGGCCGGCAAGCAGGTCGACACGTGGTCTTCAAGGAAAACGACGGCTCACGAAATCCTTGAATGCCACTCCACACCATCGCCTGAGACATGACGTTGCAAATTTCTCTGATGCTGAAAACACCAGCTCCATAAAAACCACTTCTTCTGCATTGTTCAATTCAAGTCGTTGTGAAAAAAAAAACTTGTCAAGACGATGAATTCAAAATGAGATACGCGGACTCCAGAAAAAAAGACATAAATAATAGGCATGTAGTGCAGTTTGGAGATTCTCACAAGGTTGGGAGCAGGTTTAAGAAAGAGTGGATCCAACCTAACGGCCGGGTTGTGAAGCAGAAAAAGTTCGTTAGCGCTCCAAGATTGCGCAGTTGACCGGCAAAATTTCATGGAGCTTCACAGAACAACTCAGTGCTTACAAGTTTTTACATGCTTCAGAAACTAATCTATATCTTTCTTCGACTCAACTGCGAAGACTCCACCGAGGATAACGTATCTCTGACCAAATCTGTTCAGTAACAGGCCACTCCTGTCCTGTCCAATGGTGTCCCGGTTGATAACTTTATTTTTTATCGGAAGTGTTTGCAGCGTACGTTCTCAGACTACTAACAAAAATGCCGGATACGATATCCTAGGCCACACCTTTACCAATCCTTTTGAGCTCCAGGAAACCGAGCGTCATCTCCAATACTTGGTTCAAGGATAACATTTTGACAACAAAAAATGTTAACTTGGCAAAAATACGTTTAGCGGAGTAGTAGTATTTTTAACTACCCGGTAATTATTGGTTCTAATGGCCTGGTTTGTTCCTCTGGTCACATCAAGCGGTTAGTGGGAGTTTGTTTAAAAGCTATGCGCGCAATGATCTTTGGTGTAATGTACAAGTCTGCAACACTTTTCCGTGAGCATGGTCACTCCTGAAAAGCGTTGGAGATTCTTTTTCACTCGTTTATCTAAAATTACCCATCACGTTGATTCCGTGCTTCGTATCTACGCACAATTTCTTGGGTGATGAGTTTTGAGCTGTTTGTGACAGGTAGAATAACAAAATCTTTGAGTCGTTCTGACGGCAAAACCAACTACTTGGGCTCTTGGAGCTTCACAGAACAATTCAGTGCTTAAAAATTGTTACATGTTTCAGAAAATATTCTATTTATTTCTTCGATTCCGAAAATGTCCGTTTGCCACGTCATTGGGCATCGAGAGACTGTTTCGTCAAGTAGGAGTATTACTACCTGACTGGCCGCATTTACGCTTTGTTTTGGCGGGAAGACCATTAGGTAGCCTAAGTGTATCTTGGTTTGCGCCACATTTGCTCGCTACGCACTACAAAGCATGGGAAAAAACAGTGGCGGCCATTGATGCCGCAAGTGCCCTCATTCGATTGAATACCTTGATTAGATCTAGTCTCACAAGAGGGCCTCAAAAGTTTAAAAGTATTATTACATCTAATTCCTCTCGTTGGGTCAAGCTTAATAATTTTGTAAATGCACCAAATCTGGAAAATCAAATTCATGGGTCCACCTACAGAAATTTTTTTGTTCCAAACTTTCTGCTTCACCATTAGGGAACTCATCGCACGTGCTTGGTTTTACTTGGGATCACACAAAAAATTCCTTAGTATTGAAGAGGGGTACTAGTTTTGCATAGTCAATCATTTTAGGCAATGCTTCATACTAACGCCTCGTGTAAACTGTTTTTGTCGCAGTCTCATTTTTGTCGCAATTTGCAGCGGCGGCTCATAGCGCAAGACACAGTTCAAAAGTTCCTGGCATGGCGTGTCGTACTACCTAATCTCGACGCCATCACCGTAACTCGAAAACATTCAATCAGTTTCAGTTACGCATTTCAGTGCTGTGGCCTTCCTACGTGCTCAATTCTCCAAAACATTATCGCAGTCAATGTTACAAATTTCCCGATCACTGTAATTTCTCCGTTTTTGCCGAACAAAGACGCAATCATAAATATCAATCTTGACTTCAACGGGATTTTTATCTACCGAGCAGCCGAATTTTTACCTACCCGGTAATTATTGGTTCGACTGGTCAGCTTTGTTCATCTGGTGGCATTAAGCGGTTATTGTGAGTCTGTTTTAACAGCTATTCGCCCAATTATCTTTGGTGAAAGGTACAAGTCTGCAGCACTTTTCCGTGAGCATGCTCAAGTCAATTATTAGGACCGGGCGTTGACTTTAAACAATCTGTTTTGCAGGAACACTATGCGGTAGTGAAATTTATGATCATCTTTACTTTCCAAGAAACAGGATATGCCGCGCGGGAACTTTGCAACCAAAACTGTCCGAATGACCTAAGGTGCGACCAGTTTATCTTTTCCTCTTTTCACCATTAGTGGAGCGTCCTCCTTTGAACCATTGTACGTTTCTGCAAGCCGCACTCTTGAAAAGCGTTGGAGATTCCTTTTCACTTGCTTATCTACTCGTACCTACACCGTTGATTCTATGCTTCGTACAAAGGCAAAATTTCCTGGGTGATGAGGTTTGAGCAGTCTGTGTCAGGCAAAAGTACAAATTCCCAGAGTCGGCCTGATGATAAAACCAAATGCATTGGCTCATGGAGCTTCACTGAACAATTCAGTGCTTACAAGCTATAACATGCTTCAGAAACAGATCTATATATTTCTTCGAGTCCGAAAATGTCCGTTTGCTGTGTCATTGGATACCGAGAGACTGTTTCGTCAAGTAAGAGAATTACTATCTGACTAGCCGTATTTACGCCTTTTTTTGACGGGAAGACCCATAGGTAACCTTATTGGATCTCTGTTCGCGCCATAATCGCTCACTACGCAAGGCAAAAAAGTGGCGGGCATTGATGCCGCAAAGGTCTTCTCTGCGAAATCGATTAAAAATCGTGATTCGATCTAGTCTTACAGAAAGGCCTCAAAATTTTGAAGTCCTTGTTACATCCACTTCCTGTTTGCGTCCAGCTTAAGAGGTTTCTAAAAGTACCAAATCTGGCTGATAAAAATTATGGGTACACTTTGTCACTTTTCGTTCCAAAATTATTGCTTCATCAAAAAAAATCTCATCGCTCGTGCTTGGGTTTAACTGGGATGAAACAAAATATTCATTAGTATTGAAGAGGATACTGTATTTGAGTAACCAAGTAGTAAATGCAACTCTTCGTACTAAGGCCTCGTTTCAACTGTTTTGTCACGGTCTCAGTTTTGTTGCAATTTTCAGCAATGGTGCAAACTTGCTCCTAAAAAACATCTGGCGTCTTATCGGAGAGCATTGTGATGAAGAGCTGGCGCATAGCAAAAGACACAGTTCAAAAATTACTTTCATGGCGTGCCGAACTACCTAATCTCGACGTCATCACTATATCTCGAAAACAATCAAGCAATTTCAGTTACGCATTTCAGTGCTGTGGCCTTCCTACGTGCTCAATTCTCCGAAACATTATCGCGGTCAATGTTCCAAATTTCTCGATGAATGTGATTTCTTCGTTTCTGCCGAAGAAAGACGCATTGGTTAATATAATTCTTGGCTTCAACCGGGAAGACTCTATCAAAGACAACGTATACCTGACCACATCTGTCCTATAACAGGCCACTCCTGCGAATTTCAATGGTTTCCCGGTTGATAAGTTTATTTTTTATCAAAAGCGTTTTAATAGTACAGCGTACGTTCTCAGACGTCTATCAAAAATTCCGGATACTGTAACCTAGACCACACCTTTACTGATCATCATGAGCTTGAAGAAGCCAAGCTTCCTGTCCAATACGGGTTCAAGGATAAAATCTTGTCACCAAAAAGGATTAAATTAGAAAAACATGTTTAGGGGAGCAGCTGAATTTTTATCTACTCGGTAATTATTGGTTCGAATGGCCAGCTTCGTTCCTTTGGTCGCATTAAGCGGGTAGTGGAATTATGATGTAAGGTGCACGTTTGCTGGCTTGTTCCTTGAGCATACTCAAGTCAACAATTACGACCAGGCGTTGACTTCAAACAACCACTTTTGCAGGAGAACTGTGTTAGTAAAACTAAGACCATCATTACTTTCAAAAAATGCAGGAAAGGCTGTGCGGCAACTGTGCACGCAATACTACCCGACTTACTTATGGAGCGACAAGCTTATCAATTCCTCTTTTCACCCGGGCCGAGGTGTCAACGCTAAAAAACGCAAAATTATGTAAGATTGGCGTTGAATGCGTTGAATTTATGTAAGATCTACGCTTGAGCGTAGATCTTACATAAATTCAACGCATTCAACGCCAATCTTAAATAATTTTGCGTTGAATTTTGGCGTAGATCTTACATATTTAGCGTTGAATTTTAGCGTAGATCTTACATATTTAGCGTTGAATTTAGCGTAGATCTTACATAAATTCAACGCATTCAACGCCAATCTTACATAATTTTGCGTTGAATTTTGGCGTAGATCTTACATATTTAGCGTTGAATTTTAGCGTAGATCTTACATATTCAGCGTTGAATTTAGCGTAGATCTTACATAAATTCAACGCATTCAACGCCAATCTTACATAATTTTGCGTTGAATTTTGGCGTAGATCTTACATATTTAGCGTTGAATTTTAGCGTAGATCTTACATATTTAGCGTTGAATTTAGCGTAGATCTTACATAAATTCAACGCATTCAACGCCAATCTTACATAATTTTGCGTTGAATTTTGGCGTAGATCTTACATACTTAGCGTTGAATTTCAGCGTAGATCTTACATATTTTGCGTTGAATTTTGGCGTAGATCTTACATATTTAGCGTTGAACTTTAGCGTAGATCTTACATATTTAGCGTTGAATTTAGCGTAGATCTTACATATATTCAACGCATTCAACGCCAATCTTACATATTTTGCGTTGAATTTTGGCGTAGATCTTACATATTTAGCGTTGAATTTTAGCGTAGATCTTACATGTTTAGCGTTGAATTTAGCGTAGATCTTACATGATTTCAACGCATTCAACGCCAATCTTACAAAATTTTGCGTTGAATTTTGGCGTAGATCTTACTTATTTAGAGTTGAATTTTAGCGTAGATCTTACATTTTTGGCGTTGTACTTAGCGTAGATCTTACATAAATTCAACGCTTTCAACACCAATCTTACATATTTTGCGTAGAATTTTGGCCTAGATCTTACAAATTTAAGGTTGAATTTTTTGAATTCCATTTCAGACCACTTTTTGATTTCAAAAGTTTTTCAAGTTTTTTTTTCGAAAAGTCAATTTTTTCACTGTTTCGACCCCAATACTTCACAGGTGAGAAAAACGAAGTCAGCAAAAAAATCACTTTTTAGTGCTCTTTTATAGTTCAAAATCCATTTGAGACCATTTTACGACATCAGAACTTTTCCAGGTTTTTTTTTCGAAAAATCATTTTCACTGTTTCGACCCCTATGCTGCAAAGGTGAGAAACGTGAAATCAGAGAAAAATCATTTTTAGAGCTCTTTTATATTGCAAAATCCAATTGAGAGTTCCAAAAAGTTAATTTTTCAAAAAGTTAATTTTTTAACTGTTTCGACCCTATACTGCACAGGTGAGAAAAATCTTTTTCAATGCTCTTTTATAGTGCAAAATCCAATTCAGACCATTTGAAGATTTCAAATTTTTCAAGTTTTTTTTCGAAAAATTAATTTTTTTTACTGTTTCGACCCCTATACTGCACAATTGAGAAAAATGAAGTCAGCAAAAAATAACCAATTGCTCTCTTACGGTGCAAAAACCATTTCAGACCGTTTTGCGAATTCAAATTTTTTTCAAAACTTAAAAAAAAATTTAAATTTTTCCCAGTACTTCTCACATGATAAATGCGTTGAATACGTTGAAATTATGTAAGATCTCGGCTAAATTCAACGAAATATATGCAAGTTCTACGCTAAGTTCAATGCAAAATATGTAAGGTCTACGCTAAAATCAACGCAAAATTTGTAAGATCTACGCTTTATAAGGATTGCGGCTCTTAAGGAAACCAATGTACGGTGGCGCAAAGGTAGAAGAGGCGACAAGTAAACAGGAGGTCAGTGGTTCGAGTCCCATACCCAGAGTTCTACGCGTTGATTTTTTGTAAGATCAACGCTAAATTCAACGCTAAAATATGTAAGATCTACGCTAAATTCAACGCTAATTATGTAAGATCTACGCTAAATTCAACGCTAAATATTTAAGATCAGCGGCAACTAGCGTTGACACGTTGGAAAATTCACCGCCATTTCTTACATAAATTTGCGCTGAATGCGTTGAATTTTTGTCTTTAAATTCAACGCATTCAACGCAAAATTATGTAAGAAAATTGCGGTGAATTTTCCGACTTGTCAACGCTAGTTGCCGCTGATCTTACATAATTTTGGCCAAATTCCTCGGCCCGGGCACCATTACTGGCGTGTCCTCCTTTGACCCATTCTACGTTTCTGTACGCCGCACTCCTGAAAAGCATTGGAGATTCTTTTTCACTTGCTTATCACTTGCCCACCAGGTTGATTCCATGCTTCGTACATAGACACAATTTCTTGGGTGATGAGGTTTGAGCAGTCTGTGTCAGGCAGAAGTACAATTTCCAAGAGTGGGCCTGGCGGCAAAACCAAATACACCAGCTTAACTCATGGAGCTTCACAGAGCAATTCAATGCTTACAGGATTTATTATGCTTCAGAAACTAATCTATATAATTCTTCGATTGCGGAAATTTCCGTTTGTCGTGTCATTGGATACCGAGAGACTGTTTCGTCAAGTAGGAGTATTACTACCTGACTAGCCGTATTTACGCTTTTGTTGGCGGAAAGACCAATAGGTAACCTTAGTGTATCTCTTTTTGCGCCACATGCGCTCACTACGCACTACAACGCATTGCAAAAGAGAATGGCGGGCACTGATGCCGCGAAAACCCTCCCTATGAATTCGACTGAATATCTAGATCCGATCTAGTATCACAAGAAGTCCTCAAAGTTTGAAGGTATTGCTATATTATAATCTGTTGTATTTGTTATATTTGTTTATATAAATTGTTATATTAT
>NC_134470.1:61172425-61175687 GCF_964194025.1 Convolutriloba macropyga | reverse complement strand
TGTATGTATGTATGTATGTATGTATGTATGTATGTATATTTGTATGTATGTAAGTATGTGTGTTTGTATGTATGTATGTACGTATGTATGTATGTATGTAAGTATGTATGTATGTATGTATGTATGTATGTATGTATGTATGTATGTATGTATGTATGTATGTATGTATGTATGTATGTATGTATGTATGTATGTATGTATGTGTTTATGTATGTATGTATGTATGTATGTATGTATGTATCTATGTATGTATGTATGTATGTATGTATGTATGTATGTATGTATGTATATATGTGTTTATGTATGTATGTATGTATGTATGTATCTATGTATGTATGTATGTATGTATGTATGTATGTATGTATGTATGTATGTATGTATGTATGTAAGTATGTATGTATGTATGTATGTATGTATGTATGTATGTATGTATGTATGTTTGTATGTATTTATGTATGTATGTATGTATGTATGTATGTATGTATGTATGTATGTATGTATGTATGTATGTATGTATGTATGTATGTATGTATGTATGTATGTATGTATGTATGTATGTATGTATGTATGTATCTATGTATGTATGTATGTATGTATGTATGTATGTATTTATGTATGTATGTATGTATGTCTGTATGTATTTATGTATGTATGTATGTATGTATGTATGTATGTATGTATATTTGTATGTATGTAAGTATGTGTGTTTGTATGTATGTATGTATGTATGTATGTATGTATGTATGTATGTATGTATGTATGTATGTATGTATGTATGTATGTATGTATGTATGTATGTATGTATGTATGTATGTATGTATGTATGTATGTATGTATGTATGTATGTATGTATGTATATATATATATATATATATATATATATATATATATATAAATATATATATATATATATATATATATATATATACAGGCAATGAAGTTTGACTTTTCAGGAGCAGACGATCAAGATCATGGCATAAAAAAACAATCAGCTGTTGACTGCGACAAGAACATTGGGTACACTGTTGTACTTAGAAGCCTACCTGAGAAGCAGAGTCTTGACCAAACTGCTGAACAGCCCAGGTATGCAATTATTTCCAGCACAGCCTTTTTTCATTGCGTTGTTAAAAGTACATTTGCTCTAGTAAACTTAATCTAGTTTATCTGTTGTCCACGATTTCTCTTAACAACGTGTAGCAATTATACAAATCAAAGAAAGCTTAATTTGTAAACAATTGAATGAAAAAGCCTTTGCATTAGTTAACAAGGCAAATAGGAATAGATAACGGACTTATCCTCTGAAATAGTTAAGTAGTTTCTAATATACTTAATTAAGAATTTCGAGGAGGTGAAATTTTTTGTCTACTTGATGCCTTTGCCACTTTCGTCCATAAGATCTAAGAGTACGTTAATGTAAACGAGAGTTCAATTTGATAGCATAAACTGGTCTATGGTGGACGCCTGTTGTTTCAAATTTATAGGTGCTTTGGTAGGTTTCGAACACTCCCTTTCGAGTGCGCTCCCTTTCCCACTGCTTGCTCAGCGTATTGGCAATTCTTGGCTTTCATAGTATTCATTTTCCTTCCAGACGTGTAATCAATATCTCGTCCATTGTTGAAAATCGGAAATTGTACTCTCATCTATCCGGACGTCGTGCTGTGAAATCTACGATAAGAAATAATTCTGCTCAGGTATCATTTAAAACATCCCCAACTATATATAAAATAAATTGATTTGAACTGTATCAGCAGAGTAACTCTTTGGATCCTTTTTGGCTATAACCGGGTCGAGGTTTGGTGGTGAATTTTCGTAAGAAATGAGGTGAAATGCGGTGAAAAAAAAATAATTTTCACCGCGTATTTCTTACATCTTTTTGCGTTGAATGCTGGGAATCGCGGTGAATTATTTTTTTTCACCGCGTACTCGGTGGCAGTGAATTATTCTTTTTAACCGCTTGATGCGATTATTTATTTTCACCGCGTCTAGCGGTGAGAAAAAATAAATCACAGCTTGAGAGAAAGCGGTGAAAAAGAATAATTCACCGCCACCAAAAACGCGGTGAAAAAAATAATTCACTGCGATTCTCCGCATTCACCGCATTCACCGCAAAAAAATGTAAGAAATACGCGGTGAAATTTTTTATTTTTTTCACTGCATTTCACCACATTTCTTATGAAAATTCACCGTGGCTTCTATCAATTCCCTGCGGAACTTTTCCTACCTGAATCAGCCCTTCAGTTGATTTTTATTTGTCAAACCAAGCCTCATCAGACAGCTCAGTGCAGAAAATCTCCATCAGCAACGTTTTTTCACTGTTGAGCAACTTTTATTCATTTTTTCAATCTTACAGGAGTTTTCAAACAAAACGGCTATTTTTGATTAATTCCCATTTGAGCCTCTACGCAACAACATTAGCACTGTTTTCTTCCTTTCACAAAATCGAAAGAATCAACCAATCAACTATCAAATCTAACAAAATTCAAAGTCGGCAATATAAATAAGTACAATTCGCTCGTAAAACAAAACTTCAAAATGAGAAGTTCAAATAGAGACAACGTACAGCTAAAACGCAAGCATCAAATGAAAATGCAAAAAATTAAACGCAGTAAAGAATTGGAAATTTTCAAACACCTTGGAGTTTCTAGAGTTCAGTGTCCACTGGTTGTAATTTTCTGCGCTTTTTTCTTTTTTGAATTTATGTATGTATGTATGTATGTATGTATGTATGTATGTATGTATGTATGTATGTATGTATGTATGTATGTATGTATGTATGTATGTATGTATGTATGTATGTATGTATGTATGTATGTATGTATGTATGTATGTATGTATGTATAAATGTGTGTATGTATGTATGTATGTATGTATGTATGTATGTATGTATGTATGTATGGTATGTATGTATGTATGTATGTATGTATGTATGTATGTTATATATGTATGTATGTATGTATGTATGTATGTATGTATGTATGTATGTATGTATGTATGTATGTATGTATGTATATTTGTATGTATGTAAGTATGTGTGTTTGTATGTATGTATGTATGTATGTATGTATGTATGTATGTATGTATGTATGTATGTATGTATGTATGTATGTATGTATGTATGTATGTATGTATGTATGTATGTATGTATGTATGTATGTATGTATGTATGTATGTATGTATGTATGTATGTATGTATGTATGTATGTATGTATGTATGTATGTATGTATGTATGTATGTATGTATGTATGTATGTATGTATGTATG
>NC_134470.1:61072425-61169925 GCF_964194025.1 Convolutriloba macropyga | reverse complement strand
GCTTCTGTAAAGGGGCTTTAAAATCTGTCATTATTCAATTTTTTTGTGCGGTTACAAAAGGAACAACAAATAGAGATTATAAACAAAATTTCATTTAAAACCTGAGATAAAATGCGGTCGAAGCCGTAGAGCCATATATTGCACTTCATAATATGTTCGAACGCCAATAATGTGGTATGCGATTTATCATTATTGAAAATAGATAACATGTATACAGAAAGTTCAAAATTAAGTAATACTCTTGTATTTTCCGAAAGCTTTTATTTTCAAAGTCATGAAAGCGATTAGCTCTAAAATGAAAAACTAAATAGGTTCTTTTAATCTTCTAAAGGAAGCGCTTGAGAGCTGTAATTATTCAGAATATGTCTTACACCTACAAAAAGAACGTCAAATATAGACAAGTACCAAAAATTAGCTAAATCTTTTGCGGAAAACCTGCGTGGAGGCCAGTAAATTCATAGTGAATTCTTTGAAAAACGCTTGATTTCGTAAACTTGCTTCGTCCCCCACAGCAAAAAATAGAGAAAAAGAACAAAAATTCAATGTTTAAAAATTTTCGTTTATTTTTGAAAACCATTAATTTCAAAGTCATGAAAGCCATCAGCTATCTACTCAAATCAGAAAACAGACACTATTAAACTTCCATTGAAAGCAAGTGAAACTTGTCATTATGCAGAAAAATTCGTACGACTAAAAATACAGAGTAAAATCAACCGTTTAAAGACAAATGCAAAAAATTCAATTGAATTCCTCAAGAAAGGGGTGTCGAAGCCGTTAAAACCATAATGTATGACTTTAAAGAGATAAATATGTTCAATTGAGACTTTTTTCGAACACCAATATTAAAATATATGAACTGTCAATGTGATAAAATAACAAAACGAGAAAAAACGTGAAAATTTGGCCAATGCAAAAAAAAAATAAAAAAATTGTGAACTCTAGGGTTATCAAATCCAGACAACAATAACTTATTCGTAAAACCTTAAAAAAGTTTACTATCCATTCAGTAGAAAGAACTGGAAGAAGAAGCATTCTTTCTTTGCTGACACTGGGCTACAAGTTGATCAAATTAGGAGAAAAATATTGGCAAAGTTCATTAAACCGGTGTTGATTTAAAAATAAAACTTTTTTAAATGTCAAAACGACCATAATCTTTCGATTATAAAAGAAATTAATAGATAAATTAATTTGGAGCTACTGAGTAAGCTTTGATTTGAATTGTTTTTTTTTTCTTAAATTAACATAAAGAAGATCTTTTCTTGAAAGAGACCGACTAATTACAATCTGAATTTTTTTTTAAATTGTAACAGTCCAAATTGTTTGTCCATTAAGAACACTCAATTGCTTAGAATATGATAGATCTACATAATTTGTTAGTTAAAAGTGCACTAATAAATGCTGCTTTTTTGATAATTATAGAGTGAATTCAGCAAAAAATGGCAAAATTTTAACTCCACACTGCTCTCAATGAAAATGAAGGTAGAACTAAGTCCCGTTTTAAATTAGTTTTTTTTTGTAGCAAAGAATAAATTAGATGTTTTTGGGTGAGTACTTTCGTCAAATTTAATCAAAGTTGACTAAAACAGTTTTTTTTAGGCAATTTTTGACAAAAAAGTATTTTTTGACAAAAAATATTTGGCCAACATTTTAGCCAAAAAAATTAAACCAAGTAGTCAACAATTCTCTTGGTTGAAAAAAAATCAGCAGTACTATTGTTAACAATTTTTTTCATATTTTAGCAATTTTCATGAATTTTTAGGCGAAAATTCAGGAATATGTGAAAAAATAACGCAAATTGGCGTGATATTCACAAAAACACTCAAAACAGAATAACTCGCTCTAGAAAACGAAAGTCAAGAAAAAACATTTTCAATTCCAAAGTTTACGATGGAAATGCTTTTTAATGCTACCACTGACAACTCTCTACAATGAATATATCGATCGGTCAAAATTTACTAAACAAAAATCAAAACCGGCAGATCGCCGGCAAATTATCGCCGTTGATTCCCATAACCAAGATTGGGATTGAAAGAAGCAAAAACTAGTGAAAAAATGATTTTTGTGCAAACAAACTTAAAGTAAGAACTATTTTGATCTGTTTTGGAGCTGAACATGCTACTTTTTCGTACTGAGACCACACAAGGGCTAGTATCAATACCAATAAGAATTAGAGATGTTAACTAAGAACGAAGTTTGATTAACCGGCATCTAAAATTGGGCTTTATTGGTTTATCCCGTTTCCCTTTCTGATTTAGTTTTTTTGATACTGACTGTGTTCAATTTGAATTGCTTTTCTGAGCAACTGCAGTCTAAAAACACTTTTAGCAGAATGAGAGAAGAGTAAAACTAGCCTAGAGAAGTCAAAAAAATTGCAAGCAAAATTTCGAAAATGCGGCAAATTGAGGTAAGGCAAAAAGTTTTTCATTAGACGAAATAAAAAATATAGCAGAACGAGTCCTGACGTACAATTCAGAGAATTTTGATTGACTAAACAACCAACTAGACCTAGAACGGACTATGGGTGAATTGGGAAAACCATACTGAAAAAAAATAGATAAGAAAAATCAAAAAATACTGAAACTCATTGTCAAAAAGCCGCATGTGAACAAAAACCACTAGTGATAAATGGAAGTTTGGTTCAAACAAGTAACTAGGCCACGAATGAACTATGAATGGATTGGGAATTCCATTTAGAAGACAAAACCAATCCAAAAAATTGAAGAAACAGTGAAAATCAAAGTGAAATTGCTGCATGTGATCAAAAACCACCAGTGAGAAATGGAAATTTGGTTCAAACAAAAAACTCTACTTTAGAGCGCACTCACAATTAGAGCGAAAAAATTTCAAGCCGCAAAACCACTCGCTTCTTCGCTCCACTTCCTGTTTCGGTGTGACCAAAATCACTACTCCAATTTGACTTCAAAAATCATGAAAATGTGTTAACAGATCTTAAAAAAGACAGCGCCCCAATACAATTCAAACACTTTCAATTGTAAAAAAAACAATTAGGAGCACTATAATAGCCGGGTGAGAAGCTGAGGCGGCTATTAAAAACCCATTTGAGTATATAGATCCTCCTTTCGAACTGCTCATTTCTTGTTGGCCTGTGCTCAGCTTTGGGGTAATACTGGTGTTATTTTCTTCGCGGTTTCCTCTTGTGAATGTTGCGAGATTTTGCGGTTCTCTTTTTCTTGTTGCTTGTGTACTAGAGTTTTACTGTTTATTTCTCCTTCTGTTTGCTTTCTTGTGTTTGTGTTAGGGTTCCTGCAAGATTTTTGATATTGGTTTTTTAGCCCATTTCTGGAAAATTTTTATGTGAGAGACATGATTAAATTTTAGCGTTACAATCAGAGTTCTCATTGCGGATTCCGATTTTTGTTTACAAGTTTTTGTCTGTCTATTATCAAGACAAAAATTTTAATCGCTTGTCCGCTACATCAAATTTCAATCAATTTTCCGTTACATAAAATAGCAATGACCACAGATAGGAGAAGAGGGCGTGCTCTGGGCCAAAAATGACCTGTAAGAAGATTTTAATGTCAAAATAGTTTTGAGAGAATCATTTCTGCTTCAAAGATGTTTCGCTTTACAGAATATCTCAAGTAGTGAAAGTTCTATCACCAGGACATTCACAGAGGAGTGCAAATTGGGTTCACAGTTCGGGTGTTTCGTCTTCCAACCTTCAGTTTCAGATGCCGTTTAGTGGACAACAACTTAACTTGCAGACTTCTTACGCCAACCAAAGCGCCGATTCGGGACACTTTGGACAATCGGGCGTTGGTTTAAGGAACTGTTTTCGTTTCCCCATGTTAGAAAAAAAAAACGATTTTTTTTGGAAAATTCATAATTGTCAAACGGTGGTAATTAATAGCCGCGTCAGCAATTCCAGGCAGCTATTATTGCGCTCCTAGTTTTTTTTATCGTCTGACAAATTTTTGTTTCGTCTTACCCTGAATTCTTGGAATTGACTATTTCAATGACTTCAGTGACGTCTACTGCTTTGCAGTTAAAATTTGTGTTCGTGACGTCATTTCTGCTTTTAGGTCAATTGCTTGACTTAACTCACTCAAAAAATTGACTTCTGAACTCACTTACGGAACTTTAAATTTTATGAACATTTACTAATTAAAGGTCAGTAGTGTGCATCTAAGTAGTGCCGAACTTATATGCCCTAATTCCTGAGTAATGGAGTCTTGATTTTTAATATCGAATATTAACTTTGAAAAAGCTCCATTAGGGCATTTTTCTTTTAGAGCAAATGTGTCTCATAAAAATGAAAGTCCGAATTTAACACAAAACGTCTAGTGGTCTATTAAAAAGGTGGTGGTGGATCTGTCAACCTTAATTTTTTAGTTGTTTCAATTCATTGTGGGCCACAAGCGTCTATCGCGGCTACTTTCCAGCAATCTATTCGCGGCTATGTTTGTAACAGTTTCGCACATTAGCTTTTTTTAGGCTATATGTGAACCTATTAAGCCGGGGTCGAGATCTCAGTGCCCTTTCTGCGGACTTTTTTGTTAAAATTTCAGCACATCTTCAACAAATTTCTAAAAAAAATTCTGTGCACTTTCTGTACATTTCTGACATAACTCTCGGACCTTCGGGATAAAAGATCTCAGCGCTGAATTACACTATTTCAAGTCTGTCACTTTACTTTAAGCAGTACTATGGTCATGTCATTTATTAAAATGAAAAGCAGTCAAAACAAACAGGCGAGACTCACTTCCAAAAACGAACAACGACTATGATGCTGAGAGTTAAACTTTTGTGTTTCCCTAGAATTTCCTAAGAAAAAATAAAAGAGTTTGCTTCCTAATCAAAGAAAAAGCACAGGAGGGTCTTATCATCAATTTTTTTAAAAGGAAAACTATTAGAAGTAAGAAAACTTCACTGATTTTTCATAGGAAGCTATAAAAATCATTGAGGTCGGAATAGTCAAAAATAATAAACAGCTAAACCTGCCATGGAAAACGAACAGAAGAACGAACATAATGATATCGAACAGTAAACATAAGACCCCCAACTTATTTTAACAACGAATTCGCCCCTCAATTGTGCTCTATCCTTTCCCAACTTTCCGTATTGATTTTATTTTACTCCTCCTAACTATTTTATTGAAACCTAAGCAACTAATATAGTAATTGGCAAGACTATAGCGGGCTAAAATGAGGCTTATACTAAATCGTACTTACCGTCGCGTATACGTAAATTTTTAAGTCTTGTTATGTTGATCAAATCGACCTAGAATACCTACCACACGGAGTTAAAATTCCAATAGACGTTTACAGCCACCAGTTGAGTTTCTCAATAGTCCCATTATCTCCAGTCTACTGGTTTTTGATTTTAACCCACTTGACCGAAAACTAGCTAATTTTGGCTTCTACTTTACAGATTTTGGCCTATCCGGAATGCTTGCTTAATGATACCATGAACATTTGAGCATGGGTCATTTTGATCTGAGCTGTTTGAAAATCGGTCTAACAGGACATTAATTCGGATGTTTGTCTAGTTGCCCTCCTTTCAACTGGGGCGCTCAATTATTGATTATGTTTAGCTCAAATTAGTTGTAGTTTTGTGTTTTCAGGCTCTAATCAACCATACGTTGAAGCTCAGAATCTCAGTCCCGTACAAAGAAGTTATGCTGGTCAAGCTGACAACTCTGGCCAACATCATGTGCATCCAGCACAGTGGTCCAACCAAGGTTGGGCTAACCACCAGGGTCGAGAATTTGTTTTTGATTGAGCGAGATTTGCGCTCAATTTTACCGGCATGTATCCGTTGAAAGTATGCTGGAAAAATCTACGCTTCGACTCGGGCAAACAGGAACTCGAGCTGTTTGCTTGCCTTAATAGAAACGGCTTTTAATCTCATATCGTTGATTATCAATGAATTTTTGAACAGCTGTGAAATATTTGGTTTTTTTTGTGGTTATATTTGCCTTATCGTAAATTTAGGCTTAAAACTTGTTAATAGATTCAATATTGTCTGTCATTTCATTTCAAATTCTCACGAAATGGAAGAAAATAGCCAAAAGCTGACATAAAACATCAGCGTTCAAGTTTTAAACTGCCGAAATTCTGCAGTGCAAGAGATTAAATAACAGAATTTCCTACATAGAAAGCCAGAAGCTGACTTCTATGAAATTAAGGCTTCTCTAATTTTGCATGTTGCGTGTTTTAAGCAAGGTTTTGAGACCCTGCAGAACTAAACTTTTGACCAACTTCTTTGTGACACATCAAGCAGAGCCATGTACTTACAACGTGCGAAAAGGTGTTATCAGTTATCAAGTTGGCTGAAAATGAGAGCAACATCTTTTCAATAATTACATTTTTTCCTATAATTATCCTCTATCTCAGTAAAAAGGGATCGATACAATTATATTACCAGAAAAGCTCCATTAACTGATGAACCAACATAAGAGTTATCGACACAAAAACATACAAGAAGCTTGAACAGAAAAAGAGCTGACGAACTTGAGAAGTGTGTAAATTGATAACAACAAAAAAGTCCAAGAATTTGTTTAGGCCTGATATCAACAATTTTATATAATTTCTTTATCCTTTATCAAACTATAAAGCTCTAGATAGAGCAAAAGTTCAATTATATACCTCTAAAGCTCTAAAATCTCAAAGTTACACCTCAAAACATCAACCCCTCAAGACCCCTCTGAATTTCCGACTGATACAGTATCAAATTAAAGAAATGGAAGGAAAAAAGAAATGGAATAATTTCAGAATTGTACCTCTTGAAACTATATGTAGTTTAACGAGACAATTTGTGGACTGGACATCCAAATGAAAAGAAGTCTAAGCATCCTTTCTCAAATAGTTGCTAATGAAAATCTGGCAAAACAGTTTTGGCAAATCACAACCTCAAAAATGATTGTTTTCAAGATGCGCAAAATTAAGTGATATTTTTGTTTTCGGACAATGGCCACGTAATGACATGTTGCACCATTTTGAACTTTTGAAATAACTCTACGACCAATACTTTGCATTGAAAACTTACGAAACATAGTACGGTGCTCTATTTGGTCTGTGAAGACTTTTGTCACCGTATTCGAATGTTTTATTTGCCAAATACTTGACTGTGGCCTTTTCAGACTTCTTGCAAAAACTAGACTTTATTCTTCTACGTTCAATTGAAACCTTCACTGTGGTCCAGGATTAACACGCTGTGACACTGTGGCATCTCTTTTAATGCTGTGCCGTTACGTTTTAATTATATATCTGTACAAATGTTTGCTGCTTCTGTCATTTATTCTTATATTACGATCAATGTGAAAGACACACACTCACTTCGCCTCATCTCCTTGACTTAAAGTTTTGAGAGGTCAATTTAAAAGTCGGAAATCAGGAGACGGCCAACAATAGCCCAAGTTATTGCTTTGCAGCTTTTAATAATTATCTTAGTGCCGAATTTGCAAGCAATTGCATAAACAGCCTTTGCGTTATTGTTAATGCCTGGCGCAGATAAATTGCAATCAATTTTTAAAATCTACATGATGGTTTTTGAGAAAATTGATTTGAAAATAGGAATCTGAATAATCAATATACGACTTGTAGATATTCAAACCATACGCTTTGCCCAAGAATTTAGCAGCGTAAAAAGAAGAACTTAAATGTAATACTTATGTCATTCAGGATTTGTTTTCATGCAAATCTATATGAAAAAAAATTAAAAGCCTCTAAAAGTCCGCTCCAATTTTATTGCTACATAGATGACCAAATAAAACTTTTCTATTTGTATAAAGATTCAAGCAAAGATATTTTTGTCGGAAGGTCAAACTGTCAGTAAAAGATTTTTGGCCATTTACGTTGGTAGCACGTACCCAACAGGCAGCGCATTTGCTATTTTTCAAAAAAATTGACTTTAAAGCTCAAAAAAATTAATTGAGATGCATTGATTGAACCGTTTTTAAATAGCCAGTTTTCCTTTTTTAGCAAAAAATGCCATCATCGGAGGCAAAAAAAGTTGGGCTCAAAAAAGCCGAAGAGTGAATAACATAATGCCAATAAAAAGTCAGAAGGGCAGAAATTTAGAGGATATATTGGTTTTTATTGTTGTCAGAGAGACGCAAAATTAGAAAATTCAAATTTATTTCTACTTAAGTTTTTTGTTTGCTTCCAAAATATGAACACAACCTTTGTAATTAATTACATCCAGTGTAATTAAACATTAAGGATGCTTTGTTTTTATGTTGTTGATAGTCAACAAATGGCTGAACTAATAACCTCAGCATTTTTAAATTTCAAATTCAACATCGGAAACAGGCTCTTATTATTCAGCAGTGGAAGCTTACAACCAAAGCCATGGCTATGGACTTCCTAATCAGAGTTACGGTGGATCTCAAGGTCATGACTTCTATCAGAGTCAACAGCACACTCGAGGTCAAACTCTTCACAGGGGTCAAACAAGAGGGCAAGATGAAACGATCGGTGATTACAGCAGACGAGTTCACGCGTCAACAGTAGGTCCAATAGGTAGTCGGAGAGGCGAAGCTCCGGTTAGAAGCCGGAGTTATAATCGTAACTCATCAACTCAGAGGCCGGGTCAAGATCTGAGTCGAGGTCAAACATCTTATAGTCAACCCCCATATTTCCGACAACGTCTAGGTGCGAGAGGGAGAGCTTATGGTCGAGGGCAATATGAATACAAAGATCAAGGTCAACGCCACAGTCGCGGTCCAAATTCTAATTAAACTGATGACAGAATAATTTTATATACTAATACAACAACGGCAGTCAGCATTCAAACCAAGATCATTTACAGGGCAATTGAGAAATTCAATCTCATGACAAATTCTTATTAATAGCTCTCAAATGATGTTTGCAGCAATTATAGTCGTGTGGTCTTTTTATACAATTTTTCGCTTGACAGATTTTTCATTCTAAAAAAAAGCTTTACCCATTTGACAATTCGTCCTCAAAACCGGGATAAACAGATAGCGCGCAGAGGTCATTAGGTTCTCGTAGAGCTTCTCAGCTTTCTTGACGCCATGTATGCGATTCACAGAAACTGTTTTGGAGAGGTACAGAAACTATTTTGGAAACTGTTTTGGAGCTATTATTGGTTTTTTCCGGTATTTTAGGACCAGAGGTGATTTTCTATTGGTTTTCACGAACCAAAAGATGAGTGTTGGTTTTCTATCATCTCTGTTTAGGACTCAAAGTGAGTATTGGTTTCCTATCATCTCTGTTTAGGACCCAAAGTGAGTATTGGTTTTCTATCATCTCTGTTTAGGACCCAAAGTGAGTATTGGTTTTCTATCGTCTCTGTTTAGGACCCAAAGTGAGTATTGGTTTTCTATCATCTCTGTTTAGGACCCAAAGTGAGTATTGGTTTGCTATCATCTCTGTTTAGGACCCAAAGTGAGTATTGGTTTTCTATCATCTCTGTTTAGGACCCAAAGTGAGTATTGGTTTTCTATCATCTCCTTTTAGGACCCAAAGTGAGTATTGGTTTTCTATCATCTCTGTTTAGGACCCAAAGTGAGTGTTGGTTTTCTATCATTTCTGTTAAGGACTCAAAGTGAGTATTGGTTTCCTATCATCTCTGTTTAGGACCCAAAGTGAGTATTGGTTTCCAATCATCTCTGTTTAGGACCCAAAGTGAGTACTGGTTTTCTATCATCTCTGCTTAGGACCCAAAGTGAGTATTGGTTTTCTATCATCTCCTTTTAGGACCCAAAGTGAGTATTGGTTTTCTATCATCTCTGTTTAGGACCCAAAGTGAGTATTGGTTTTCTATCGTCTCTCTTTAGGACCCAAAGTGAGTATTGGTTTTCTATCATCTCTGTTTAGGACCCAAAGTGAGTATTGGTTTGCTATCATCTCTGATTAGGACCTAATGTGAGTATTGGTTTTCTATCATCTCTGTTTAGGAACCAAAGTGAGTATTGGTTTTCTATCGGTTTTCACGATGCAAGGATGAATATTGGTATTCAATGATTTTTAGCTGACGCAAGTTTGTTCATGAACTTGAACTTGAACATAGACTTCAAACAGAAAAAGTTAACTTCGTATTTCGAAAGTTGGACCTTAACTTCAGGTTTGGCTCTAAAGTACAATAAATAGGAACTGTTGCTGATGAATATTGGTATTCAACGATTTTTAGCTGACGCAAGTTTGTTCATGAACTTGAACATAGACTTCTAACATAAAAAGTTGACTTCGTATTTCGAAAGTTGGACCTTAACTTCAGGTACAATAAAGTACAATAACTAGGAACTGTTGCTAACGTTAACTGCCAAAAGATCATTTTGAGCACTTTACTCTCCTAATCCCTATCCAAACCATAGGCCTTCCCAACCTAACCCCAGCACCTACCTGCCTCCCCAAACCTACCTACCACCCCAATCTACCCACTCCCTTCTTTATCCCCCAACTGAAAATGGTGTGTGATTTTTTAGAACATGTTTTCTATTTTTAATCGGCAATTGACTTTTAGTTTTCGGTCGTGTACAGGATTTTATTTTTTCTCATTAGGTAAGGCCAGCTAATAGTTGATAATGCATGAGATTCCGTCGGTTATATATTGTTTAAATTCTGTCCGTTGTTCCTGTTATCTTTTCCGTTATTCTGTTGGTTAAGTTTTTTTAATTGTCCACTCATAAATCACCTATAAACCAAAAAAAGTCAATTTTACAACAGATGAATCACCTCACTCAAAAAGTTGATTTCGAAACTCACTAACTCAAGTTCAAATTAGAACAAAAATTTTCTGTGATTTAGGTTAGTTTAGCATAGCTCTGTTCATCCCTTGATTTTCATGGTCAAAATATAATTGATGATACCTCTTGTGTTTAAAGTTGGAATCGTTTTTTTTATAAACCATATTATTCCTGGCCTCGTGAGACGCATTCATTTGTGGTTGTGAAATGTTGAGGGATTGATATAAGTGTCTTTGGCAGTACGAACCTTTGGCTTTGGATCGTTTACGGGAGTCTTTGGCCATGTTTTTTCCCAGGATGATTTCACTCAAGCGTTTTCCCTAAAAACAAAGTAGGAAAAATTACTTCAAAGTTCAATATTTAAATTTAAACTGAAGACACAAGGTCAGTTATGTTTAGGGTGAATATGTCACGTAGGGAAACTGTGGCCCTTTTTCGCAGTCTCCCCTCGGTTCGCCCTCCCTGGGCCTACAGTGATTTCCTTTAATTGAAGATCTCATTTATTGCAAGACGCTTTCTCTGTTTTATTAGTTCTTCAGACTTTTAGGGCATTAAGTTCAAGTGTCTATAAGGCTTGACGTAATTTTGATTTTCTTCCAACATTGTCCCGCTATGTTCCTCAGAAACAAATTTTTGCATTCTTAGCTCTGATGTGACCGTTCTTTTTTGAAGATTGAATTAGTTTTTTAGCTTGATTTCTGTTGTCCAACATTTCATTTTAACAGTAGCTCAGAGTCTGTACAGTAATAAGGAACTGTTCCTACTTAATTTTCATGTTGCAGTGGTCCTTTAAAAGGAAATTTTCTTTATATTTGGGGCCTCCTAAAATATCCTTGAGAACTACTTCAGAGGCAATTATGGAAATTCGAAAATAAAAATGCAACGCAGTTAATAGCGACAATACAACAAGGGGGAGAAATATAGCGCGTTCACAGCTTTAAAAAACCAAATGCAAAGACTTTACCGTGCATTTAGAAAAGTTAGATTAACGAGAAAACATTTTACTTGATTGACATGTAAATAGGTCTTGGTTCAAAATCCGGAACACCATTTCCCATTTTCAAAAATTTTCATGGTAGTGGAGTTCTTCAGTTTGAGGTCAGTGGTTGTTAGAATCAAAACTCTAAAATTGAGAAGACTTAACTTTTGACCTCTGATTTATATAAGATATCAGGTACAGGCTTTTTTAGCATATTTTACGGTCATCTATTTAGTACTGATAAAATATCTGTGCCGAGTAACAAACTCGATTGTTTTCGTTATATTTTTTGTTTTTACGAAAAAAAATTGGAATGTGAATTCTCAATTTTTCGTTACACCGTATGATGCAGTTTAAAATCCATAAGTTCTAGTATTTTTGCAACAAATAGCGTGAAAAAAAAAACAATATAGCGTGAAAAAAACAGTCTCCGATGGAGACTTAGTAAACCAAAAAAGCATTGTATATCAATTATTAAAATATAAACAGGGTTTTGTGAGTCACTTAAAACTTCAAATACGGATTCGGTTTATTAGGTTGTATCTTTTTGATACTTGGTTTGTGTTATCCTGAGTTGATTTCATAACCTCTTTGTCGAGCTAGTTATACCTCAAGCTCCAGTTTGACGGTAATAATATTTGGCGACATAAAAATATGATGTGATCAAAATTACAATTTGAGAAAAGAGAATCTGTTAAAAAAATTTTCATGTCACTTCTAATGTTCTCTGGTGAACTCAGGGGCACACGTCTTCCCTTCTAATAATCTCTTGTGAAATTTTCATGAATTATAGATTGCACCATCGCAGTTCTCATTGTCATGCGTCGTGAAAGATATAGATATTGTGATGGAATTTTCGCTTTATCGGGAATATATCTAATACAGTTGATGACACAACTCATTGGGCGGAAAACTTTGTGCAACAGGCAGGACCAGAGAAGGTGACAAATCAGGTCCGAGGAGAAGTTGAAGTGCATTATTGACAGCAATGAGATTAGACTTCCTTATCCAACAGACATTACACGAAAATGCTTCCTGAGATTGTCAGCGGAATTTGGTAGCTGCGGAATCGTTCTTGTTGTGACCAGTAACATAGATCAAAGAATTAAATAAGTTGGATTTAATTTTAAGTTTTTGACTAATAATATCTACAGAATGGATTTTATTCACAGTGCCTATCTGTGCAAAAATATTTCAGAGAAAAATAAGATTAACTAAAAAATAGTTTACTTGATTGACATGTAAATAGATCTTGGATCAAAATCCGGGACACCATTTCCCATTTTCAAAAGTTTTCATGGGTGTGGAGTTCTTCAGTATGAGGTCAGTGGTTGTTAGAATCAAAACTCTAAAGTTGAGAAGACTTAGCTTTTGACCTCTGATTTATATAAGATATCAGGTTCAGGCTTTTTCAGCATATTTTACGCTTATCTATTTAGTACTGATAAAATATCTGTGCCGATTAACAAACTCGATTGTTTTCGTTATATTTTTTGTTTTTACGAAAAAAAATTGGAATGTGAATGCTCAATTTTTTGTTACACCGTATGATGCAGTTTAAAATCCATAAGTTCTAGTATTTTTGCAACAAATAGCGTGAAAAAAACAATATAGCCTGAAAAAAACAGTCTCCGATGGAGACTTAGTAGACCAAAAAAGCATTGTTTATCAATTATTAAAATATATACAGGGTTTTGTGAGTCACTTAAAACTTCAAATACGGATTCGGTTTATTAGGTTGTATCTTTTTGATACTTGGTTTGTGTTATCCTGAGTTGATTTCATAACCTCTTTGCCGAGCTAGTTATACCTCAAGCTCCAGTTTGACGGTAATAATATTTGGCGACATAAAAATATGATGTGATCAAAATTACAATTTGAGAAAAGAGAATCTGTTAAAAAAAAGTTTCATGTCACTTCTAATGTTCTCTGGTGAACTCAGGGGCACACGTCTTCCCCTCTAATAATCTTTTGTGAAATTTTCATGAATTATAGATTGCACCATCGCAGTTCTCATTGTCATGCGTCGTGAAAGATATAGATATTGTGATGGAATTTTTGCTTTATCGGAAATATACCTAATCAGTTGATGACTCAACTCATTGGGCGGAAAACGTTGCGCAACAGGCAGGACCAGAGAAGGTGACAAATCAGGTCCGAGGAGAAGTTGAAGTGCATTAGTGACAGCAATGAGATTAGACTTCCTGATCCAACAGACATTACACGAAAATGCTTCCTGAGATTTTCAGCGGAATTTGGTAGCTGCGGAATCGTTCTTGTTGTGACCAGTAACATAGATCAAAGAATTAAATAAGTTGGATTTAATTTTAAGTTTTTGACTAATAAAATCTACAGAATGGGTTCTATTCACAGTGCCTATCTGTGCAAAAATGTTCAGAGAAAAATAAGATCAACTAAAAAATAGTTTACTTGATTGACATGTAAATAGATCTTGGATCAAAATCCGGGACACCATTTCCCATTTTCAAAAGTTTTCATGGGTGCGGAGTTCTTCAGTATGAGGTCAATGGATGCTAGAATCAAAGTTCGAAAGATGAGAAGATTTAACTTTTGACCTCTGATTGATATAAGATATCAGGTTCGCGCCTTTTTTAGCATATTTTATGCTCATCTTTTTAGTACGGATAAAACATTTGTGCCGAGTAACAAACTCGATTGTTTTCGTTATATTTTTTGTTTTTTTAAAAAAATTGGAATGTGAATTCTCAATTTTTCGTTTTTCTATAAAGTTCAGGTCTCAAAAAAGAAAAGAGTTTTTTAGAACTGGAAAAGAAAGAAGTGTTCTGGTCTAGCACAATGGCTTTCGGTCAATATAATGCCTCAAAAAGATTCATACCAACAAATTAATTTAAAATTTATAACTTTTGATATTTCCATTCGCTTATGTTACACCGTATGATGCAGTTTAAAATCCATCATTCTGGTATCTTTGCAAGAATTAGCGTGAAAAATAGAAAATAGCGTGAAAAACACAGCCCGATGGAGATTTAATAGAATAAATCAGCGTAGTATATTAATTTTTGAATTAAAAAGAGTGTTTTATGACTCACTTAAAACTTCAAATACTGATTCGGTTAATTAGGTTGAATGTTTGATATTTGTTGCGTTATCCTTAGTTGACTTCATACCTTCTTTGCCGAGCTATTTATACCTCAAGCTCCACTTTGACGGTAATCATATTTGGCGACATAAAAATATGATGTGATGAATAATACAATTTTGTGAAATAAGAATCTGTAAGCAAATTTTTATGTCACCTCTATGTTTCTCTGGTGAACTCGGGGGAACACGTCTTCCGTTCTAATAATTTCTTGTAAAATTTCCAGGAACTATAGATTGCGCCATCACAGTTCTCATTGTCATGCGTTTTAAAAGATGTAGATATTGTGATGGAGTTTTCGCTTTATCAGGAATATATCTAATACAGTTGATGATACAACTCTTTGGGCAGAAAAAACTTTGCGCAACAGGCAGGTCCAGACAAGGTCACAAATCAGGTCCGACGAGAAGTTGAAGTGCATTAGGGAAAGCAATGAGATTAGACTTCCTGATCCAACAGACATTACACAAAATTGCTCACTGAGATTGTCAGAGGACTTTGGTAGCTGCGGAATCGTTCTTGTTGTGACCAGTAACATAGATCAAAGAATTCAATAGGTTGAAAATTAACTCTAAGTTTTTGACTGCTAATATCTACAGAATGGGTTATATTCACAGTGCCTATCTATGCAAGAACGTTCAGAGAAAAGTAAGATTAACTAAAAAATTATTTTATTTTTTTGACATGTAATTGGATCTTGGTTCAAAGTCTGGGATACCACTTCCCATTTTCAAAAGTTCTTAAGGCAGTCGTGTTCTTCAGTTTGAGGTGACTGGATGTTAGAATCGAAACTCTAAAGTTGAGAAGTTTTATCTTTTGACATCTTATTAATATAAGATATCAGGTTCCAGCTTTTTTAAATTTTTTAACATATTTAACCCTCATCTATTTTTTTACGGATAAAACATCTGTGCCGAGTAACAATCTTGATTGTTTTCGTTTTATTTTTTGTTTTTACAATAAAAAATTTTTTGGAATTTGAATACTCATTTTTTCGTTTTTTTAATAAAATCAGATCTCAAAAAAGAAACGTTTTTTTAGAAACGGAAAATAAAACAGTGTTCTGGGCCAGGTCAATGGCTGTCAGTCAAGATAATGCCACAAATTGATTTATACCAACAAATTAATTGAAAATTCATAGTTTTTTTGAATTTTGCTGTCGTTTATGTTACACCGTATGATGCAGTTTAAAGTATCATATTTCCTAGTACTTTTGCAACAAATAGCGTGAAAAATAAAATATGGCGTGGAAAATACGGTCCCCGTTGGAGACTTAATATGATAAATTAGCATTGTATATCAATTAATGAATTATAAAGAGTGTTTTATGGCTCACTTAAAACTTCAAATACTGATTCGGTTAAGTAGGTTGAATCTTTGATATTTGTTGTGTTATCCTTAGTTGACTTCATAACTTCTTTGCCGAGCTATTTATACCTCAAGCTCCAGTTTGACGGTAATAAAATTTGGCGACATAAAAATATGATGTGATCAATAATACAACTTTGAGAAATGAGAATCTGTAAGCAAAATTTTATGTCACCTCTATGTTTCTCTGGTGAACTCAGGGGCACATGTCTTCCCTTCTAATAATCTCTTGAAAGTCTTTCATGGACTGTAAATTGCGCCATCGTAGTTCTCATTGTTATGCGTCTTACAAGATGTAGATAATGTGATTGAAATTTCGCTTTATCAGGAAAATATCTAATACTGTTGATGATTTAACTCATTGAGGAGAAAAACTTTGCAGAACAGGCAAGCCAAGAGAAGGTGACAAATCAGGTTCGACGAGAAGATGAAGTGCATTAGGGAGAAGAATGCGATTAGACTTCCTGATCAAACAGACATTACACAAAGCCCGGATCGAATGTCCTCCCTAAAATCCTCCCATTGATGTTTGTTGTAAGAGTTGGGGTAATTTGTCTATGGGGGAGCTAAATTGATGTAAGAGCTGGGCTGCAATGTGAGGACTTTTGAGGAATTACCCCACCTGACTGAAATTTCCATGTAAGAGTGGGCTTCAATGGGCTGCAATGGGAGGACTTTTGAGTAATTAACCCCTGACTAAAATTGCCAAGTAAGATTGGGCTGCAATGGGCTGCAGTGGGAGGACTTTTCAGGAATTATCCCCTGACTGAAATTGTCATGTAAGATTGGGCTGCAACGGGCTGCAATGGGAGGACTTTTGAGGAATAAACCCCCTGACTGAAATTGCCATGTAAGAGTGGGCTGCAATGGGCTGCAAAGGGAGGACTTTTTAGGAATTACCCCTGACTGAAATTGCCATGTAAGAGTGGGCTGCAATGGGCTGCAATGGGAGAACTTTTCAAGAATTACCCCCCTGACTGAAACTGCTATGTAAGAGTGGGCTGCAATGGGCTGCAATGGGAGAAATTTTCAAGAATTACCCCCTGACTGAAATTGCCATGTAAGAGTGGGCTGCAATGGGCTGCAATGGAAAGACTTTTGAGGAATTAACCCCCCTGACTAAAATGGCCATGTAAGTGTGGGCTGCCAAGGGGGTAAAATGGTGTAAGAGTGAGGGGTTAATTTGTTCAGAGGGGGTAAAATGATTTAAGAGTTGGGCTGCCAAGAGGGGTAAAACGGTGTAAGAGTGAGGGGGTAATTTGTCCAGAGGGGTTAAAATAATGTAAGAGTTGGGCTTCTAAGAGAGGCAAAATGGTGTAAGGGTGAGAGGGTAATTTGTCCAGAGGGGGTAAAATGAGGAAAGAGTAGGGCTGCCAAGGGGGGGTGAAATGGTGTAAGGTGAGGGGATAATTTGTCTAGAGGGGGAAAATGATATAAGAGTTGGGCTGCAAAGAGGGGTTAAAATAATGTAAGAGTTAGGCTTCCAAGGGAGGTAAAATGGTTTAAGAGTGAGGGGGTAATTTGTCCAGAGCGCGTAAAATGAGGTAAGAGTTGGGCTGCCGAGGGGGGGGGGGTAAAATGGTGTAAGAATGAGGGGGTAATTCCTCCAGAGGGGGTCAAATGAGGTAAGAGTTGTGCTGCCAGGGGAGGTAAAATGGTGTAAGAATGAGGGGGTAATTTGTCCCGAGGGGGTAAAATGAGGTAAAAGTCGTGCTGCCAAGGGGGGTAAAATTGTTTAAGGGTGAGGGGGGTAATTTGTTCAGAGGGGGTAAAATGATTTAAGAGTTGTGCTGCCAAGGGGGGTAAAATGGTGTAAGAGTGAGGAGGTAATTTGTCCAGAGGGGTAAACTGATATAAGAGTTGGGCTTCCAAGGGAGGTAAAATGGTGTAAGAGTGAGGGGGTAATTTGTCCAGAGCGCGTAAAATGATGTAAGAGTTGGGTGCCGAGGGGGGGGGGGTGTAAAATGTTGTAAGAGAGAGGGGGTAATTTGTTTGAGAGGGTAAAATGATTTGACAGTTGGGCTGCCAAGGAGGGTAAAATGATGTAAGAGTGAGGGGGAAATTTGTCCAGAGGGTGGTAAAATGAGGTAAGAGTTCGGCTTCCAAGGGAGGTAAAATGGTGTAATAATGAGGGGGTAATTCGTCCAGAGGGGGTCAAATGAGGTAAGAGTTGGGCTGCCAGGGGAGGTAAAATGGTGTAATAATGAGGGGGTAATTCGTCCAGAGGGGGTCAAATGAGGTAAGAGTTGGGCTGCCAGGGGAGGTAAAATGGTGTAAGAATGAGGGGGTAATTTGTCCAGAGGGGGTAAAATGAGGTAAAAGTTGTGCTGCCAAGGGGGGTAAAATGGTTTAAGGGTGAGGGGGGTAATTTGTCCAGAGGGGGTAAAATGAGGTAAGAGTTCGGCTTCCAAGGGAGGTAAAATGGTGTAATAATGAGGGGGTAATTCGTCCAGAGGGGATCAAATGAGGTAAGAGTTGGGCTGCCAGGGGAGGTAAAATGGTGTAAGAATGAGGGGGTAATTTGTCCAGAGGGGGTAAAATGAGGTAAAAGTTGTGCTGCCAAGGGGGGTAAAATGGTTTAAGGGTGAGGGGGGTAATTTGTTCAGAGGGGGTAAAATGACTTAAGAGTTGTGCTGCCAAGGGGGGTAAAATGGTGTAAGAGTGAGGAGGTAATTTGTCCAGAGGGGTAAAATGATATAAGAGTTGGGCTTCCAAGGGAGGTAAAATGGTGTAAGAGTGAGGGGGTAATTTGTCCAGAGCGCGTAAAATGAGGTAAGAGTTGGCTGCCGAGGGGGGGGGGTGTAAAATGTTGTAAGGGAGAGGGGGTAATATGTTTGAGAGGGTAAAATGATTTGACAGTTGGGCTGCCAAGGAGGGTAAAATGATGTAAGAGTGAGGGGGAAATTTGTCCAGAGGGTGGTAAAATTAGCTAGGAGTTGAGCTGCCAAGTGGGGTAAAATGGTGTAAGAGTGAGGGGGTAATTTGTCCAGAGGGGGTGAAATGAGGTAAGAGTTCGGCTTCCAAGGCAGGTAAAATGGTGTAAAACTGAGGGGGTAATTCGTCCAGAGGGGGTCAAATGAGGTAAGAAGGTAAGACTTGGGCTGCCAGGGGAGGTTAAATGGTGTAAGAATGAGGGGATAATTTGTCCAGAGGGCGTAAAATGATTTAAGAGTTGTGCTGCCAAGGGGGGTAAAATGGTGTAAGAGTGAGGGGGTAATTTGTTTGAGGGGGTAAAATGATTTGAGAGTTGGGCTGCCAAGGGCGGTAAAATGGTGTAAGAGTGAGGGTGTAATTTGTCCAGAGGGTGGTAAAATTAGCTACGAGTTCAGCTGCCAAGTGGGGAAAAATGGTGTAAGAGTGAGTGGGTAAATTGTTCAGCGGGGGGGATAAAATGAGGAAAGAGTAGGGCTGCCAGGGGGGGGGGGTAAAATGGTGTAAGAGTGAGGGCGTTAATTTGTCCAGAGGGGGTAAAATGTTGTAAGAATTCGGCTTCCGAGGGAGGTAAAATGGTGTAAGAGTGAGGGGGTAAATTGTCCAGGGGGTTAAGATGAGGAAAAGTAGGATACCAAGGAGGGGGGGGGGGGGGGGTAAAATGGTGTAAGAGTGAGGGGGTAATTTGTCCAGAGGGGGTAAAATGTTGTAAGAGTTGGGCTGCCAGTTGAGGTAAAATGGTGTTAGAATGAGGGGATAATTTGTCCAGAGGGGGTAAAATGAGGTAAAAGTTGTGCTGCCAAGGGGGGTAAAATGGTTTAAGGGTGAGGGGGGTAATTTGTCCAGAGGGGGTAAAATGAGGTAAGAGTTCGGCTTCCAAGGGTGGTAAAATGGTGTAATAATGAGGGGGTAATTCGTCCAGAGGGGGTCAAATGAGGTGAGAGTTGGGCTGCCAGGGGAGGTAAAATGGTGTAAGAATGAGGGGGTATTTTGTCCAGAGCAAGTAAAATGAGGTAAGAGTTGGGCTGCCGAGGGGTGGTAAAATGGTGTAAGAGAGAGGGGGCAATTTGTTTGAGGAGGTAAAATGATTTGAGAGTTGGGCTGCCAATGGGGGTAAAATGGTGTAAGAGTGAGGGGGTAATTTGTCCAGAGGTTGGTAAAATTAGCTACGAGTTGAGCTGCCAAGTGGGGTAAAATGGTGTAAGAGTGAGGGGGTAAATTGTCCAGGGGGGGTAAAATAAGGAAAGAGTAGGGCTGCCAAGGGGGGGGGGGGTAAAATGGTGTAAGAGTGAGGGGGCTAATTTGTCCAGAGGGGGTAAAATGTTGTAAGAGTTCGGCTTCCAAGGGAGGTAAAATGGTGTAAGAATGACGGGGTAATTTGTCCAGAGGGGGTAAAATGAGGTAAAAGTTGTGCTGCCAAGGGGGTAAATTGGTTTAATGGTGAGGGAGTAATTTGTTAAGAGGGGGTAAAATGATTTAAGAGTTGTGCTGCCAAGGGGGTAAAAATGGTGTAGGTGTGAGGTGGTTTTTTTTCCAGAGGGTTAAAATGATGTAAGAGTTGGGCTGCCCGGGGGGGGTTGAAATGGTGTAAGAATGAGACGGTAATTTGTCCAGAGCGCGTAAAATGAGGTAAGAGTTGGGCTGCCGAGGGGGGATAAAATGGTGTAAGAGAGAGGGCGCAATTTGTTCAGAGGGGATAAAATGATTTAAGAGTTGTGCTGCCAAGGGGGGTAAAATGGTGTAAGAGTGAGGAGGTAATTTGTCCAGAGGGGTAAAAAGATATAAGAGTTGGGCTTCCAAGGGAGGTAAAATGGTGTAAGAGTGAGAGGGTAATTTGTCCAGAGCAAGTAAAATGAGGTAAGAGTTGGGCTGCCGAGGGGGGGGGGGGGGGGTAAAATGGTGTAAGAGAGAGGGGGCAATTTGTTTGAGGGTTTAAAATGATTTAAGGCGTTAAGGGGGGTAAAATGGTGTAAGAGTGAGGGGGTAATTTGTCCAGAGGGTGGTAAAATTAGCTAAGATTTGAGCTGCCAATGGGGTAAAATGGTGTAAGAGTGAGGGGGTAAATTGTCCAGGGGGGGGTAAAATGAGGAAAGAGTAGGGCTGCGAGGGGGGGGGGTAAAATGGTGTAAGAGTGAGGGGGGTAATTTGTCGAGAGGGGGTAAAATGTTGTAAGAGTTCGGCTTCCAAGGGAGGTAAAATGGTGTAAGAATAAGGGGGTAATTTGTCCAGAAGGGGTAAAATGAGGTAAAAGTTGTGCTGCCAAGGGGGTAAATTGGTTTAATGGTGAGGGGGTAATTTGTTAAGAGGGGGTAAAATGATTTAAGAGTTGTGCTGCCAAGGGGGGAAAATGGTGTAGGAGTGAGGGCGTTATTTGTCCAGAGGGGTAAAATGATGTAAGAGTTAGGCTGCCAGGGGGAGGGGGTAAAATGGTGTAAGAATGAGACGGTAATTTGTCCAGAGGGGGTAAAATGAGGTAAAGTTGTGCCGACAAGGGGCGGTAAAATGGTTTAAGGGTGAGGGGGTAATTTGTTAAGAGGGGGTAAAATGATTAAAGAGTTGTGCTGCCAAGGGGGGAAAACGGTGTAAGAGTGAGGGGGTAATTTGTCCAGAGGGAAAAAATGAGGTAAGAGTTGGGCTGCCAAGTGGGGTAAAATGGTGTAAGACAGAGGGTTAACTTGTTCGGAGGGGGTAAAATGATTTAATAGTTGTGCTGCCAAGGGGGGAAAATGGTGTAAGAGTGAGGGGGTAATTTGTCCAGAGGGTAGTAAAATTAGCTAAGAGTTGAACTGACAAGTGGGGTAAAATGGTGTAAGAGTGAGGGGGTAAATTGTCCAGGGGGGGGGGGGGGTAAAATGAGGAAAGAGTAGGGCTGCGAAGGGGGGGGGGGGGTAAAATGGTGTAAGAGAGAGGGGGCAATTTGTTTGAGGGGTTAAAATGATTTGAGAGTTGGGCTGCCAAGGGGGGTAAAATGGTGTAAGAGTGAGGGGGTAATTTGTCCAGAGGCTGGTAAAATTAGCTAAGAGTTGAGCTGCCAATGGGGTAAGATGGTGTAAGAGTGAGGGCGTAAATTGTCCAGGGGGGGTTAAAATGAGGAAAGAGTAGGGCTGCGAAGGGGGGGGGGGGGGTAAAATGGTGTAAGAGTGAGGGGGTTAATTTGTCGAGAGGGGGGAAAATGTTGTAAGAGTTCGGCTTCCAAGGGAGGTAAAATGGTGTAAGAATGAGGGGGTAATTTGTCCAGAAGGGGTAAAATGAGGTAAAAGTTGTGCTGCCAAGGGGGTAAATTGGTTTAATGGTGAGGGGGTAATTTGTTAAGAGGGGGTAAAATGATTTAAGAGTTGTGCTGCCAAGGGGGGAAAATGGTGTAGGAGTGAGGGCGTTATTTGTCCAGAGGGGTAAAATGATGTAAGAGTTGGGCTGCCAGGGGGAGGGGGTAAAATGGTGTAAGAATGAGACGGTAATTTGTCCAGAGGGGGTAAAATGAGGTAAAGTTGTGCCGCCAAGGGGCGGTAAAATGGTTTAAGGGTGAGGGGGTAATTTGTTGAGAGGGGGTAAAATGATTTAAGAGTTGTGCTGCCAAGGGGGGAAAACGGTGTAAGAGTGAGGGGGTAATTTGTCCAGAGGGAAAAAATGAGGTAAGAGTTGGGCTGCCAAGTGGGGTAAAATGGTGTAAGACAGAGGGTTAACTTGTTCGGAGGGGGTAAAATGATTTAATAGTTGTGCTGCCAAGGGGGTAAAATGGTGTAAGAGTGAGGGGGTAATTTGTCCAGAGGGGGTAAAATGAGGTAAGAGTTGGTCTGCCAGGGGGGTAAAGTGGTGTAAGAGTGAAGGTTAAATTCTTCATAGGTTTAAAATGATTTAATAGATGGGCTGTCAAGGGGGTAAAATGGTGTAAGAGTGAGGGGTTAATTTGTCCAGAGGGGGTAAAATCATGTAAGAGTTGGGCTTCCAAGGGAGGTAAAATGGTGTAAGTGTGAGGGGACAATTTCTCAGAGAGAAGGGGTAAAATGAGGTAAGAGTTGGTCTGCCAAGGAGGGTAAAATGGCGTAAGAGTGAAGGTTACTTTGTTCGGAGGGGGTAAAATGAGGTAAGAATCGGGCTGCCAAAGGGGGGGGGGGGTAAAGTGGTGTAAGAGTGAGGGGGTAATTTGACCAGAGGGGGTAAAATGAGGTCAGAGTTGGGCTGCCAAGGGGGGTAAAATGGTGTAAGAGTGAAGGGTTAATTTGTTCTGAGGGGGTAAATTGATGTAAGAGTTGGGCTGCCAGGGGGGGGGGTGAAATGGTGTAAGAATGAGACGGTAATTTGTCCAGAGCGCGTAAAATGAGGTAAGAGTTGGGCTGCAGAGGGGGGAGGGGGTAAAATGGTGTAAGAGTGAGGGGTTAATTTGTTCTGAGGGGGTAAATTGATGCAAGAGTTGGGCTTCCAAGGGAGGTAAAACGGTGTAAGAGTGAGAGGATAATTTCTCCAGAGGGGGTAAAATGAGGTAAGAGTTGGGCTGCCAAGGGGGTAAAGTGGTGTAAGAGTGAGGGGGTAATTTGTCTAGAGAGGGTAAAATGAGGTCAGAGTTGGGCTGCCAAGGGGGGTAAAATGGTGTAAGAGTGAGGGGGTAAATTTTTCAGAAGGGTAAAAAGGTTTAAGAGTTGGGCTGCCAAGGGGGGTAAAATGGTGTAAGAGTTCGGGGGTAATTTCTCCATTCCCCCCGCACTCTTACATCGTTTTACCCCCTTGACTGATCAAAAAGATGTAAGAGTGGGGGGTTAATTTGTCTTTTACCCCCTCACTCTTACACCATTTTACCCCCGTTGGAAGTCCACTGCAGCCCAAAAAGATGTAAGAGTTTTGAGCTGCATTGTCCTAAAAATTTCTTCCATTGCAACCCCACTCTTACGTCATTTTGGGCGGAAAAGTTCAACCCGGGAGATTGTCAGTGAATTTTGGTATGTGCGGAAATGTTCTTGTTGTGACCAGTAACATAGATCAAAGAATTTGGAGTTAAATTACATTCACAGTGCCTATCTATTCTAAACTGTTCAGATAAAGGTTAGATTATTTAAAAAATATTTTACTTGATTGACATGTAAATAGACCTTGGTTCAAAATCCCGGACATAGTTTCCTGTTTTCAAAAGTTTCAGTTCTTCAATTTGAGGTCAATGAATGTGAGAGTAAAATTTCTACAGTTAAAAAAATTTAAATTTTGACATCTGATTAATATAAGATATCAGTTGTCATCTGATTGATACTTACGTCTGTTCATAAAAGACCAGGATAGCGCAAAGAAAAAAAATTAATTAGAATTGAGTTTAATGTTGTGGACTTTGTTAATCGAAATAGCCAATAATTTCTTCTGGTATGTTCTTGTTTTTCTTTCCGAAGTTTTTCAAATAATAACTTCTAGATTTCCTGTGTTCTTTCAAAATAATATATTTGAAAGAACACAAGAAGACAGTTGTTTCCACTGTCATAGATAGGCACTGTGAATCATGCTACCTCCTTATTAATGAGCTTGGGTGATGGGTCTTCCAAATTTTTGTTTGTTTTCTGTTTCTTTTTTTTCTTCTTGAAGTCTTCAATGATTCCAATAGTTTTTGTTCTGCACTTGATTTTGTCGGTGAAGATCCCGCATCTGCATGTTCATTTTCACATTAAACTTATTTAGTCTGGCTAACTGATTTTCGCTAACTAGAGTAATCCGGAAAAAGTTTTCAGGCTGTATGAAGAATGGGCTCCCTTTCTCATGTTGAAAGTTGTTTCCACTGTCTTCTTGTCTTATTTAGTCGTGAAAAGAATTGGTTCTGACAAGTCGAAATCTGCCACTACTTGTAGTATGACATGTAGTCCCAAAATTTTTTCAACTAGTGTGCCCCTCGTCTTTGAAGCGCTCTCACGTGTCATCAGTGCACTTTGCAGGAATGCTCCAGATGATACGTTGATTTTTGCGAATTCCCGCTTGAAGTACCCCTTTAGTGTCCGAATTGTTCATTCAACTCTTCCATTAGCACTTGGATGTTAGGCACGTCATTAATTTTTTTTTTAAATTCCAAATAATTTACACCACTGTTTCAGTTCACTGCTCACAAATTCGGGACCATTTTAAATTCGAATTTTGAGAAAAAGACTATGCTGAATTTTGACTGTTTCTTGTGTTTTTTCCCGCGGGCACAGCTTCTGTCCAGTTTGAACCCACTTCAGCAATTACTAAGAAACTACCTCAGTTGCTAAGATGACCCCCAACAATGTGGCGCAATAGTGTTACAAAGTCGGTTTTGCCCACGTAGAGACTGTTTTTTCAATGTTATGCCTGATAATTCAACAATTCTTACATTTACTGCCAAAGATTAAACAGCCTGGTTAATGCCAGGCCATCGGGCAATCACTCTGACTTATGTTTTGGTAGCAACGTTCGCAAGATTGGTCTCATATCTTTTTGTCAAAACTAAACATGTGAGTTTGTGTGGAGTGAAGAGAACAACAGCTCTGAAGATGATTCATTTTTGTGGAGTCATTGCAGCCACTTCATTGAGTTAATCCCCACTTCCACACATTGTTTCTAACTCTAATTGCAAGTTTTGATTAGGTTGATCATGATTTAGGAAAATTCTATATGTTCCAAGTTTCATTCTAATTTTTGCTTTGGTTATGGTCAACAGGTCGTTCTGATAAGGAAATATGTTTATCAGACTCGATAGCTGTCATATTTGTCCTCCTTGCAGTTCATTGCGGGTGTATCTACTTTCTTCGAAACTCATCGGAGCTATTGGCCATCTAGCGATTTTTGATCATCAAGATCTGGTGCAATTGAATATGAGCCAACTTTTGTACGTCTGTAGGTTAAATCCTCTTTCGAGTTCGTACAGCTCTCGAGTTAGCTTTGCTTCACTGGTTTCCTTTTTTGAGGCATAGATAACTTGAGCTCCTTTTGCGAATGAACCCCAATTGCTTTTGCAGAGGCGTCTGTAGTAAATATGGCCTTTTTAAAGACTATAATTCTTCACGAAAGCGTTAAAATTTAGACTTTTTAACTTCGAAAACGTTTTGTCTCTTTTGGCTATGAGAAGTTTCTTTTTGTTATGTCATTCGGAGCTAGCCTTTTGCTGTAAAATTAGGATTGTATCTCCCATAGAAATGTGCTAGCCCACCAAACGATTCGGCTTGCTTGTGGTTTGTTGGTGATCTCCCATTTTTAGCCTTTTCAACATGAGTAGGATCTGATGCCATTCAATCCCCCAAAAAAGCGGTAAAAACTGGATTTTAATTAGGTTTTCGCGCGCTCATGTTTCGCATGCACTAAAATTTTGACGTAGAGCATTCCCCTGTCGAATTCCTGCTTGTTAGTTCCATGAACCAACACATCGTCTTGAAAAATTGGACACTTTTGGTTGCTTTGAGCGTTGCTTCGATGAATTTCTGGAAAACAGAAGATAGTTTTTTTCAACCCATGACTCGGTACATCTTGAATAATCCCAGAGATTTGATTGTTTTGCATATGTCTTTTGAAGCATTTTCAAGTTCAATTTCATAGTAGGCGTCTGAGGAGTCATTTCTGCCGAATTATGAGGTCCAATGAAGACTATGGACGATCGTCTCCACGTCCAGTATTTGCTTGTGCTTGTCCATGATCAGGGTTTTTATTGGTTTGCGAATTTATGTCCACGCGAAGTCTTAGCTCAGCACTCTTCTTTCTGTGCCACACAAATTGTGATGCCTTTGTGGCCCCTCCTGTCCGCAAAGGTTCCCTTATGCACTGTTTGCCTATCTGATAGAGCTGCCTTGTGATTTTTTTCTCAACGAGGTAGAAGTAGTGCTGTTGCAGAATATTGTCTGTAGTCCTGGTATTGACATCACATGAGCTTTGTAACGTTTCAAAGCAAGCAAGTGATTGGACGTGAAGATGTTTTTCCAGTGCTGCTCCAGAAGGTCTTTTCCAACTATTGCAAATTCTCAATCAGACTTCACAAGAGTTAGTTGCTTCCGTCCCACTCAATGTCACTCGTAGGTGGTCCCAGGAGCGTTAATTGCTGGTCGTCAGCAGCTGAATATGTCTTATTTTACCATCTATCTCAGGTTTATCAAGCTCAGTTCATATTTTAGATGAAGTCAATAAACTATTCGCACCTTTATCTACCTGCATTTTTATACTGAATTAATTTATTGAGAAAATTATTTCGCAGAAATTTTTCCATCGTATTTAATTAAATGTGTTTGGTATTGGCTTTTCAACATTTTTTTCAGGTGTTGAAAATTATACTCAGCGCTGGACAAGGTGTACTAGGATGCGGTTTACGCAATATCTAGTGCACAGACTGTGGCCTTTTTAGCTGTTAGTTTCTTGTTGGACTTTTCAGAAGTCTATTTGAAATTGTATCGAACTAATTAACTAGTGCATTCACAGTAGCAGGCCTACTGCCTAATTAAGAGCCTGCAAAAGCCATTGTTTGAGTACTGAACTACGAAATCTTCTTCTTCTCAGCAACAAAACCTGATAATTTTGCTTTAATACCAACTAGCAATCTTCGTTTTCATTCAGTGTCCCTACTTTATGAGATAAAAACTCTTTTGACAACTCCGTCTCGGGCTTCGCAACGGCTGCTCTCCTGTCAAAGTCAGGGAAAACTTTACAACACCCAGTTCGTTTCTGCGGTTTCAAATCTGTCCGGATGTTTTGCTCTTGCAGTTAAATTTTGTGAACTGTATTATTCGCTATACTGTAGATTACGGTTGCATTACTTGTTGCTCAATTAGTCCTGATAACTAACTTCTCAGGTTTGCTGTATAAGAAACTTGTTTTGCTTAGAAAAAAAAATATTTCAAATTGAAACAATCAATTTTTGTTGTTTTTTTGTTAATAACTCAACTTATAAGTCGAAATCGCAAATTCGGGTTCTAGCATTTTGTTGTGAATGACTTCAATTAACTGTCAACCCCATTTCATCTTTGTAGCGAACCTCCTTGGTAAAAGGGGCGCTTTCAAATTAATTCAAATATTAAATATCTGATTCAATTTAATAAATAACTTTTTGTTCTTCAATTGGCTTCAGTAAACATCAATTCAAAACTATGCTAGTTTTGTTAAAACTAGTAAAAGCAACTGACTATGTGCTTTGCACAGAGTTTTTCTTACATAGGAATTTTGTTCCTCAGAAAAAAAATTTGAGATTATCAAAGTTAATTCTCTTTTCAACAAGTCAAAGTTAAGGTGAAAATGGACAATCACTATTATGACCTACAGAAACAATACGCGATAACAAGTAATTTACCGCTCAAGAAAGGGCGCATCAATACGCACTGCATGTCAATTCAATCAGACAAAATTAACGAGTTTCAGCTGATTTTTTGTAGTTTTTCGTAGATGTCGTAAGATTCTCTGAATACACTAAGTATAGGGTTCAGGATACCATAAACGGAGCCGCGCACTGTCTGAATTTGTATGAAGTCGCAAAGTAATCGAATCTTGCTCACGAAGTTGGACATCTCTTACACCGTTTGAGCTCATTTTGTGTGATTGTGAACACTTCAAAATGAGGCAATAATAGCTTGGTTCGTGTTTGAGTTTCAGTTTAACTTCATGTATGACCATTGTGTACTAATAAATGTTATTAACTATAAATGTTGAAAAAAGTTAACAAATAAATATGACTTCAATAGAATGTAGCATTAAATTGCGCTTGTCATGCTATTGTAACTTGAAATGGCCTTGAAGCGCACTTCAATTCGATTGTTGAATTATTAAGCTCGACTGCCACATTGCCGGCTCTGTTTTCTTTCGCGAAAACATCTCTTCCAGTTAGTTGTGGGGCGAGCTTCACAACTGGTCTCTTGTGCACTCTGTCGTTTGTTTGATTTATCGCTGATCGAATCACACCGTCAGACCCATCGATGGTCTCAAAGACTTGACCCAGATTGTAATATCTACGCTTATCGCTTTGTGCGATCAACCAAACGAGATCGGCTTCTTTAAGGGTTTTGTTTGTCTTAGGTTGCCTTTTTTGCCAATTGTTCGGAGTTGGCAGATATTCTCTACAAAATCTGTCCAAAATGAGATTTGCATAGGCTTGAGCTTGTCGAAAGAGCTTTCGACGATCAAAAAACACTTTTGCACATGGTAGAGAGTGTAAGCAAATGTTCCTGTTGTCAGGCGGGAAGTGATTGGGGGTCAATGCTTCCAAGTCATTAACGTCTGAACTGACTGGAGTCGAAAGCCTTGCGTTCAATGTCTGATCAACAATACACATCGTTGTTGAAAGAACGTCCTCTGTGACTGATCTCTTCTTCAACATTGCATACAATGCTTTCTATACTCCTCCAAAATGAGGTGCTTCGGGTAGGTTGAACTTCAAACTGATTCCTTGTTGAATTAGATGTTCTTCCATGCCGCAACGTACTCTGCAAACTCTCTCTCAGCTCCCGTTGTCCCGTTGTCACTGATGATTATACTTGGTTTGCCCCTTTGCGCAACAAATTGCATGAATGCTTTGAGACAACTATCTGTATCCAACTTGGGTACAAATTCTATATGCACCGTTCTCATAGTTAGACAAATGAACAGACAGCACCATCTCTTTTCGTTTGCTTGCCCAATTTTCACAATGGAAGGGTCAAAGTTGTCAACACCATCATTTGTAATGGCTGTTGAAGCATCTAACCACTCTTTGGGTAGATCGGCCTCTACAGGTGCTATTTCCTGCAGGTAACGCACTAGTTGTGGATCAATTTTAAGGCGTTCCGTATGCCTATGATCCACATCTTCTGCTGAACAATATTTCTTACATGCTCAGTGCCTTCGTGTTGATTGTCCGTGTGCTCGTTTCCCAAGAATAATTCAACCAAATAATATTTCCAACGTAGCAATATTGGACACTTTGCCTTGCAATTCAATTGTTTTTTGCCTATTCTGGTTTTGTTGCGAATAAGTCCTCGTTCATCTAGAAAAGGTGGGAATTGTAGAATTTTGCTGCCCTTTGGAATTTCCTTTTCAGCTTTTAGAGATTTCATTTCTTCACCAAACTGTTCTTGCGGTAGTAATTTGAAGACGACCGCTTTTGCTTTTTTCTTATTTCATTGCTGACTACGAGCATGGGTGGTATGTATTTGCGCGATGCTCGCCGTACGTATGACACTGTATTTACTAGTCTGTTAAACTTACTGAGTCGTTCCAACTGAATAAAAGATTTCTTCCTTCAGCTTGTACCATAAAGATTGATGAGGGTATTTTCTCTTCATCTGAGGCAAAGATTAGGTTCACTTGCTCTGGTCATTTACTTACTGGTTGCTTCAACCAGGCCGGCCATTGAGCCATTCACTTTCTCTTGAATTCTTCAATGTTTATTGCTCTGGTGCCAATTTCCGCTGGGCTGTTAATACCGCTCATATGTTTCAACTGCGAAACATCAGTTGTATCTAGTATCTCAACTACTCGATTGGCCACAAACACTTGTTGTTTACGATGAGAACTATTTATCCACTGTAATACTGTAGTTGAGTGTGACAACTACTTTTCTTCATTTCGTGACTTGACCATCTGTTCCTTCAACCGTGACAGTCGCTTGTAATTCCAGTCTCATGGGTGCCACTCTGCATTTTCCGATGAAAAATGCTAAGTCAGCAGAGTATTCTTTTAGTTGTGAACGTAGATAGGCCACTGCACACATCGTGTCTTCAGATGCGTTAGCAAACACGTGAAGTCTGGTTTTATTCCTCTCTCTGTTGAAGTTCCTTCTATCAATGCTTGTCTCAGCTAGAATTGGGAGTTGTTGTTTCCATCTCAGGAAATCGTCTTATTCGCCAGGCTCCACTTCGCTGTCCCAATATTGCCCATTCTTAGTCCAGATAACTTTCAGATGTCGTCTCATGTGCACAATCCCATCGGGTCGAATACCCAAGAGACCATTCACCGAATCTTCCTCTGGGTTATAGGTGCTTCAAATTCCTTGTTCGTACCTCTGCACACTTGAAGACTACCATCAGTAGCAGTCCATTGAGGTACAAGCACTGAGGATCCTTCTGTTTTGGGTTCAACGTCGAATTGCTTAGTGTTGCTGATTGATTTCTAGTCCTCTGGGATTGCTTTGATAACTGCATCTTTGTTGCTCCTCCACTTCCTCAGTTCAAATCCATGTTGTGAGTGAAGAGGTTGTAGTTGATTGAACCCTTCAAATGCTTCTTCAGGATTTTGTACCGATTTGATGAAATCGTCCATATAGAAGTTGTTTTGTATTGCCGTTGTTGCAGCAATTGGATACTCTTCTTCGTTTTCCAGTCCAACTAGCTTGAAAGCATAACTTGCACAAGTTAGAGAAATCTTAGCTCGAAATACATGACGCTGATATTCGTATATTTGAACAGGTTTGTTAGTTCTTGGACGCCATAGGAACCTCAAGCCATCAATTCGATGTCAGCTGCCAGGGTTATTGGCCCTTCACAGAATCTGAATATTGTTCCAATCAGCCCGTGTATGAGATCAAGTCCTGCTTGTGCATTGTCATTTAAGCATACTTCTTTGTACTTTGCTGAAGCATTGCAAACACGTCTTAAATTGCCAAGTTTCTTCGGGTTTAGCACAAGATAGTCTGGCAAATACAGTTTTTTCCCGAAGGTGCCTTTCACTTAGGACTCGTCCAATATCTCTACAAATCCGATTTCTACGTCTGTATCATGGTTGTTGATACAAACTCTTAATGTTAGGGTCCCTTTTGAAACTTCGCCCCATTAGGCAAAGCCGACCCAAAGCTGATCTGTATTTGTTCGGTAGGTTTGGCTCTGATTCCATACACAGCATACCCACTTCGTACCGGTCACCTATGAACTTTGTCGTACTCCCTAACATCTTTTGTGCCAGCAGTTCCTTCATTTACTGACTGACGACGTTGATTTTGGAAGCATAAGTTTCTATGTCCCACCAGGTTTGGATATTCTCAGTCACTTTCACATCTTCTGGGATGGCGAAATGACAAAATTTTTGTCTTCTTTTGCCGTCATGGGTCCACTAACTACCCATCCTAGCTCTGTTAGAACGGCAAGAGGTTCACTTCTGGTTCCTATCTTTTAGTCTAATGTGCGTTGCAGCTTGTAAGCATCTTGACCAAGGATGATGCCAACTTCCATCAATTTGAAGCTTTTGTTGGATAAAACACTCAAGTGATTGAAGCTTTGTAATTGTAGTTTGTGTTTTCCAAGGAAAATGACAGGTGTGTAAACGCTTTTATTGAATGCATCTTTGAATGTAGTCCCTTTATTTTGAGAGGAACCCTTTCTGTCTTCAGGTCCTTTGTCCCATGTATGCTATTTATGTTGAGCGTCACATCGGCGCCTTGGGCTCGTAACTTCTCTTGCACACTTCGATCGATGAATGAAACTACTATCGATGATCCACTATCGAGGAAAGCATATGTGTTCAGCCTGTTGCCACCACTCTGTATTGAGACAGGAACTACCTGAAGAAAGCTAGTAGCTTCGTTACTCTGGTTGATTGTTGCTGCGTATACGTTGACTGCGTGATTGCCCTCGGCCTTTTGGTTTTCTGAGTGTAGCAATCGGTTGTGCTTCTTGATGCATCCATTGATGCCGCACCAATTGACTTTACAATCTTTGATTGCATGTCCTTTGCCTAGACATCCGAAACATAAGCGTTGCTTTCTCACTGCTGTGTACCGATCATTCACACTCATGTTCCTAAATAGTGGACAGTTCCATAGTTTATGAGTGCCATCAACTAGCGGACAGTGATCACTTTGCGTTTGCTTCGTTTCTTTCACGTTCGAACCAGCACTGACGTTCGATGTTTTCGAGAACGTTTGTCTCAATTTGTGCTTCTTTGGTGTTCTTGCCTTCGCTCTCCATTGAAGGCTGAAAACCCTTCATGCACGAATGCTATCCTAGATAGCCATTATTCAAACATAATCAGATCAGGCCAATCTTCATTTTTATCATCAACATATAATCACAACTTGTCTTTGAGAACTTGAGGTAGTTTATCTCTAACCATATACAGTGTGGAGCTTGATTTCAGATCACGAATCTGCGCGTACTCTTTAAGCACATTCACAAATTTTGAAACAGTAACTGAGAATCTGATCAAACCTGTTGAGTTGAGAGGTTTCGCTTGACTTGCTTTGCGAAGACTCTCCAGCTGTGCATCAATGATCACATGAGGCCTCCCAAATCTCCAGAATGCTCCATGCACCCCCATAGAACTGTCCAGAATAGCCCCTTCCAGAGATTGCTGACATTGCCTTGCCAGTCAGTAGAGCCTTCAGATGGCTCATCTTCTCTGAATCTGGTGTTGGTCGTTGATCCACTGTAGCAATGAACATACTGGACCACTCGCGCTTTTCGAGGGGTTCCTATCGAAGTTGTTCAATTTCAGCTTTGGTAGGTTACTGCTACCTAAATAACCCCTGTTGTATGGTAAAACAGCTCTGGGGGAAATTTCTTGGACTTCAACACTTGAGGAACGGTATCGTGAACTGCGATATCGTGCGAAGTGGCTATGCCTGTTTTCTTCAGGAATTACATCGAAACGAGCTGTTGATCGATCTGATGGTCGATTCTACTGGCCACACTGAGACGTCTCCCTTCTTTGGGATCCAGTTGAAGGATGACTTGTCTCGAGCACAAGTTGATTGGGAACGGGCATCATCATTCACCAATGCTGTTCTCTTCACCTTGCGCTCTAGTTCACGCTCCTCTTCTAGCAGTTGATGCTTGGTTTCCAGTTCCTTCATTTGCTTTTCCAGCTCTAGCCTCCTCGAGCCACTCGAACCATGCTTGTTCTAGTCTCATCCTGGTTTCGAATTCGATGTCGAAATTCTTTATCTTTTCCTCACGCCTTTGCTTTGCTGAAGAGGTATCCGAAACCTTCTCCGTATCTTGGCCGCTTGCTGTTGCTCCATTCTGCACTGTTTGAGCAACGGGGTTGTCCGTAGGTATTTGTTGTCACTCGCACTGTCATTGGCTTCTTAAGGTGCGTTACTTTGCTCTGCATTCATTGCTGGTTGCGTGCCTTTTTTCATCTATGCAAGCCAATGATAAACCAAACTTGCTTTGCACTTCCTTGCTTCTATATGATGTTCATCAACGAAATTTGATTGGTAGGCACAAACTTGTTTCGACGCTGCAGCTGCTTGGGTATTTCCTTCTCTAGAAGGAGTGAACACTCTGTTGTTAGAGGACCTTTAGTTTGTTGGGTCGATCTCAACCTTCAATATTGTTGTAGCCAAGCCTTCTTTTAGTATTAAGTTCTTCCACTAAATGTTGTCGTATCTGTGAGCTGTTGATTGAAGCTCCTCTATGCTGGTTTTGCTTGGGTTGCCTGGTTAGTGTTTGCTTTTGCTTTGCTTATTCCTTTTAAGCAATGTTAATTCTTCAACGTTTTTTGTGAACTGCACTCGCACATTTCGCTCTGCCTCACTGGCGTTGCGTTGTTGATTCGTTTGATTGTCTTTGGGATGTTTCTTTGGCGCTCTCTTCATCAACTTGGACAGCAGCTTGCCTTCCACTGTCCGGGTTGGCGGACCAAATGTAGTGGCTGCTTTCCTATCGAAGTCAAGGAAAACTTTACACAGCGCAGTTCGTTTAAGCGGTTTCAAACCTGTCCGTAAAACTTGCATTTGCAGTTAACTTTTGTGAACTGTATTATCCTGGCCCTTTTGTGAGCTGTGAAACGGGCGCCTTCATAGCAATTCAGATATTAAAAATCTGATTCAATTTAATAAACTTTATGTTTTTCAATTGGCTTCAGTAACCAGCAATATCAAAACCATGCTATGTTTGATAAAACCATTAAAATAACTGACTATGTGCTTTGCACAGAGTTTTTCTTACTTAGGAACTTTGTTCCTCAGAAAAAAATTTCGAGAATATCAAAGTTAATTCTCTTTTCAACAAGTCAAAGTTAAGTTGAAACTGGACAATATGATCTACAGAAACAAGACACGATAACAAGTAATTTACCACTCAAGAAAAGGTGGTTCAATACGCACTGCATGTCAATTCAATCAGACAAAATTAAAGAGGTTCAACTGATTTTTCGTAGTTTTCAAGCTCCATTTTTGCAGCTAGTCACCTGGGTTTAAATGTCAAATCGAACTGCTGATTGTTGTAGATCAATATGTCGTAAGATTCTCTGAATACACTGAGTTTGGGGTTCGGGATACCTTATACGGAGCGTATTCGTATGAAAGTAGCAAATTCATCGAATCTGGCTTACCAAGTTGGGTATCTCTTACTCCGTTTGAGCTCAATTTGTGTGATTGTGAACACTTGAATACGTGGCAATAAAAGCGTAGTTCACGTTTGAGTTTCGGTTTAACTTCATGTATGACCATTGCGTACTAATAATGGCTATCAAATATAAATGTTGAACTAAGTGAACAAATAACTGACTTCAAAAGAATGTAGCATTAAATTTCGCTTGTCAAGCCATTCTATTCTTACTGCTTGAAATGGCTTTGAAATTCAATTCAATTTGGTTGTTGAATTATTAGGCTCAGCCACCGCAGGATTGGTAAATCGTTTGAATTTTTCGGATTCACAACAGTAAGTTTTTTTCTGAAACGTGCTGGAAGAATGTCGTATCGTTCCACTACATCTTGAATTACTCACCAAAACGCAGGCCGTTTGTTGACGGTACTACTCTCTCCTTCGGCAAAATATTGTTTGAAAACGCTAACTTGATCTTTTTAAACGAAGATTCTAATAACTTCTTAGTACTCATTAGGCTCCTAAATTTAAGAGAGGCGTCCAGTCCTCACATGCTAAGAAAGAGATGTGTTACCTGTAGGTCTGGAATGGATGTTACCCTCAGCGTTGACTTTTCCTCTGTCTTCTCTGCGCAACATTTTACCATAAAATACATTATCCACGCAGTATAGGATTCAGAATTCTGCAGATTCAAGTTTTGTCAATCGCTCGATGGTCTGGACCCCATTTCGTGGTCGGTAACACGAGTCAAAGAATTCAATACGTTGAAATGTAAATGCAATTCTGAACTCAAACTATGCAACATTTTGTTTACATTTATAATGCTTTTTTGCGAATTCAACGTATTGAATTCTTATAGTGTTTTTTTTTCAGTCGAGTCTGAGATCAAAAGACTGAAAAGTCATATAAAATAAAGATAGCGCCAAGACTAAACTACATTTAGAATCAAAGTTTTTTTTGTGGCCATTATTTATCGACTTTGCACTAGAGATCTTCAGTTAAGCGCTTGTTTTGCTTTCTCAAACTCTACATAACTTCTAGGTTTCTTGATGATCCTTCAAAGCCGTCACAGTTTTCTGTAAATGGAATCTCAACCTATCCGCTAGACTAACGACTAGTCGTGCAAGCATTTATTGAAAATTTCGTTTTCATGAAAAGAAATGACTAGGGAATACACACTACATCTTTTGTGATGCAGTTATGAAAATATGGCAAATTAAACGTCTTGCGAAATATTGGAATCTAATGAGCCAATTTTGTTTCTTGTGTTAGCAATGAGTCCGTAGCAAATGTATTGACTGTTCTTAGTGTTGTCTTTCTTTTTTTCTTTTTGATGTTGGCTTTTTGTGACTTTTGTGATAGTTAATGGCATTGAGTATCCAAGAGGTTGTGCATGTGTTTCAGCAGAAAAAAACTATGAGTTGTTGATTTTTTGATCAATTTATTTGCAGTTTGGCAGCGTAAGAAGTTGGTATTAAGGAAGTAATATGTGTAATGTTTTCTGGTAAGAAAGCTCGTTTGAGAAGCGCGTTTTCTTTCTAACCGCAATGAATTGTCAAAGATGTCTTTTCCTAGATGGGTTCCATTCCAGGTGGCCTTCTCTATCCATCTCAATTTGTCGTATGAACTTACAGTGCCTGGTGCTTTTTGGTGTGAAATCGCTCGGTTTTGGTGAGTCCCGGGTCGAGGTTTTGTCAAAAAATAATGTAAGATTAGCGGTGAATAGCGGTGAAAAAAAACCTTTTTCACTTTAGCGTTGAATGCGCTGAAAGCGGTGAATTTTTGTAAGAATTGCGTTGAATTTTGCGGTGAAAATTTTTTTTCACCGCATTCACCGGAATTCTTACAAAAAAGAAACTGCCGAACAAGGGTTCGAACCTCAACCTCATGCGTGTCACCAACTTCGTAATACACTGCGCCATCTGTCACTTACTTAAATGATATTTTCTGTGAATATAACATAAGCGTTGAAATTAGCGCGGTGAATATTTGTAAGATTTGCGATTTTAGCGGTGAAAAATTTTTTTTCACAGCATTCTGCTAGTAGCGGTGAAATTTTTTTTTTCACCACATTCTGCTGGTAGCGGTGAAAATTTTTTTTCACTGCATCCTGCTTGTAGCGGTGAAAATTTTTCTTTCACCGCTTAAGCGCTGAAAAAAAAAGTTTTCATCGCTTAAAAGTTTTTTTCCACCGCATTCATCGCATTGAACGCAAATCTTACACTTTTACTCAAATTCGCCGCAAAACTTACATCTTTTAGCGATTTTTAGCGGTGAAACCTCGACCCGGGGTTTTTTTGGCAAGCGAAATCAACTTTCTTTATTGAGTGAACACATTTAGTAAGTGAAATAACATATTCTTTCTTGAGTCTAATTGAACGAATTAATCAACTAAGAAAGGATTGCAGAAATTGGGATGCTGAAAGAGAAAGAAATAAAGCGGCAGTAAGTAGCAATTATGAACAAAAATTGAACCAAGCTTCTTTCAGGAGAGGGAACACCGAAGTAATTGAAAAAAGTAATTTTCTAAGCAAGTCAAGCCTGAAGCATTAGAGATAAAAAGATATATCAAAAATGAACCACAGCAAGCTAATATGGACACCATATTACATAGTATGAATAGTCATCAAGGTCTCCTAACAATACATTAAGGTAGCTTGATGATGAAATTGGCTCAATGATAGAAAACAGATGATATAGTTAGCATCTGCGAAATATAAGTTTTTCTCGTTCCCTTTTTTTCGAACAAACTACTTATTTTCTGTAAAAAGTTTTTACTTCTGTAAGCATAAAGCAGGGCTGCTGTTCTAGATTTTATACCTATTCAGTAACGTGGAAAACAATAAATTTAGCAGGAAATCATATACCCTAAACGTGAAGCTGTCTGTGTGAGGAAGAGCTCTTACTTAACCATAGTTTCAGGTTAACCATAGCCTGATCAATGTTGGCTGCAAAAATGGTACCACGTGAAAGTTTCAGACGCAAAAAAAGTGGCTATAGTCACCAAAAAAAACAATGCTGCTCGTAAAAAGTTCAGTCTGAAATGTAGGAATAATAAAAAAAATGGCAGCTGAGAACAGGCTACCGTAGGCCTAATGCCGTTCCGCTGCGATTACGCCTAAACCAGAATTATTATTATTTTTTTTTAAAAAAAAAAACAAAAAGTTCGTTTCCATAAAATTAAAATCGTTATTACAGATTATTTCTCACCCTTTTGCCAAAGTTATTATACACAAATTACTAAAATCTGCGGCCAAAAATATAAGTAAAAGAGTCAGAAATGTTTTTTCTATGCTAGCGTTAAAACACCTAAAACTTTTCTTCCAGATCTTTTCTTAACAAACCGCTTAAATCACTCTCAACTCAACTTTAAAAGTATTAATTTTTGTGTTACTCGAAAATATAATTTTTCAAAGAAGAAGGCACTAATCAGTGTTGAATACCCAAAAGAAATGTAAGATTAAGGGGGTATTCAACGGATTTTTTAGCAACTTCCCCTTAATGCTCCTACGTCTCTTTTTGGTTGGGGTCGGGGGTATTGGGGCTAATTCGATGCAAGAGTAGGAGGTAATGGTGGTAAAAGTTTAAATTTGGATTTCTGACACGTGAGCGTTTCATTTTATCTGAATATCATACTTAGGGGGAAGACTAGTATAGGGATCAATGGTGTGAAATTGTTTTCAAAATTTGATTTTAATTTGAAGTAATATCGTCTCAAGAATTGAAATCTTATTTCGTAAAACTAGAGGGTGATAGCTTACTTTTACCGCTCAGTATATTTTATTTTAAGTTTTCATAGGAAAGTTGTGGAATTGTTTAATCTAGAAAAGCATTTGTTGGAAAATATAGCGGTAAACATATCTAATGTATGTTAAACTAAGGAAGTTAGTGTCTTTCCCATTATAGCACCCCATCAATTTATGGCTTATTTAGCATGATTACTAGGAGCAGTACGTTATATGACCGATAAATTATAATAGGAAGAACCCGTGGAATAGTGCTCTTAGTGCTCAACCAATCGGTTCAAAATTTTTAATAAAATAACACCAGATTAACTTGTGTTTTTCAGGACTTACCATAAATGGGATGCCATGCATTGGATCATAACTAAATTGAATTTTGCTTCTCATTGGATTTTTTTACACCCGGAACGAATTTCAAGTCTTGATCCGTACTTCACCAATTAAAAGCTCGTCTTGAATTGAGAACTCAGTACTGATCAAGTCATATCTCAAATCATAAGACTTGTGAAGACATGCAACGACTTGCTCAATACTTGTCACGTCTAAGACAAATCTTGACCATGACTTCACAAGTCATGAGTCAAGTCCTGGCAAAGACTTGAAAATGATTTACTCTAGTAAAGAATTATTCTCTTGATTTTATGGATCTGGGCATGATAATGAGGGGAGTTATCGACTTCAGCAGTTAACATTTGCTGGGACATCTTGTTCTATTATTTTTTTTGTTCTCGTTAAAAGTGATATGAGAAATAGATTTGCATAATTCCTTGATGCCTGAAGGTCTCACTTTCAAAAGTTTTTCCTAAAATGCAATCTATTTCCCATCCAGATTTACAGAAAAAAGGATTGACAAATGTTCAAAAACAGTTAGTTAACTAATGTTAACGCCGCAACAGTGTCAGGTTTCACTTCAGCCATGTTTCGACATTCTTTAGTTTTCTTGTTAATAACGGGTTTATACTAACCTATATCTAGATGCTAAATGATGGTAGAGTCAACATCGAGTCATTTTGTATGAGACATTACTTCTTATCTGAAATCTTGAGCGCATTGAATGATTTTGCTGTTTTTCCAGACTTAACTTAACATTCCCAATGCTCGGGTCAACATTCCTTGGAAAATAACAGATCATCTCTGTAATTGTTATATTGATTCGATGTATGATAGCGCGTACGCTGGGATTGCAGATGTATCTGCATAGGCACTTCATATGTAAAATGCAATAACCAAATTCTGGGTTCAAACCTCACACGGAGTGACAATTCCCACTCCAGCCTTGTACTCAGCACTCACTCATATCAAGTCCCTTGGGTTGCTAAAAGTTATTGTTCCAGCATAGGCCTCAAGAATAACTGGTATAAAAACATCTGCATTAAAAGCAGAAGGCGGCCCAAATCAGCCCAGCTTGACTCATTTGGCAAAAAAGCACATAAAACAACTCGCAGAACATTTTATGAATTGAATGCTTTGGCAACTTTTATCCCTTATTTTTGGACTGTATCTAAAAGGCACTTATTTTGCCGCCCTAACTTTTTGACCCTAACAAGATTTGTTATGATAATTATTAAAAATCAAAAGTTGTTGAAAAGGCAGACTGAGAACATGTGGCACAGATTAAGAACGTTGTTTTGAAATGTATTAAAGTTTACTTTGGTCCAACTTGTATAATGATCAAAGCACATTAAAAGCCTTAAAAAATACGTAACTTTCATATACTTTGTTAGAGCTCCATGTGTTTTCGCACTATGGTTCTCTAAACAAATTAGAACATAAAAAAATAGCCAGCACAGCAACTTTTAACTATCAATCGGGCGTTTGCGCCGTCGTGTCAGGGCAGTTAATATCTCGGGCGACTATTAAATATTACCGAACGGTTGATATTGCGATGGAAAAGTTATCTGAGAGGCGAAGTCGAGTTATTGAACAACTTCGAGAATGCGATGACAGCGTTGTGGTAAAGTATCAAATCAATTCTCTGCGATTTAAACAGTTGCATAACTCGGAACACTGTTGCCCAGTTTAGTCTACGAGTTCGGCGCATTCTTATATTGCCGCTGTTTATAAAGTAACATTGGGGATAGAAGAGTGAGACAAACTCGTAGTCTAATCACGAGGCACATTTCGTAGTATTTTTCCACCTGTGAGTTATAGAGTTATTGCTATCGCAACGAAAATTGATTAAATTTAAATTTGAATATGTACCTGTTGTTCTAAATTTTTCTGATCGACAAAAGAAAACACTCAGGTTGCAGTTCTACATTGTAACGTATTTTGAGGAGCAATTTCAGTGCCAGCACAATACCCCTTCGTATTGGTTTTTTTTAACTGACTTTGCATTGATAAAATTTAACTCCTCTAAAATGTAGAAAAAATCAGAACTACTTACAGAGAAAATCCAGACATATTTTGTCATTTTCTATTGGGTCGGGAAAAAATTGGAAAAATATGTAAGATAAGCGGTGAAAAGTTGGTCTTTCACATCAAATTTCGTACATAATCTTGCCTTGAAATGCGGTGAATGCGGTGAAATTATGTAAGTTCACCAGTAGAGTAAGCGATGAACTTACAAAAATTCACCACATTTCACCGCTTACTACAAGTTACCGTCGTTGCACGGTTTCGAAGCTCTCACCTCCTGCATATCAGTCACTTCTTCTTCCACTGCTCCACTTCTCACTAACATCTTGCATATTTGTTTTGAAATTATATCAAATTGACTCTCCTTTATGTAAAATATACGCGTTAAACTTTTGTAAGATAAGCGGTGAAATTACAAATTTCAGTGGTGAAATGTGGTGAAAGCGGTGAAATTATGTAAGTTCACCGCTTACTCTAGTGGTGAAATTTTATAAATTCACCGCTTAAAAAAAGTTTCAAAAAGATATTTGATTATTCGTGGGTAAATTTTCCGTGCGTCTTTTAATAAATGTATCTTAACTTCATTGAACAAAAGACAATTCGAAACGTTTTCTAAGCGGTGAATTTATGTAAGTTCACCACTAAGTTAATCGGTGAATTTATGTAACTTCATCGCATTCACAGCTTATCTTACATAATGTGGATAATTTTTTCAAAGCGGTGAAATTATGTAATTTCACCACTAAATTCAGCGGTGGAATTATGTAATTTCACCGCTACCAGGCGATAAAATGTTTTTTCACCGCATTCACGGCTTGATTTATGTAATTTTCACGCAATCACCGCTTTTCTTACAAAAAGTTCCGCATTCACCGCTTATCCTACATAATTTTGCATTGAATGGCGGTGAGACCTCGACCCGGGTAGGTACAACTAGCTGATTCACACAAACTTTCTGAACTTGATCGCGACTCAACTTCTTTAGTGATTTATTTGCATTTTGAGCATAATGCACGCCCCGATCCTAAGTAACATTGTTGTAAATCAGCGCTGAATCATAGTATTTCTCAGTTTGTGTTTTTACTATGAACAGATAATGATCATGTCACTTTTTACCCTTTGCAGACAAAAATCATTTAAAAAAAGGCTCTTTGAAAACACTCTGAACAGTCAAAAATCCAATTCTTCGTTGGTCATACACAGTCAAAAAAACGAATGCTCTGGTCAGACAAATTACAGATTATGAAAAAAGGAAAATCCAGGGGAAAAGCCCTGCTAAGGAGACTGAACCTACTGCTTCTTAGGGAAAACTTGCAGGTTTCAATCTGGATTTCTTCCGCAAGTACTTCTAAGATCTTTCTACAGTTTAAAGGTGGTAACATTCTAACCATTCGATTCATATAAAACTCAAAAGCAACGTAAAACATGTTGGTACTGAATATGCGCCTCAAAAATGGGTAGTTTAGTAAAAAAGTAGAAATTTTGCGTTTGCTTTCGTCATTTTGTGGGTGTGGGCAAAGTTCAAAATCTCGATAATGAAATTTGTGTCCTCTTTCCAATCCTCATTACGGCTTTATCAAAAAGCTTTGGTACTTATTTTACTTGTAACTGGTTATGGACATATAACACTTTTGCTACATCAGTTATATGGTTACTTTCCACTTAAAAATTGGTTTTTCGAGGACTCTTATCCCGTTTGCGGAAAGTCTTTCCCCGAATTGAGGCGTGATCAAATTTGGATGGTCGAAACTAAAGATATAGAAGTACCAAAACCACGAATCAAATGCGCAATTGAAAGCATTGTCACAAAATATCCCAACCATTGTCTCAGATTTGTGTTCTTAATCAAAGAAAAAACCAACAGATCTCAGCTCGAAAGAAAACTAGCCCTTGTTCGAAAAGAATTTACAGAATTAAATCTTCGATTTGAGGTCATACACTCACGCGAAATTTTAGACCAGTCAGGACTCGCAGCTAGCCGGCAGAAGATTTTTCAATCAAAGTACTACAGAAATCAAATAGCAGATATAGCACGAATTTGGCTGGTTCACAAGTTTGGTGGTATATATTTTGACAGTGATATTATTATTCAGCGCAAATTTCAGGAATTAACAGGTGAAAATTTTTTCATCCGATCGAATGATAATGATAATGGATTAAACTCGGCTGTTTTAAGTTCCAATAGAAATCCCTTATTGCTTCGCTTGGTTCACAAAGCTTTTAGAAGGGTAGACAATTTTGAAGATTATTTTGTGTTCCTAAATGCGTTCCAACATACTGTTAATCAGTACTGTGCAAACTATTGCAATGTGATGCTTACCAAAAAAGTGACTAGAGATATGGACAAAGGGAAACCTGTTTTCTAAGGGGGAATAGTCTGGACTAAAACACTAAAAGTTTCGGCGTGTTTCCCATTATAGCCCCGCCTAGCTTAGTAGATATTTAAAGAATCTTGTTTCCTGGATTGGAAGAAATATACGATATACCATACAGGGAGCTATAATTTTTTAGATCTCTTCCGTATGTGTCTCCTTGAAATATCAGAAGAAAATTGTACGTCAATTGGCAAAAATGGACAATTATTCACTCTCTTATTTGGTACTTGTATAAATTTCAATGCTACGGAAACTTGAATTTACTGTATCAGGACGGAATTGTGAACTACAATATTCTAAATTAATTCTTCCATAGCTCATTGCAGCCCCCCCCCCCCAACTCCGCACATTGTTCACGCCCGGACTGAGCCACGTATTTTTCTGCGTTGAATCATAGTAAATTTTATTCTGTATTTTAACCTGCCAAGTAAATATAATCATGTCAAAAATTGAAATGGTCAGAGTAAAAAATCAGGATAATGAATCCGATGAATTTGTTCTGATCCACACGCCAAAATCATACTGTACCATAATTTCGCAGAAAACAATATCAGCCTTAAAAAACAGAGCTCATAAAAAAGTACAGCATATAAATAGTCTAAATTTAATATGAGGAATAAATAAATACAATAAACAAGAAATTATATCCGCGGAAAAAACGGTGCTGAGAGAAATTTCATAGAACTAACTAACTTAAATATCCCCTTAGATATATTGTTTAACTCAACTCACATGTCTCGTCTTTCCTTGAAAACTTTGAAAACAATGCCTTCAAAACATACTTTTAAAGTTATCTATAACTTATTTATTGGTGTTCACAATATTGTTTATTGTTGTGAAAGTCATCATACTTGAGCTTAAAATACAAAATTGACCTCTTTTTTTATCTAACAGACTACTTCATATTGTATCTAAGAAAACCACTGAGTTTAAACTATTCTTTTATTTTAGTTATGCTGCTTTTGTTGCTTGGTATGGCTAAAAAAAGAGCTCAGATTGACGAGCAATTGAAAAATTGATTTAAATCATTGTTGGCGCCACTTCAGATCAGCTGCAAAAGCCATCAGACAGCAAGAATTAACCTTTGAAACTGAAAAAACGGAAAATTGGTCAAAACTGAAATTTTTTTACAAGTTGGGACCGAAATTTTGTACAGCCCCCCCCGCGATTTTCGGAAGGTAAAACATGAGCCACCTGAGGTTATGGCACATGGTTAGGGTTACCTCTAAGCTACTCATGGAACCGACGAACGTTATCGCATCAGACCTACAAGTGTGGCTATTAGCACTTATATGGTGCAAAATTGGCATTTTTTGATATCTTCTCATTTATTGTTAAATTTCTTAAGTTGTTTATTTTATGATACTTTAGGCATCATTAAAGGTAAAATACCGTACATTCTGGGCGTTTAGAGCCACTTAATAAACATCCATGCTTGTTTCATTAAAAGCAAATATTGCAGTAATTTGACATTTACTATGTAAACAGTGACCTAAATCACTTTTTAGACTAACCAATCAGAATTGAGTAACGATGTTGTTATAAATGATAAATATTTGATTATTGACTTCAACCGAATTGTTTGATTAGTGAAACTGTTTTGTATTTAGAACCATTAGAAACTGTTACTAAGAGCAGTTGGCTCTCAGAGTGGCTAAAATATGATTCTTTAACAACTTTAGTCTTTTTTGCTAAGTTTTGCTAGATCTTAAGATCTTGCGAGCTTTAAGTTAGTTGAGCTTACTTAACGAGAAATTAGCAACATTAATAACACTGGCTGAGGCCTTACAAAATTCAGCACGAGATTGAACATAGCATATCACTAAGCATTTTCTTAATTTCCATCAACAAAATAAAAGTTACAGTCCTTTAATACGTCCTAGCGACTAATTATTTCTGCGAGATCATTAGACAATTGGATTCAGTGCAGAACCAGGCCGGCGTAAAACTCGAGAACCAGGCTGTTATATATCGGTTCCGCTGAGATTTTTGAGCAGCCGTAATTTTTTGTCCGCCGACCCGGACATCAACAACAACACGAACATCAACGAATCTTCGATTCATTTTAGTGGACCAGAACGAAATCTCTACGATGGCCAGCAAAAGTCCCAGTAGACACCGGAAAACAGTTGACTGGAAGACGAGTAGTCAACTGAAGACACTAGAGAATGAACAAGCTGACCTACTCAAATTGTTCTCCAGCCACCTCAATGAGCTAGAAGGCTACCTGACACAAAACAAAACAATGAATGCCAAAAGTGCATATCGAGGCTTCGTCGAGACGTACGACAACTTAGAAGCCAACAAGAGGCAGAAAATGTTACTATTGAAACCAAAGTATAGAGAATCTTTTGACAATGACACCAAACGTATGTTAGAAGAAAAGAGCAAAGTTTTGAGATGGGTAGTTGACAAAGTACCATTTCTCCGAGTCATCGAAATTTTACGCACAGAATTCTTCAGTTATTGGAAAGACATATTTCGAGGTTACAAATCAGTGAAATCTGCTTGCCCAATTTTGAGTGAACCAACAAATTTGGAGAAGAAGTTGAAAACAGAAAACTCAAGCGACTCCGAAAAACAAACATTGTGTAATCAGGTGGAGCAGTTAGTAGAAAAACTAGATGAAATCTACGCAGAACCAATTTGCACGATGAAGCAAGATTATTCCTGCCGAGAGCTTGTGATTTTCAGCAATTTTGGGAGTCACTATCGAGACCTGATCAAGGAGAACGGGCAGAGCAAGGATTGTGGAAACCAAACATCATTAACGTCATCCACATCAGCTGTTGACAAAGACCCAAACGAGACTGTAATTTATACAGGAATTGGAGCAACAGAACACGCTGAAGAGAATATCGAGGTCTTTTCCAGGCATTCTGCTTCACTCGGAAGCAGAAAACAACCCAGTATTGTCAAATCGCGATCATCGAGAAGGCGACTGATCGACGAAATGGAGCTCGAACACCTAAGAGCTAAGAAAGAAACAGAGCAAAAACCGCAAGAGCGGCAGTTAGAGTTGGAGCAGGAGCCTGAGGAAATACAACTACGTCGGCAACAACAGGAAGACGAGCTACGTTTGCTACATAAAAGAGAGCCTGAAAACGAAAGAAAGAAAGCAGAAGCCAACGAAGAGCAAAGGATATTCAGTTCACAAAAGGAAGTTCGAGAGCATCTGGTTCTCATGCAGACGACCTAGAAAGTGTTAGATCAAGACGCATTCTAGGAAAAACTGCAGGATAGGCAAATTCAGTGTCCCAACAGTCTTGCCCTAGTCGATCATTATCTCCTAATGTTGTGATGTTGAGGTGAAAAACGTTTTAATGCCTACTCGAAAACTACCCCGTTGTTCCTGCCGGGCGCAGAGTTTTTCTCAACGCAACTGCAGGATTCGAGTAGTCCCAAGCACAACTCTCGCAACAGATCGATGGAAAGCCATAACCAAACGACAGGGAGCCAGCCAACCCACAAGTAATTTACCAACTGATTGGTGATCCGAGAGGATTGCCGAAACTCAAACTGACGGAGTTTTTAGGAGACCCCTTAGAGTGGCCCGAATGGGCAGAACTTTTAAATGTCATTGTGCATCAATAGTGGCTGAGCGATACATAGAAGATGCAGTATCTGAAGATTAGCCTCACTGGTCAGGCAAAAGCTGCAATTTCTGGATTCGGTCTCAGAGGCATATTATCAGCTCAGAGGCATATAATTAAGCCTGGAACATTCTCTGCAAGAAGTTTGGCAGACCGAGAGTCATTGTTGAATCTCAACTTAAGAAGATATACACACATCTTCCCGGTTAGACACGATGACTCCAATAGCATTGTTCGATTTTCAAACGTAGTCAAAAACACAGTTAACGTTTTGACTCGACTCGGATTTCAACCTGACCTGGAATTGGAGGGAGTTCTCAGTTCAGCAACCAAATAACTTTCCATTCAGCTGAAAGAGCACTGGCTACGACACCTACAGGATCTTCGACTACTAGCAGCAAACCTTTCATACATGAAGTCTTGTTAGCCCAGAAAACCGTTTTCATACATGCAGACTTGTTAGCCCAGACAAACTCTAAGTTGCAAAACCGTGAGACGCCAAAAACTTTTATCTTTGCATCAAATGCTGATGATTCTACCAAACTAAAGAATTTGAAACGTCCGTTCAAAGATGGGCAGCACGCTATCTGGAGTTGCAAGAACTTCAAAACGATGAAACTGAATGAACGACGAGAACATGTGCAAAAGTTTAGATGGGTTTTCAATTGTCTGCGACCTGCCCATCGGTCAAAGGATTGCAAAAGCAGAACTTGCAGCGCACCCAATCGTGGGCAACGACACAACAAACTTTTGCACAGTGACTTAAAGGAGGAGGCTACAACATGAGCTTCCGACGCTACGACGGCAGTAGCAACAATGATCACACAAGGATGACTCCGTGAAGTGCGTATTAAACTGTTGAATGGAAACCACAGCCTGAGCGTGCTGGCAATGTGTGATACGGGATCCTCAATATCATTCGTGGATAAGTCAATTGTATCTGCACTGCAGCTGCAAGGCCGAAAAGGGTCTTTGTCAGTAACAGGAATCCACGGATCACGAGATTTCCAGACGGAAATAGTGCTGATATTAGTTTCAGCGCACAAGAAGTCTCGACCATTGACGACAGTGCAATTCTACGTTCACGAGAAACTGAAGTTGGGTGACCAGACTGTAGATCTGCAGGGGTTGAAAGATCGCTACCCACATTGAAGAACACGGCAAGTCAGAGCTACAAACTAAACGAAGTTCAAGTAATTCTTGGACAAGACTGCTGCAACATCCATCAGCCATTAGAATTTAGGAAGTCAGCCGACAAAATTGCACCATGGGCAGTGAAATCGAAAATAGGATGAGCCTTAAGTGGGCCTCTACCAGCGAAGCAATTAGCAACTCTTGCTACAACAACAACCTCAGTATCAGAGGACAAGTTAGCAGGTAATTTGAGTAAATGGCGGGACATAGAATCCTACGCCTCAAACTGTGATGTCACCGGTAATTCGAAAGAGGAACAGAGAGCAATCAAAACATTGGAGCAAAAAACACAATTCACCGGTGAAAGATACGAAGTTGGACTTCTCTGGCGAGAAGAGGAAGTGAAGTTACCAAATAACTTCTACTCTGCTATGGGGCAAATCAAGTTCATAGAACGACGCCTACAGAAAGATGATATGTTGCGAAAGCGTTAACTGGAAACCATTGACACTGACGTCACAGCTGGTTATGTCCGCAAAGTCCAACAGGTTGAACTGAACGAAACCAGAGACAAGCTTCAATGGTACTTGCCACATCATCCTGTCATCAACGCCCACAAACCCGAGAAAGTCAGGAGAGTGTGCAACGCAGCAGCAAAGTACCAAGGTGTAGCCCTCAATGACAAACTTCTATCTGGACCAGACCTGTTGCAGAGTCTGATCGGAATTATTTTTCTTCCGAGAACACCAAATAGCACTTTCAGCGGACATAGAAGCGATGTTTCTTCAAGTCGCTGTCCCAAACGATGACAACCAACCGATGCATACAATTTCTCTGGCGAGAAGATCCAGAGCAGAAGATAGAAGTCTACGAGTATAAACGACACGTTTTTGGGGCAAAAAGCTCGCCAAATTGCGCAAATTACTCTTTGCATCAAGTGGCGAAAGATAACGCGGAAGATGAGGAAAATCTTGTCAAAGCTGTCGAGCGAAACTTCTACATGGACGAATTCCTCATGTCAGTCAGAACACCCCAAGAAGCGATTGAAATTTACAAGAAAACCAGAGAGATCCTTAGCAAAGGTGGATTCAATTTGACGAAATGGAAGAAAGACGAAGAAGTCAAGTCACAAATCCCAGAGGCAGACAGATCAACAAAAGTTGTGAAAACTTTCGAGGCCGAGCCACAATCATCAATCCTTGGACTAAACTAGAAAGTAGACATAGTTTGTCGTGGAAATGAGCAAGAAGTTTTAGCAAAAATAACTCAGAGATTTGTCCTATCCTTTGTCTCAGCAGTGTTCGACCCACTTGGGGCGGTTTCTACTCAAAAGCATTTGGGCAGCAATGGGACAAGCATGGGACAAAGAGTTGTCAGCAGAGCATTCAAAACTATTCAGTGATTGGTGCTCTGAGTTGAGAGAAATAAGGACGATGTCAATAAATCCACTTTATTTCAAAAACGGATGTACAAACTTGAGACTACTTATTTTCACAGACGCGTTGGAAGAACCAATGAGCATCGTGGCATATCTGCAAGACGAGGCAACGTTGAAAATCACCTTGGTGTTAGGAAAATTCTGTGTAGCACCTATCAGACACACGACGATTCCGAAGTTAGAACTTCAAGCCGCATTCTACGGAGCTTGTCTCAGGAGGCAGATTTTGACAAAACATGATGTCAGAATTGACAAAATTTTTCTTCGGACCAATTCATCAACAATCTTACAGTGGCTACAGTCAGCTCACAAGAAACAACAAGTGTTTGTTGCCAACAGGGCAGCAGAAATACTGGAAAAATTTTCCATGGATCAATTGGGACATGTAAAAGACATCGAAAACCCAGCAGAGAATGGCACAAGAGGGATGCCCAACGAAAGCCTCAAAGAGTCAGGCTGGTTGAAAGAGCAGGCATGGCTCCAGGCAGATGAAGAAAAAAGGCCGATGGCGTGGTGCCAAGTGAACGAAATTGAAACTGAGCAAGCTACCGGTACTGTATCCACAGAAACTGAACTGGACCAACTAATCGATTGGAGACGATACAGTAGCTTCAACCGAAATAGAAACTTCATTGCCTACCGCATGAGGATTAAGACGAAGCAGAAAAGACCCCTCAAAGCAGTCGAAATCCATCAAGCAGAACAAATATTTTTTCGATTTGTTCAAACCGAAAGCTTCCCGAATGTTTCAAAGTCAAAAGCAAACAGCAAAGAAATCTCAAATACAATAAAGATTGCCAAGTTGTCACGCTTCAAAGGGCAGATGGATCAATCAGAGAGAAAAATAGACTCAATCATTCGATTTTCGATTGCAATGCAAAACATCCAATTTTGTTGACAGCAAAACATCCAGTCGTACAACTTCTGTCCGAGAAGGCACATCGCGAAAAACCTAAATGTGGGCACAGAATATGTGAGAAACATGCTTCATCAAGAGTACTGGATCATCGAATCGAGTAATTTCTTGGGGAAAATCAAGTCGAGAAGTATCAATTTCAGACAGAAACGCCAACCCTATTCATCCGCCGATGGCGTATCTGCCCCGAGAACGACTTGATGAACATGTGTTCCCATTCACTCATACCGGCGTCGACTACTTCGGACCCTTCGAAGTCAAGTTTCTACGAGGTACCATGAAGAGATGGTGCTTCCTCTTCACTTGCCTGACAACCAGAGCAGTACACATCGAAGTTGCACAGTCATTGGACACCGAGTCAAGTCTAGCTGCAGTGAAAAGATTCATTTGAAGACATGGCTACCCCAACACCATCATCAGTGATAACGGAACGAGCTTCATTGGAGCAGCCAATGAGCTGAAAATTTTCACGAACGAGTGGGACAAAGCTAGAGAGTGAGTGGAAAAGATGGACTCGTGAATACCTTCCACAATGAGACCAGAGATCGAAGTGGTCAAAAGAACATGTGCGAAACCTGAAAGAAGACGAGTAAGTATGGCTAGTATATGACTCTGTGGAACGCTGTGAGTACAAACTGGGACGAATCAGTGATGTCTTCAATGGCAACAACCGTGTTGTAAGGTCAGCGAGAGTCAAAATGGTACATGGAGAGCTGAACCGGCCAGTTGTGAAGTTAGCGCCAGTATTCTACGATGGCGTTTCCGAGATCAAAAACGGGGCCGGCGATGTTGGCGCCACTTCAAATCAGCTACAGATGCCATCAGACAGCAAGAAGTAACCCTTGAAACTGAAAAAACTTAGAGTTAGTCAATACTCAAAATTGGTCAAAACTGAAAATTTTTACAAGTTGGGACCGAAATTTTGTACACCCCCCGATTTTCTGAAGGGAAAACCTGAGCCGCCTGAGGTTACGAAAACTGGTTAGGGTTACCTCTAAGCTACTCATAGATCCAACGAACGTTATCGCTTCAGACCCACAAGTGTGGCTTTTAGCACTTATATGGTGCAAAATTGGAATTTTTTGATATCTTGTCATTTATTGTTAAATTTATTAAGTTGTTTATTTTAGGATACTTTAGGCGTTCATTAAAGGTAAAATACCGTACATTGGAGGCGTTCAGAGCCACGTAGTAACCATCCGTGGTTGTTTCAACAAATATTGTAGTAATTTGACATTTACTATGTAAACAATGACCTAAATCACTTTCTTGACTTACCAAACAGAAACTAGTAACGATGAAGTTATAAATGATAAATATTTGTTTATTTACTTTAACCGAATTGTTTTACTAGTCAAACTGTTTTGTATTTAGAATCATTAGAAACTGTTACTAAGAGCAGTGGGCTCTCAGAGTGGCTAAAATTTGATTCCTCAATAACTTTAGTCTTTTTTGCTAAGTTTTGCTAGATCTTAAGATCTTGCGAGCTTTAAGTTAGTTGAGCTTACTTAACGAGAAGGTAGCAACACTAATAAGACTGGCTGAGGCCTTACAAAATTCAGCACGAAATTGAACATAGAATATCACTAAGGATTTTCTCAACTTCAATCAACAAATTTAAAGTTACAGTCCTTTAATACGTCCGAGCGACTAATTATTTCTGCGAGATCAATAGACAATCGGATTCAGTGAAGAACCAGGCCGGCGTAAAACTTGAGAGACAGGCTGTGATAGTAATATATCGGTTTCGCTGAGAAATTTGAGCAGCCGCAACAGACAAAAAACTTCATTATTTATTGTAAGTTGTAAATTTATGATGAATAAAATTTTGCTTGAAAATCATCAAAATTGGGATAAGACACAATTGAAAAAGTTTTTGGAGAGTTTAAGAAAATATTATTACATTGATAGATTGCAGAATTATTTGAAAAAAAAATTTATATAAACTACATAAACTGGGTTTTGAGTAACTGCCTCATATGTTGTCAAAAAACAGGTTCATCATACAATTTTCAAATGAAATATCTTCATGAAACTCTCATTTAAACATGATGAACTGGCACAAACTGAAAATGAAAACATCACATAAGTTTTGCTTCTGTTTAAAGATATTTTTGAAAAAATCAGTGTGAATTGCTGGATAAAAATGCAGCTGTTCCTTGTGATTACCAAGTTATCAAGCACTTGACAAACCAATTCGACAAACCGGTTTTTCAAGTTTGATTAATAAAATTTTAACAAAAAGGCTGTTTTGTATGCCAATCTAGTAAAAATTAAGTAAAGCTTTCCGGATGAAAACATATTCAAATTCATTTTAACTCTAGGAAAACAGATCTTTTAGAGGAAAAAAATTTTCAGCGTGAGTAGTTGTAAAAAATAAAGGTTTCTCAGCTCAAAAAGCCAGCATATCTTAGCGATTTGTGGTTCGCAATCAGATTTGTATGCTGTATTTCGAGACTCGAGTTAGCTCTCACTTTTTTAGGAAAAATTTAGCGGCGCATTCACTTAGCTAAATGTAGCTTGGGTAAAAAATTAGCGAATCAACTTGCAAATTCTAGCTCGCTATAACTATGAGTGAAGACTGATGGTAAAACTATGGAATAAATTTAGCACATAAATACCAGAAGAAAAACAAAGAGAAATGATCTTAGCAACTACTAAGATTCCTGAACAAATAAAAAATCCCAAAGCGAGTATTTGAGAAGCACACAAAGGTCAACATTGAGGGGTCCTAACTGAAAAAAAACTTGGCATCTGAAGATTAACCTCCAAACAATCAGTACATCGTATATAAAAATTTTACTGCACTAAATTATAAATATGAGTTATCATGTATGAAGTTTTCACTTAACAAAAAGTGAAAAAGCACAAATCGAAATTTTATTAGAAATTTTGAACACAAACCGATAAATTTTGCCAGCGTTATAACCACTAAATTATATGTACTAATTATAAACAGCTAATGATAATATTAAGTTAATGATTGCCTTTCTACAGTGAAAATGAAAATCTAAGTTCCTCTATCTGCAAACTCTCCAGCATCGATATTTACATCAATATCCAGGCTGTGATCTGCAAGGCAAATCCTTAGATCACTAGGTGAGACTATTCCAATGATGAGGGAAGATAATGTGCTAGTAATTGGCTCCAACTGCGATGCTGCGTCCATGATTGATTCTATGATAATAGATTGGTAAGATTCGAAGTCTCTTAACTTTTTCTGCCATCTGGGAATTTCCCAAATTTGGGGACAAGAGTCATCCTTTCCAATTTCGTAAAAATTTGAGCTTTGCCGGATTCGTTTTTTGGCTCCAGAATTAATCTGTTGCAGTGCCTCTTCAAGTGCAAAAGCAGATTGAAGGAGGAGCTCTGTGAGATGGACGGGGGGCTGTGACCAGAGGATGCATATCTTCCGCAAATGTATCTTGAGCTGCAAGAGTGGGGAGTACTTTCGACATACCGACCCAAATCGCACGTGCAGTTTTTGACAGGGTTTATGAAATGTTACTCGTTTTCCCCCGTTAACAATGTTTCATCTTTTGGTCTCCCTTTTGACTTTGCACTGATTCTGTCATATGAGTGGTAATTTCTGCTTCCGTATGTTTTTCAAGCAATCGAGGGCCATATCTCTCATAAAACCCGCGCAGAATTGTTCCCCATTCTTCGAGGATTCCCAATTCAGCAACCTAATTATAGCAAACAGTGACGTCAAATTTTCCTGGTTTGCTAATAATTGAAGTTTACTCATTCAATTTTCGTACGACAGAACCAGTAACTAAACCTTCATATAGACCATGAAAGTTTTTATTTGATCTCTTTTGGTGGCGTGGTAGCTTTAATTTGACCGCATTTTCAATAGGAATTCGGCTTAACAACTTTTTTCTGGTTTAAGGAAAGGAGTTTTTTGTCCATGGCAGACTCCTATCGCCTTTTAGCGTCGTGTGTGGCCTTACACATATATTTTTGTCGATTTTTTCGTCACTGCGCTAGTGTACCCCGTTTTCCGGTAGCACTTGTTGGGCTTAACTGTATCTTCGTCTTCAGTGAAGTGTAGCGTTTGAGTGACGGAGTAGCCAAAGGAGTCGCAATGATCACGAACAATTAGATGTTTTAGACCATCGCGTGCTACTAAAGTTTCCCCATCCTCGATACGCCAGCCGTTATTGGCCACTGAAATTTGTACATGGATTGGTTCAGTGGTAAAAGTCTTTAAGTCGTTAGAAGGTGCTGGCGTTAGCCGTCGTGTGAGTGGGGAATACAACAAACACTTCTTGAATCAAAGACTAGACCAACAATTGCATTATCTAGCTGCAGTATTGTATTTAATGGTACGGTATTCAATTCAATTTGGAAGGATGCAACCATGTTATCGTCCGACTGAACTGTGGATGTCAGAGTTGAATTCAGGATTGTTGTTACTATTGTTGATAGCGCTGACTGTATTGCCGATTGGAGATTTTTTATTGGAGTTACCAATTACATTGACAGTAGAGCGAGGATTTTTTTGAAAGTCCGATTCTACTTTCCGGCGGACCGGAGCAAAGTGGTTCTGTAAACCACAATTGTTGCAAGTTTTCCCTTTGAAATACAATTATCTTGGTAATTTGAGGACTAAAGTAGACCGTAATTTTGACAATATTGCGGTGGAATGTTTGGTCATCATTTTTGTTTCAAAATTGACATTGAATCGGATCGTTAACACCTTTGAGGAGCGGATTGGCTATTAGAGATTCAATCCTGATTTTGCTTTCCGAGTTTCAAGTTATTAGCCACTCTTAAGGCCTGGCTGCGGTCGACAGCTTCGTGTAGAAGCTCCTGATGAATTTCAGTATCCTGCATGTTTGTTACAAAAAGTTCCCTTATCAAAGTATGTTCTTGACAGCTCAACTGTTCGACCACTTTTTTGGTTTCAAAAGAACTGCTTGAATGACTCTCCTTTTGCTTGTTTTGTCGTAGGCTGAAATTCAGCAATTGAAGTTATATATGTGGCCAAATTAAAGCCTCCCTTCTCCATGAGATACCCAAATTCTGATGATGTTATTATACCCATTATGAGACACCGGTTACGGCTGCTGACCAATCTCCGCCCTTTGCTTCCTATGCAGAGATATAACACTGACACAGTCTTTCGATGCACTGAAATCCAGAGTTTATCAACGCACATAATCAGGATCTCTAATTGTCGTGGACATCGATTTCCCCAGTTCATTTAAAGTGGCCCATTTCGGTCTAATACCTCGCGTACCGATTGTTCTGAAGCTTTATGGATACTCTCTTCGTAGATTGGTTCATGTGGTTATTGAATTTGTTCTTGTTGAGGGACAAGTAGTGTATTGAGTCCGCCCTTTTTTCCTAACTGAAAACATGCCGAAGCTTGATTCTTCTCAGAAAAACGCTCGATGCCCAAATGGGTCTGCTTAATAGAGGCTAACTGCATGAAGTACTGTATTAGGAGACTCGATTTAGCTTTCACTTTTTCATAAAAATTGTTCTTCGGCACATTCACTTAGTTAATTGTATCATGGATAATGGCTTAGCGAATCAACTCGAAAATTCTAGCTCGCTATATCTGTGAGTGACGACGGGTGAGCGAAATTGCGGATTAATTTGAGCAACTGAACACGAGACGCAGATTGATGATTGCGACTACTAGGATCCATGCATAATTTTAAATTTAATTTCCGATGCGAGTATTTGAACAGAAGACATACATGTGAATCTCGAGGCCTTCTGTTTGTTCTAATTATGACATCTAAAGAATAGCCTCCAAATAAAAAAAGTAAACAGTATGTCTATTTTACTTCACTAGATTAAATATATGAGTTTCATATCATGTATGAGACGTTTAATACCAAAAAATTACTTTTCAGAATCTCACTCAGTTTGCTTACAAGACGCATCTTTTTACTCTGAAAATTATAGTGAACTATGTGTGATAAAAATTGTTATTTTAACTTCATCTGAAACACTGGAGTTGAAACTTTGCCACCCCCAGTTGAAAGGAGTGAATCAACCATTTTCCTTTCAACAAACTTCACGTTTTTACCAAAAATTCAATATAAAAAATTTTGAGTTAATTTTTGCTGTTGTTTTTCTGGTAAATATTATGTTTGCTGGTTATGACATTTTTTTCGCGGCTTTCACCTTGAAAATTTTTAGCCAACAACCGCTTTACCTACAACAAATCACTGCTTTCACCGCAATTCTCGTGCTCGTAACAATTTTTAGCGTTGAAATTACGACGCGGGACAGTCAGCCAGAATAAAAAAAGTGTAGAAGTTTTTTTGTTTTTTTTTATATATTAACTCAATTTTAGATTTCCGGTATCATCAATCCAGATAATATCCCGGGTCGAGGTGTCACCGAAACCGACAAAAGTTGGTAAGATAAGCGGTGAATGCGGTGAACTTACATAAATCAGGCGGTGAATGCGGTGAAAAAAACCTTAATCGTGTGGTAGCGGTAAAATTACATAATTTTACCGCTGAATTTAGCGATGAAATTACATATATTCACCATCTTGAAACAAAGTGTCCAAATTATGTAAGATAAGCTGTGAATGCGGTGAAATTACTTATATTCACCGCTAAATTTAGTGGTGAACTTACATAAATTCACCGCTTGGAAAAAAAGTGTTAAAATTTTGTGAGAACAACAGTGAATGCGGTGAAATTAAGTAAGTATCTTCAGCGCGATAACCCACCGCCCTTGTTTGTGACCCCATCGCGCAGCACAATACCCCCGCCCTCTCTGTGCCGCCTTTGTTGTGCATTTAGATGTTCTTTTATATGTTTGCTTGTTTATTTATTCAGCGCGATAACCCCCCGCCCTTGTTTGTGACCCCTTCGCGCAGCGCCATAACCCCCGCCCTTGTTTGTGACCCCTTCGCGCATTAGTCTTAGCTATTTAAGGTCTTTGTTTTTTTCTTTGGCGGCTAGGTCAGGTGCCCTCCTTAGGGAGCACAGTAATGCGCCGGCTCTAGTCTTCAAAGAAGCTAAAAACGCCCATGCAAAAGCTAAGACAAGTTTACTGCAGCAAAAATCTGAGCGCAAAAAATTGGAAAAATATGTAAGATAAGCGGTGAAAAGTTTTTCTCACCGCAATTCTCGTACATAATTTTGCGGTGAAATGCGGCGAAATTATGTAAGTTCACCGCTTGAGTAAGCTGTGATCATATAAAAATTCAACGCAAAAATTGGAAAAATATGTAAGATAAGCGGTCAATAGTTAATTTTTTCACCGCAAATTTCGTACATAATTTTGCGGTGAAATGCGGTGAATGCGGTGAAGCTATGTAAGATCACCGCATACTCTAGCGGTGATCTTTCATAATTTCACCGGGGATTCACCGCATTTCACCGCAAAATTATGTACGAAATTTGCGGTGAAAAAACTAACGTTTCACCGCTTATCTTACATATTTTTCCGATTTTTCCTCGACCCGGGATGAAGAACTTTTTCTTGAAAACTTCAACTTAAAATGTGCATTTTCACATTGAATTCACGAGGTTCAAAAGGGTTACTTCATTTCAGTTACGAGGTATCTTTGGCGTGGGTAGTTGAGCAAAAGTCAATGAGATATACGCAGTAGTTACTACGCAGCTCTTTAGGTGTGGAATACACGCCCTCTTGTCACTATTTTCCTCAATAAAAGTTAACTAACTACTTTTTAGGCAGAAACGAAAGGAACGCAAATTGGTCAATATTTTCATAATGGTCTCTCAGTTGCAGGTTCAAAATACTTATTGCTGAATTTCAATTGCTCATATTTTGACTCATGAGGAAAAGTGGCATCTCAAAGTGATCGTTTGTACCCAATAACGAAATACGCAATGATAATTTTTAGACCAGACGAAGTTAATTATTTTTTTTAAGAAAAAATATTGACAAATACTGATTTCCTTCATTTTAAATCAGAAGTGCTATTTGATGATGTAAGTTTCCTCTGCTGTAAAGTACTCTACTGCAATTTTTCCCCGATGTTGATCGAGTATTTGCAACGAGAGGCTTGTTGGTAAGACTAAGTTTTCATTTACTGGTTGAATTATATGAAAATTAGGCGCGATTTAGAAAACAGGTTCTTGTGCAAAGATATCAAGTGCTGCGACTTCAAAATTTTGGGTAAAAATGGTGAATGCCAATTATGGTTAATTAAAGCAAAAGTGTGCCATTTTTATCACTACGGTCATTCATTTTACACAAGAAAGAAGAAGCAACAACTTATAAACCTCAATTTACTTGATATGATTTCTAAGACTGCATGGATAGCGAGAAAACATTGTCCAAAAACGGTGTCACAGCATGGGCGATTCGAAAAAATGCCGGCTGAAATTACAGGAAAACTAGATCTTGACTCAGCTGCATAGAAAAACTCTTAATGCTGCATATGAGTTAGTAAAACTACATACGCCGAGCCAGCACTTCTGACCGTTCACAAATAAGTATTTTGACTATTATTCCTGAGTGTAGGTAAGACACCCAGGTATCCCATCATACAACTTTCCGTGATTTCATACAAGGTCAAATATGATTCCCGGTCATCATACAAGGTCATACATCCAACAATTCATTTCAATTAAATTCAATTCAATTCAATATATGATTTGTATGATTTCTTATTAGTCATGCAAAGATCACACAAAAATTCACTTATTCACAAATTTCATACTCGTTTTGCCTAAGTTTAACAACACTGAAAAAATCAATCAACGTTGCAAATCTTTGAGAGCGAAAAAATTTCCCTTGTAGTCATGCTAAGGTCATATATGAATTGTATGATTTCTTGGTGTTATCTTTTCTTTAGTCTGATCCGCTTTCAGAGACAACGACTGATTTTCAAGAGTTTATTTTGCTGTGTATTTTTCTATAAGCTTGTATGCTTGTTAAATAATAGCTTACAAAGGTGTGGTTTATACCCGCATTTACTATCAAAATTAAGTGTGGCACGATGAAACTCATGTATGATAATGAATAAAAAGGTTTGGCATTGAAAGTCATGAAAAATCAAAGTTAAAGATATGACTTTTACAGCGATTATGAATATGAACTCAATAAATGTTAACTAAATAACAAGGGGAAGGATTGGGGGGCTAAACGGTTACGGACCGCTTACACTCCGGCAAGCAACAACAAAACTTAGCAATTAAATTCATCAGAAAAGAACAAAATAATTGACATCAGAAATTCAAATATACTGCCTCAAAAGTTTCCGCTTAAGTGAGTTTTATGCATCAATTTGACATGATTGAAGGAGTATTCAATCACCCTCCGCGGCCAACGAAGAAGAAGAATCAATGTCAGTTTCAAACACTTTGCCCAATCTCACTGCGGGACGTTGCACCATGCCAGAACTGATCTTGATGTCGAAGCTTCTTGCCACTCCATCTCTACTCACATGTGCTTTGACGATCCGACCAATGGGCCAAATTCCTCGGGGTGTAAAATCTTTGTAGAGCCAAACAACATCGTCTTCCTTGAGCTCAGCGTTGGCTTGCTGCCATTTTGTCCGTCTGTTAAGTTCCGGTACAAATTCGTTGAGAAGACGAGACCAATAGTGGTCCAAAAGGGTCTGTGACTCCTTGAACTCTTTAATTGAAAACCGGGTTCTGTTGTTTGCCAGAGATTTTAGGCAGAAGTGGCGTCTTCTCATCAGGAAATGATTCAATGTTAATGATTCCTCGTCGGTCAAAGTGCTCCCAACATGCGTCAGTGGGCGTGAATTAAGAATTCCTTCTGCCTCCGCTACGACTGTATGGAAGACTGAAAAGTTTAGTCGGAGGCTTCCGAGGACAACAATTAGGCTTCGTTTAGACGACTGGATAAGTCGTTCCCAAACCCCTCCGAAGTGCGGTGCCAGGGGTGGGTTAAACGTCCACTGGATGTTCTGTTGGGCCAGCTGGAGACGTATGTAATTGTTGTCTGGTTTGTAATTTTCCTGAAAATTGAGTTTCATTGCCTGGTTAGCTCCAACAAAGTTCTTCCCGTTGTCCGAAACAATGACATCAGGGTATCCTCGTCTGGATACAAAACGTCGAATAGCCATTGGTAGACAGTCAGTAGAGAGGTCCTCACAAAGTTCCAAGTGTACTGCTCGTGTGACCAAGCATGTAAACATGCAGACATAATTGAGTTCTGTCTGGGTTCTGGATTTTTCAATGTGAAAGGGACCGAACATGTCCATTCCAGTATTCACAAATGGGTAGAGTTTGGAGTGCTCCGGAAAGCGAAATTTTGGTAGAGGAGCCATCTTCGGTCTGACATTGCCTGCTCGCCAGCGTCTGCAGATGAAGCAGTACTTCCCTAAAGTTCTTAGAGCTCTGTGGATTCCAACTATCATGAACGTTGCTTGGATATGTGCACGAACATGTTCAATTCCATGATGCCCGCAGTCGTGGTGCTTTCTCAATAAGCAGTTTGGCAACTCTGCACTTGCTGTGGAGTATCACCGGATGTTAGCTCTGAAAAGGCAATCCAGATTTCTGAATTAGTCCCTCAACCCTAAGTAGTCCGTCGCTATCCAGAAAGGGTGTATATGGTAATAGTTTGTCCTTCTTGTCTAGGGGTAGTCCACTTTGAAATCGAGAAACTGTGTCCTTGAAGTGTGTGGACTGAGATATCCTCAAGAGAAAGCTCCGAGCCTTGTTTTCGTCAGCCGCGAAGTCGTCCAAGTCGCAAGGTACGTCGCGTTTGATCAACCTCTTCAGTACGCGCACTGCTTGAAACACTGTTCTAATTGTGCCAAGGAGTCTAGGCCAATTTGAAAATCTGTTTGGATATACCAACGGTTTTTCACTGGTCTTGACATCAACTTGAGTGGCGTATGTTTGAGCTGTTTTGTCACCGGAGAATGTCCACTCGCTCTCAGGTTTGATCCATGAAGCGATCTAACTTTTTGTTTGGTTTTCAGCCATTTGCAATTTCTCCGTGCAGACTCTGCAGCAACAGTGTCGAACTCTTCTTGTGTCAACTGCTCTTCTCTGAGTTCGTTACACATGCGATCAAGCTCCGCTTTTTGCTGTCGAAGTTCGTCAACGAGCTCTGGGAGGTCTGTTGCTGCTTCTGTTTGTTGTATTTGTTCGTCGAGTAGGTCTTGTGCTGCTTCCCACTCAATGACTTTGAACTTCAAGAGTTGCATGAGTTGAACCTTGGAGGTTGACTTTGTTTTGGTTATGCTTGACATGGTTCTGGCTTTTCTCATTGGTTAATGGTTACTTTGTTTATGGTTGCATGATGACATTCACAAAAAAAATTATTGCACTATGAGTGTTTTGAGTAACTGCATTTTTAGTTAGCGCTTAAAATGTTGTTTGAACGCTCATTAATTGTTTTTTTTGTATCTAAAAATAACTTGAATGCTATTTATACTGCTGTTGTGGACAGCTATTAATTGTTTGGTTGTCTTATGTTTTACCAAATCTTGCTTGAATGCTGTTTTTTATTAAATGATATTATGCACGCTTTGCGCTAAGGGGAGGGTTTTGTCTGATCACGGTCGCAAAGAAACACCCTAACCTGAGGTAGGATACTGTTTTACCTTTTAGAAAATTTTGTGCCTGGAAACAAAAACTTTTGCACTTGCTTGTCAGCAGGTGCAAAACGTTAAATCAGAATCAACTAGAGTATCTGTCTGAATGTAAGAAGGGCTTAATCAAACCCTGAAATTTTAAATGTTCGTTCGCTAGACTTAAAGTCAGAGAGTTTTAGCTGAACTAGAACGTGCTATAATCTTAGAAAGATCAGGCTTTGCTACCTATGTATATGTTCGACTATACCCGTCGTCAGCCTATGCGTTGGTTCAAAAGAGAACCTGCTCAGGCCCCAGTCAATGTTATTAGCAAATGTGGGACCTCTAGCCGCATGGACTAGAGAACTGCATTGAGCGGATTGCATCATAATGTTCGGAGTGCAATGAACGATGCAGGGGGAAGGTCATGGAACTGGAACTTACTGAGAAAACCTGACAGCCTAGAAATTTAAAGTGCTAAAATATCAGATGGAAAAAACCTATAGCACGTTTAATTCAGCTAGGTGGTGGAATTTTTTTTAAAGTCGTTGGTGAAAAACTACAAGTCAGAAATTTTAAGTTGTCTCTGTAATGTTAGTCGATGGTTCGGTTTTAAAACCGAGGATGAGCCAAAATTTGTTATCATTGCTTTAGTCTGATCCGCTTTCAGAGACAACGACTGATTTTCAAGAGATTATTTTGCTGTGTATTCTTCTATAAGCTTGTATGCTTGTTAAATAATAGCTTACAAAGGTGTGGTTTATACCCGCATTTACTATCAAAGTTAAGTGTGGCACGATGAAACTCATGTATGATAATGAAAAAAAAAGGTTTGGCATTGAAAGTCATGAAAAATCAAAGTTAAAGATATGACTTTTACAGCGATTATGAATATGAACTCAATAAATTGGAACTAAATAACAAGGGGAAGGATTGGGGGGCTGAACGGTTACGGACCGTTTACACATGGTACTCATACAAGAATCATGTTAATTTAACACAATGAAACGCACCGGAAAAACAAAGAGTGGGTTTCACGAGAATCGAGTTACGCCGTAATCGGCATTAACAAAAGTAAGCGAGCAAAAAAATTTCAGATTTTCCTTGTAATCATACTAGGTCATATATAATACTTTTATGATTTCCCATAACGTTCAAATATGATTTCCTCGAATAGATACTAGGATCAAATATGATATCATGGGTTTCATGCAAGGATTGTACTAGAAAATACGTTATGATTTGTATGTCATCATAAATGATCCTTTTATGCAAGTTAGGAAGTGGCAACCCGGACAGTAAACAGGTGTAATAAGACACACTATTTCGAGCTAAGTGAACAAAACCGGTAGAAAATTTTTTCTTTGATTTCACAGTGTCGCTGGCTCTCCATGTAAAAAATATGTATATGTAATGTAAACAATTTTATTGAATTTACGTTTATTGAGCCATTACTAACAATACCAAGAAAATGTAATACTACAGCTTGAATAGAGTTTCATGTAGGAAAAAAGTTGCATTTTTAATCTATAAAAAAAATGATTGAGCAGATCACAGCCGCTCCCCCCCCCCCCCCCCCCCCCCGTTCACGGTATACTAAAGTTGGCCCCTGAACTGTGAAGTTCAGTATAACTAAAAGTTTTGAAAACTGTTGAAACGTTTGAATTATTCTGCAACTCTATTCTGCTCGACCTTAGTTATGAATGTTTTTAAAATATTTGTAAAATTAAAGTATTAATAACCAAGTATTTGTAAATGTACGAGTAATTATACTTTGCACTTGGCAAATTTTCTGTGACTGGTTTTAAGCAAACTGTGAGAGCTACTGTTACTAATGATCTGAACAATTTCTGACTCCTCAAAAAAATTTCAAGACGGGTGTCAGGTGGAATCAATTTGTTTCTCTTTCTATCCTAATTCACGTCAACTCATTTTCCACTCTGCCCTCTAGTAATGGAAAAAAATTGCATCGCATTTTCTCATGTTTTACGATGTTTCAACTCATTTCTATGTAGATTATTATACCCAATTTTTTCTAATTCGTATCATTCGTATAAGGAATATTTACCACAAGTTTGTTTGACCACCATTGAGCAGCAATCAAATTTTGAGGCAAAGTTGGCTTGTTGGATAACTTCCAGAGGACGATAACCACCGCGTGGTGATTATTCCAATCAACTACCTTTTCTATTACAATAGTTACTCACTTACTCTACACTGCAGTTGGTTAGCAACTCTTTTCCTGCTAATCTTCATTTAGCCACAGTGGCGAGAAAAGAGTGGGCCGCACCTAACTCCCCGCGTGAGTTCAAGTATCGGGCCAGTACAAATGCAATTCCTCATCATTGCTGAATCATAGACTGATTCATGTCACTTTTTTGATTTGTCAGACTTGCGTTCAGTCTGATTTTACAATGGTCAGACTTGGGCCAAGTGCAAAAATAAAGTTCCGTGCGGGGATCGAACCCACGATCTCCCGTCACCTTTTTTTCACCAAAATTTTACCAGCACATAAGTGCACCGAAATGTTGAGCGAGTCAAGGTCTGGATCATATATTCGGACTGCCTGGGCATTTTCATACGCAGAAATGGTCTGGATGGGTATTTCCATAAGTCATTTCAAACGAGGAGCTCAAACTGGGGCTTTAAAAAACCTTTAAAAACTCTTTGATTATTTTCTGTTTTTACATTGAAAAGTCTGAGCTCAGGCAAAAGCAAATTGAACGCTGAAAGTGGCCCAGATCAGCGTTAAAATACATGATTATAAGTCTCTGTTATCACATGTTCTTTATTCTATTTGAAAACTGGACAGGTCAAAACTGAATTGATAATTGATTTGAATACGTTTTCTCTTGCCAAATATAACCTCATTTCTCCTCCAATTTTCCAATAAAGTGGACCACTTTTATCCAAATAAAACCTTATAAATAATTGATTAACAAACATCTGCGAAATTTCCTTTTTACATTGAAAGCTTCCAAAACTAACATTATTCCATGTGTGTTTTAAACAACAACGCACAGATTTGTTTTCAGCAATGTTTTCGTTTTCTTCTTGCTTTCCCATTTTTTGTCTCAAATAGTTTCACGTTGTGAGCTTTACATATTTCAGTTTAATATTCTGAACTTTGTTTATGGTAAATTTGTAAATTAGTTGAAGCGCAATTTGCCATACTATAGTCTTGGACGAATTTTTCGAACGTTTTTTTTTCTAAAAAAGCAAGTTTTTACGTTTCAAATTTGACAACATTTTAAAATTACAAAAGTCAATCTTGACACAGAAAAGTGAAAATCATCAGTTTAAAATTTGACCAGTTTATGCTGGCAATATATGACTTTACGGTTTGATTTAATTTTATAATTTAATTAATATTATGTACTTAATACCAGAATTGCCGAAGTTAAGCGTTGTTATATAGAATTTGCTGACTTCACTCACGCTTATCATATGAACAAACTATGGACAAGAAGACAGAAAAAGTTTTAAATTCTGGATCTGCTAGTCAATTTAAAAGACTTTTTGCCAGCAATCGACGCAAAAAAATTCAAAACGAAGACTTCGAGCTAGAAATTATCGACAAACAATCACCAGTAAAATCTCATAACATTGAGAGAACAATAACTGGTACAAATTTTGGCCTTTATTTAATTTATTGCGTCCAGAAGGTAGAAGAAAGCAGAGTTAACATTTCACTTTTACGCTGGTTGGTTCAAAAACGGTCATTGAAGCCAATTGATATTGATACTGTAGATGTTTTCGGACGTACAGCGTTACATTATTGCGTCATTCTGGGCAAGCAGAGTTTCTTTTCTGTTATTTTTGATCGGTGTTCAGCTTTCACGATGACTTGTAAAGACAGTTTTGGCTTGAGTGCTTTACATTATGGGATTTTGCTGAATTGCTTTGAGGTGGTGGAGTCAATAGCGGTACAGTAAGTATTTTTAGATTATCAGTGAAACGAAACTTTGAATATCTAGATGATATCATGATGGTAACACTGATAAGAAAACTTTAACAAATGTAATAAAATAACCGGCAACAACCTTGTATTTCAAAAATTAAGGTGTAAATCATTACATTCCCGGGTTGACCCCATAATTCAAAAAGTTATAATATTACAACTTCATATTATGGCGTCTATGAAAAGTTGTAGTCATAGAACTTTCATGAAAAGGAGTTCTATGGAATTGAATTTTCTTGAAAATTTTTTTTACATCATGAAAAGGAGGGAAATAGTATGTTTCAAAAAACTAACTTGAAAAAAAAATGAAAAATTGAGTCTTAAGCGAACAGAGAATTATGAAAAAGTTGTAGTCATAGAACTTCCAGACCTTTTGAAAACATGTCGCGATATAAGGATTATTATGTTAATAAGATTATTCCGATTATTATATTAATTGAAATTATCATATTAATTACAATACTGATACTCTGATTATTTTATTTCACATTTGAAAGCATGTAGATATCTAACCTTAGAGTTATATTCAAAAAAAATTACATGTTTACTTCAAAAAAAAAGATATAAAGCTTAACCATATCTTGTTAGACCCTGTTATCGCCGACCGTTATCTCCAAGATTTCTTAAGCCAGAAATGCTGGTGTTCTTACTAAATTTTGCATATATCCGGCTTCCAAGAGTTTTGCAAAATTTTCATAATTCCGTTTAAATGTTTTCCTACTTATCCATACGTCTTGTAATTCACTTTTAACATAATGTCTAGACCTTCCAAGAGTTTTGCAAGAGAACCATATTAAATCAGAAGAAAAACTTGAAAATTGACATAGAGTGATATCCAAAAATTGCTAACAACATAAACAAACTGAAATAACTCAAAGAAAGAAATAGCACGTTTAAAACAAACAAAAATAAATTTAAACAAACAAATAAACCCAAACAAGAGCATACGAGGGCAGGCAGTTGCGTGTTAGGCGGCTCTGAAAATGGACTATTACCGAAATTGAACCAGTATCTCCTAATTGCAAGCCTAGTTTGCAAACCAATGCACCAATTGAACTTAAGTTCTCAAACATGGCATCGCTCATTTTTTTCTTGTTTCCAGCTTGTCTCATTCTCGTCAACCCATTCTCTCATTCTTATCCACCTAAGCTCATGAACAATTTATATTAGGTTGTTCTCTCTCAAACTTTGAAGAGGGTGAACACAAAGGTGCAATAATAGGCACGAGAGCAACCAAGATAGATGTGCATAATTTAAAAAAGTTAAAGAAATAAAAATGTATTTTCATCCATCATTACAGCTTACAAAATTGCTAGCACTTGATCAAAGTTTTAAATTCAGCCAGATCCTTTGACGATCTCAAAATAGTTAAAGAATTGAATTTCTTATAACGATCACAAGTGGTCATTTGATCAATCCAGTTAACACCCATTCTGCTTCAAAAATTTAAAAAAAAAAACAGCATTACGTACTTTTATCAACGGTTTTCGTAGAGCAAATGGTCATCTTGTGCAGTTCTTGAAAAGTTTCTTCAAAAAAATTGCGGAAATTGCTATTTAGCACCCACGTGGTTGTGCTCACGCTGAATTTCATCAAAGGCTCATTGTAATTCCAGAAAAATTTCTATGGTGAAACGATTGATGGCTCATTGCCACTTTTTCTCTGATCATAGGAAATCCATCGGTATAACATCTCTGATTTCTACTGGATCAGATAAAATCCATGAACACTGATTCGGAGCCGTGAAAAAAAGTTATTTTTTGTGTCCAATCGTAAAATGGTATTTTGTCAACATCCAATTTTTTCCTGTGCTTCTTTCGCTCTCCTGCCATAAATTGAACCTGTAAGCGATTGCTGAAGATCAAGCCATTGCTTACCAGGAGTGTAGCAGTAGTGTAAAATCACTTTGTGTAACTGAAGCATAAAAATGGTGCGATAGAAGTGTAAATTCACTTTGTGTAACAGAACCATAAAAATTTTTAGCCAAGAGAAAGCATTTCTATGAAATTCATGTGATCCAACCTTGGGATTCATATAAAACCCCAGCCGGGACTACTTGGCAAACAGCTATTATTAACGAGTATATAGGTGGTCTCTTGTCTTTCATTTCCGTCGAACCAAATCGCAAGTGACAGGCGCAAGTGCAAGTGACAACGGTGACAAGTGCAAGTATATATATATATATATATATATATATGTGTGTGTGTATTTGTGTGTGTGTACGTGTGTGCGTGTGTGAGGGTGTGTGTGTGTGTTATTAGAAATATATATATATATATATATATATATATATATATATATATGTGTGTGTGTGTGTGTGTGCACTTGCACTTGATACTGTTATCTGCGATTTGGTTTGACTGAAATGACAGAAAAACGACATAACAAAAAAAAATTGTACAAAAGTCTCTCTGTTGACTAATATTGGCTAAAAAATGACAATACTAAGATTGGCATTGCGAATATTATGGCTCTATGGAAGTTTTGTACGTAAATTAGGTCTTGCGTGTTTAATTAAAAAACGCCACTTAAAGCTAAATAAAGGCTAATTTGCGGAAAGTAGTTTCAAAAGATTGGTATGCTAAGACAAGTTTTGTGCTACAAGGCAATAAAAAGTGTTGCTAACAAGTTTTGTGCTCGTAGAAACCTGCAACATTTTTACTATTTGTGAGTCATGCACTACCTTGCGACATATAACTTGTCACAGTTCATCTATGGATGACCTCACTAGCGGTTAATCTCTTTATTTATTTACCTCTATTTATCACCTAGGTTCAATTACGTTGAAAATTTTATATGAAAATCTGAAAAAAAAGTAAACACTCCTCATTAACGCTGCATAACATGAGCATCCAACTTTTTTTTAAAAAGCCAGAAACTTTTTCGGTGAAAAGGTGCCCCTTAGAAAAAACAAAAATCCTATTATGTATAATTTAAGAGTAGAGGGATATTGTATCTTTGAAACCTATTATTTTGTTAATTTGAAAAAGAACGTTGAAATAAAAGCCTATGTAAAATTAGGAGAAACTTGACATACAAGAATACCGTTTTCACGATGATTTAATCTGTTTAGATTCAAAATCATAAAAATATTTTTAAGAAATGCTCCTTACTACAGCGCAAAACTAACGCAAACTATTTAAAATCTAAAATTTTTTCCTCAACAACTAATATGAGAGATAAAATTTATAAAGATTGATATAGATTGATGAAACACTTCACTATGTTTGTATATCGCGCGGAAATTGTAACCGAAGTCGCAATTTTATCTTAACTTGTGGGGCAACCACCGCGACTAACTATAAAATTGATTTTTATCCTTCGCCAATCTTAGTTAAGCCAATTCAGCTAAGAAAGAATCACATATGTTAACAGTGGATAACGTTTAGACAAATGCAATAAATTTGTGGCACACATTCTTGCGTTCAGAAGGTAGAAGAAAGTAGAGTTAACATTTCACTTTTACGCTGGTTGGTTCGAAAACGGTCATTGAAGCCAATTGATATTGATACTGTAGATGTTTTCGGACGTACAGCGTTACATTATTGCGTCATTCTGGGCAAGCAGAGTTTCTTTTCTGTTATTTTTGATCGGTGTTCAGCTTTCACGATGACTTGTAAAGACAATTTTGGCTTGAGTGCTTTACATTATGGGATTTTGCTGAATTGCTTTGAGGTGGTGGAGTCAATAGCGGTACAGTAAGTATTTTTAGATTCTCAGTGAAACTAAACTTTGAATATCTAGATGATATCATGATGGTAACACTGATGAGAAAACTGTAACATATGTAAAAAAAAATAACCGGCAACAACTTTGCATTCAAAAATTAAGGTGTAAATCATTACATTACCTAGACCTTTTGAAGTCATGTCGCGATATTCAGATTATTATGTTAATAGGATTATTCCGATTATTATATTAATTAAAATTATCATATTAATTACAAAACTGATACCCTGATTTTTTTATTTCACATTTGAAAGCATGTAGATATCTAATCTTAGAGTTATTTTCAAAAAAAATTACAGGTTTACTTCAAAAAAAAGATATAAAGCTTAACCATATCTTGTTAGACCCTGTTATCGCCGACCGTTATCTCCAAGATTTCTTAAGCCAGAAATGCTGGTGTTCTTACTAAATTTTGCATATATCCGGCTGCCAAGAGTTTTGCAATATTTTCATAATTCCGTTTAAATGTTTTCCTACTTATCCATACGTCTTGTAATTCACTTTTAACATAATGTCTAGACCTTCCAAGAGTTTTGCAAGAGAACCATATTAAATCAGAAGGAAAACTTGAAAATTGACATAGAGTGATATCCAAAAATTGCTAACAACATAAACAAACTGAAATAACTCAAAGAAAGAAATAGCACGTTTAAAACAAACAAAAATAAATTTAAACAAACAAATAAACCCAAACAAGAGCATACGAGGGCAGGCAGTTGCGTGTTAGGCGGCTCTGAAAAAGGACTATTACTGAAATTGAACCAGTATCTCCTAACTGCAAGCCTAGTTTGCAAACCAATGCAACAACTGAACTTAAGTTCTCAAACATGGCATCGCTCATATTTTTCTTGTTTCCAGCTTGTCTCATTCTCGTCAACCCATTCTCTCATTCTTATCCACCTAAGCTCATGCACAATTTATATTAGGTTGTTCTCTCTCAAACTTTGAAGAGGGTGAACACAAAGGAGCAATAATAGGCAAACGAGAGCAACCAAGATAGATGTACATAATTTAAAAAAGTTAAAGAAATAAAAATGTATTTTCATCCATCATTACAGCTTACAAAGTTGCTAGCACTTGATCAAAGTTTTAAATTCAGCCAGATCCTTTGACGATCTCAAAATAGTTAAAAAATTGAACTTCTTATAACGATCACAAGTGGTCATTTGATCAATTCAGTTAACACCCATTCTGCTTCAAAAAATTAAAAAAAACAGCATTACGTACTTTTATCAACGGTTTTCGTAGAGCAAATGGTCATCTTGTGCAGTTCTTGAAAAGTTTCTTAAAAAAAATTGTGGAAATTGCTATTTAGCACCCACGTGGTTGTGCTCACGCTGAATTTCATCAAAGGCTCATTGTAATTCCAGAAAAATTTCTATGGTGAAACGATTGATGGCTCATTGCCACTTTTTCTCTGATCATAGGAAATCCATCGGTATAACATCTCTGATTTCTACTGGATCAGATAAAATCCATGAACACTGATTCGGAGCCGTGAAAAAAAGTTAGTTTTTGTGTCCAATCGTATAATGGTATTTTGTCAACATCCAATTTTTTCCTATGCTTCTTTCGCTCTCCTGCTATAAATTGAACCTGTAAGTGATTGCTGAAGATCAAGCCATTGTGTATCAGGAGTGTAGCAGTAGTGTAAAATCACTTTTTGTAACCGAAGCATAAAAATGGTGCAATAGAAGTGTAAATTCACTTTGTGTAACAGAACCATAAAAATTTTGAGCCAATAGAAAGCATTTCTATGAAATTCATGTGATCCAACCTTGGGATTCATTGAAAACCCCAGCCCGGACTACTTGGCAAACAGCTGTTATTAACGAGTATATAGGTGGTCTTTTGTCTTTCATTTCCGTCGAACCAAATCGCACGTGACAGGCGCAAGTGCAAGTGACAACGGTGACAAGTGCAAGTATATATATATATATATATATATATATATATATATATATATATATATATATATATATATTTATATATATATATATATGTGTGTGTGTGTGTGTGTGTGTGTGTGTGTGTTCGTGTGTGCGTGTGTGAGGGTATGTGTGTGTGTGTGTGTGTGTTATTAGAAATATATATATATATATATATATATATATATGTGCACTTGCACTTGATACTGTTATCTGCGATTTGGTTTGACTGAAATGACAGAAAAACGACATAACTAAAAAAAATTGTACAAAAGTCTCTCTGTTGACTAATATTGGCTAAAAAATGACAATACTAAGATTGGCATTGCGAATATTATGGCTCTATGGAAGTTTTGTACGTAAATTAGGTCTTGCGTGTTTAATTAAAAAACGCCACTTAAAGCTAAATAAAGGCTAATTTGCGGAAAGTAGTTTCAAAAGATTGGTATGCTAAGACAAGTTTTGTGCTACAAGGCAATAAAAAGTGTTGCTAACAAGTTTTGTGCTCGTAGAAACCTGCAACATTTTTACTATTTGTGAGTCATGCACTACCTTGCGAGATATTACTTGTCACAGTTCATCTATGGATGGCCTCACTAGCGGTTAATCTCTTTAATTATTTAGCTCTATTTATCACCTAGGTTCAATTACGTTGAAAATTTTATATGAAAATCTGAAAAAAAAGTAAACACTCCTCATTAACGCTGCATAACATGAGCATCCAACTTTTTTTTAAAAAGCCAGAAACTTTTTCGGTGAAAAGGTGCCCCTTAGAAAAAACAAAAATCCTATTATGTATAATTTAAGCGTAGAGGGATATTGTATCTTTGAAACCTATTATTTTGTCAATTTGAAAAAGAACGTTGAAATAAAAGCCTATGTAAAATTAGGAGAAACTTGACATACAAGAATACCGTTTTCACGATAACTTAATCTGTTTAGATTCAAAATCATAAAAATATTTTTAAGAAATGCTCCTTACTACAGCGCAAAACTAACGCAAACTATTTAAAATCTAAAATTTTTTTCCTCAACAACTAATATGAGAGATAAAATTTATAAAGATTGATATAGATTGATGAAACACTTCACTATGTTTGTATATCGCGCGGAAATTGTAACCGAAGTCGCAATTTTATCTTAACTTGCGGGGCAACCACCGCGACTAACTAAAATTGATTTTTATCCTTCGCCAATCTTAGTTAAACCAATTCAGCTAAGAAAGAGTCACATATGTTAACAGTGGATAACGTTTAGACAAATGCAACAAATTTGTGGCACACATTCTTGGACAACATAACTAATCAGAAAATAATTTAAACAAATACTTAATGAGCTTAAAACTGAGTATAATTAACGTATTTTACGGTGTCAGGACAAATTACCCAATGCCAAAATACCCAATGTGACAAAACACCCAAAATATACCCAATATTTTATTCTGACGTTGAAACTATCAGAACGATTATTTAGCATAATATTTAGTTAGTGCGTTTGGCCATGCCTCGCGGGCCATGGCCATGCCTCAGCGGCCCGTGGGACTTGGTATGAAACTATCACAACCAAACATGGGATTAAACTAGCAACTTAATTGCGGGAAAACATGTTTGTAAATTTGAGAGCTAATTTGTAATCGGATTATTGTTCCGAACCCCACTTTAGTGGGGAGGGAGGAACTATATACTCAGCTGGGGTTTTTTTGTTCAGTCAATTTCGGCCGACCGATATATTCATAGTAGAGAATTGTGAGTGGTAACATTAAAAAGCCCGTCCAGCGTAGAATACGGAGTTACAAAGATTTTTTCTATTTTCGTGTTTTATAGGGAGTTATCGAGGTTTAAAGTTTTGTGAACATTCGACTGTTTTTGTTCACATTTTCAGTAATTTTTGCTAAAATTTGGCACACTTTCGCTAATTAAATTCAAAATAAATTAAAATTTTTAACGGCAGATTGTTGTTGTTACCATTAGAAACAGAATAGCGTTGCTGAATTGTTTGATTGAAGTTTTTTCTGGCTAAAATTTCTGATAAAACTTTCAAAATTCAAACTTTTTTCATCAAAAATGGCACAAAATATGCTTTTTTGGTCCACTTTGTTAAATTCTGCTAAACTTAGTGACCTTGAAGCCTTTAAACAGACTCCCTTATCTCAAAAAGAGCGCTATTTATAATTAGGCGCCGTATGAAGGTCTTCTGGAATTAACATCTTTCCGTTTTTTGTGGATTTAACTCGATAATTGTACAAAATGCAACTTTTTTTTCAATGTTTGATGAATTCCACTCAACAATTGGTCTAATTCGTAAATACTTGGAACACTTGGTAGGTTTGCTGGGTGCGCGATAAAATTCGGGAGAGGTTGGATAATATCATGGATTCTTAGAATCAGACACTTTTTGGTTTTTATTTTGATGCTGCCTTTTTTCAAAACATTTTTGCTTTTGTTTTTCTTAATGTTAATCATTGACAATACTCAAGGCTCGTTAATGATAGCTCCAATTTACGTAAATTTGAGGCCAAATGGAGATACAGTTTGTTTTCAGAGAACCAAAGGGTTTTTATGGCTTTGAGGAAGAGTTTTACTAAAATTTAACTGAATTCTTGTATTTTGCCCTCAATTGTTATTCTTTCGTCAGTCTGATATTTAAGTTTAACCACTCAAAAACCTAAAATTCTTCCTATGAAGATGCAGGTTAATTTTTTCTATTCATTCCGTTGATACCTAATGTCTCTTATGTTATTGAATGTATTTGTTTTAAGGAAATATCTCTGATTTTTTGAACTTGTCTATTTTTTATATTATTTTAGTGAACAATTTGCTTATTCTCAGTAAGTACGGGAGACACTTTCCTCTTTACCGCATAAAAACTAATTTTGTGGCCACTTGTTTTAATAGCAGGTTTTCTTGCTTTTGGCACTACGAGTTTTCATACAAAATTTTCTGATTTTTGTGCATAATTGCCCATTTTTGCTGTTGTTTTTGATTCTTTTGTAAATTGTCACATTTGTTAACAATCTAACTGCAAAAACTTTACAACATTTGAAATAAAACAAAACTTTTGTTTGCATAACATATGGTTTGAAGGGCTGCGACACCGTTCTCTTGCAGAAATTGGTAGAGATTTTTATTTTGCCCTTTATTTGTTGTTAATTTTTGTTGTCATAGGGCAAATATTGTGTAGTTAAAGGTCTCAGTGGCCAACTATAGATAAATAAGTGAACTTAAATAACTGATATAGGTAAATAACTAATGGTTGTTTCGACTTTCGAAATAAATTTCTTAAAAAAAAGAGTAATAGTATTCCTCAACTTAAATATTTTGTTCTGGTATGCGTTTTTTATCTTATTTTACAATGTTGTATCATTTTCGTAAATTAGCCTCATTATTTAGAGCTTTTTTAATGTTTTGTTGAATCATACCAAAAGTTTTCTGTTGCTTAAACTTTTTAATTGATGTTTAATAGGGCTTAAACAATTTGTTTCAGAAGAATTTTGTGAAGATTAGATACTTTTCAGTTTTCGTGGTTCTTTTTGTTGTCATTTTGTGATAGTCGCTTTACAAAAAGATGTTATGATGATCAAAAGAGACGCAAATGATGATGTTATATTCTCGCGGTTAATATCTTATAAAATTAATGGCTTCAAAACTGTGGTTTCTTGAAGTTAATCGTGAAACTTATTTGTTCAGCTGTTATTTAATGTTATTTTATAGTCTTATGATTTAGTCTCATTAATAGCAGTTGCAATGAGTTTTCCGAGTAGTTGCAAGACAAACTATTTATCCTTTTAGTCGAAAGCTTTTCTTGGCTATGAATTTTGATAATATATGTTTTTATTAAAAAAAGAGATAGATTTTTGAGATCTGCCAATTTTATTTCTGTTAAACCGTAGCTAAGCATCTCTATACACAAGTCACATCATTTATTTTTCAAAAAAAATTTCTCTTCATAACTGTTTTATTTTCTTCAAATGGTCTTTCTTCTTGGAACAACCAGTTTTCATAAAACCAATTTTCGTGATTTTTGCAAGTTTGCCCCTTTTTTGTAGGTTTTTGTTTTCTTTTCACAGTATCACAATAATGGGCGTCATTTGACTTACAAATGTTGTCACCTGCAAAAAATGCAAACGAAGATCTTTAATGTTTTTAGTGATCAGCTTAATATTTAAATGGTTGGGAGGACATCGTTTTCGTGCATAATTTTTCCGTGCAAAATATTCGTTTTTGCCTGTATTTGTCGTTCTTTTTGTAGTCGTATGACATATCCTGGATAATGAAAGGCCTTAATTGGTCTCTATTGAGGTATAATAGACTCTCTCAATTGTTTCATTTGATGTGTAATGTTTCTAATCAGTTCGAATTATATTCTTTTTAAAAAAAAACAATGTTTTAATAAACTTTTGCCGCTTTTACCCTTTTCTAGTCGACTTGCTGCCAAGTCGCATTGAGGAAAAGTCCCATATTTTGTTCCAAAAAGTACCGGTTAATCTTCTTAGTATAAATTTTATCTGATGCCATTTTGATTTGGTTATTAGTGGTTTTCAAAAAACGGTCAAGGAGTTTTTGTCGTAATTAATACTTGTAACTCTTTGATTTTTATTGCCGTCCTTTCTGGTATTCACATTATGGTAGCCACAGGTCTCATAGGCCCTCTAGAGTAGATTGTTTAATTCTTTTAGTAGTTTGTTGAACGATATGTTGATATGTTAATTTTTTTATCTCTTCCACATTTGGTAGACAATTAAGTGAAAAATGTAGATGAGCAGGGTCGGAACTTAATGTGCAAACGCACACTACCAAGCCTCCTTGTTGAACGAAAAGATCAAAGTTAATAAATTGGGTATAATGGCATTGGGTATTTTGGCACATTGGGTATTTTGGCATTGGGTATTTTGTCATTTAACCGTATTTTACTATTGCACAAGAACCAATTTAGAACCAATTGAAAAACTAAATTTCTGTATGAGCAATGATTGAAATCAAATCTGCCGTCTGTTTTTAACCTCAATTAGTATATAAAAATGCGAAGGATGTCGAGGTAATTAATAATCAATTGGTAATGAATTATCCTTTAATTAAACGACAGATAAGAAACTATACTGGACAACGGTGAGAGTGGGGCCGGGAAACACGAAAAATGCTGTCAAAAATAGGCTTTGTGTATAATGAACTCGAAAACTCTCTCGTGTGAAATAACACAATTTTTTCACACACGATTTTTTTATGTGATCGAATGACATTTACTTTAACGCTTGATGCAAATTTGACATTCTTTCCATTACTTCCAGAATTCTCCGAACCTACTCATAAACGTCATAAAGTGACAGAGAGAATCATAAAAAGCCTGCAAAACATATCGGAGCAAACTTTGCCTGATTTTTATTTTGAAAAAAAGTGATAAGGCACAGTAATGACGAGAATGAGAACACAAGACACGACCTTAGCAATTAGGTGTAGTTTGCTTGACTGAATCTTGAGGTTTTTGTTTTTCTTTCCAGAATAAAGGAGTTGGCAATATCAGTTGACAGTGAGCCTCTATGTTTATCTGGGAGAATTTCCCCTCTAATGCTGGCTTGTAATCTCAAATTCGAAGAACGAATGTACAAAATAAAGGTATTATCATTCACTATCAGTTTATGAGAATTTGACTGTTATTGTTTTCCGATATTAAATCAAGAGATTAGGAAAAAAACATTAAGTCTGCTGGAAGATGATCCACAATGCGAATGAAACTCGTGTTGCCCTATTACCTTTGTTAATTGCAATTTTGGCCTAATTTGTTGTTCCTGAAACTCCTTAGATATTTTACCGCTTTGTATCATATAAAATGTTTTGTATATTGCATGACTGCTAAGATATTATTAATGACTTTAGGTATGTGTTGGACTGTGTAACTTGTATCATGTCTTTCATGAAGTGCAGATTCCGACTAGGGGTAGAAAAATGAGATATCGTCTTGACGCTTATTATTCTTACCCAGGAGCTTCTTCTTTCCTTGGGGTACAGTACCAGACTTAGAGATACTTGGAAGCAGCTGGACAGTTAACAATGGGAGTCCATTGGGGTGAACCAGGGAGTTTTCCTGAACAGTGTCCTCTTCAGACCACAAAGTGACAGACATGATTCATTAATGTGCGTGTAGTAAGAGTCATCTCACAACTCGTTACCGAAATAGTGTCATAGTTACTAACTTTTTTACCTTTTTTCTCATTTAAACATTTAAGCCGAGAAGAAAGACAATGATTTCGTGCGCCCAAAAAACTGAACTGCGATCTGAGCCAGGGCCACCAAGACAATGTGGACAGTGCTCTGATAAAACCGCTTCTACCCCAAAAGTTTTTGAAAACAGTTAACTGATCAGAGGTCATTTCAACTGGGACTTCAGCCTCGGTAACTTATGTCGGCTTCATCGTCTCCTACTAACTGTTCTAGTTTTCTAATACTGATTTTTTGGAGTGCAAATAGGCATCTAAAATGCAAGTGTATATTTGCATTAAACGTGTTGCGTGGACAATTTGTTAATAAATTGAGTCTAATTCTTCATAATGACATTATTTGACAGTCAGTCAAGACTTGTTGATAAGGCTTTGTTTGGTGTTCCCAGACCTAGGGTCGATAAGTCCAGGTTGATTCGAAAGCATAATGGAGAGTAATATCTCCCCTACTTGAGATCTAGTCTCATTAAAATACAGTCCTCGGCTAAAATTGTCCACGGAAAGACCGTTCTCGGCCAAAATGAGCTTGAGGAATAACTCTACCGAGTGTAGATTTAAAAAAAATTACAAACTAACGAGTGTTTAAACAAGTGAACCTAAATAACTGATATAGGTAAATAACTAATGATTGTTTCGACTTTCGAAATAAATTTCTTAAAAAAAGAGTAATAGTATTCCTCAACTTAAATATTTTTTTTCTTCTGGTTTTTGATTTAGAGCTCATTTAAATGTTTTGTTGAATCATACCCGAAGTTTTTTTGTTGCTTAAATCTTTTAATTGATGTCATCAGGGCTTAAACAATTTGTTTCAGAAGAATTTTGTACAGTTTAGATACTTTTCAGTTTTCGTGGTTCTTTTTGTTGTCATTTTGTGAGAGTCGTTTTACAAAAAGATGTTATGATGATCAAAAGAGACGCAAATTAAGACGTTATATTCTCGCGGTTAATATCTTATAAATTTAATGGCTTCAAAACTGTGGTTTCTAGAAGTTAATCGTGAAACTTATTTGTTCAGCTTGTATTTAATGTTATTTTATAGTCTTATGATTTGGTCTCATTAATAGCAGTCGCAATGAGTTTTCCGAGTAGTTGCAAGACAAACTATTTATCCTTTTAGTCGAAAGCTTTTGTTGGCTATGAATTTTTATAATATATGTTTTTATTTAAAAAAAAGAGATAGATTTTTGAGATCTGCCAACTTTATTTCTGTTAAACCGTAGCTAAGCATCTCTATATAGAATTCACATCATTTATTTTTCAAATTAAAATTTGCTCTTCATAACTGTTTTTTTTTCGTCAAATGGTCTTTCTTCTTGGAACAACCAGTTTTCATAAAACCAATTTTTGTGATTTTTGCAAGTTTGCCCCTTTTTTGTAGGTTTTTGTTTTCTTTTCACAGTATCACAATAATGGGCGTCATTTGACTTACAAATGTTGTCACCTGCAAAAAATGCAAACGAAGATCTTTAATGTTTTTAGTGATCAGCTTAATATTTAAATGGTTGGGAGGACATCGTTTTCGTGCATAATTTTTCGTGCAAAATATTCGTTTTTGCCTGTATTTGTCGTTCTTTTTGTAGTCGTATGACATATCCTGGATAATGAAAGGCCTTAGTTGGTCTCTATTGAGGTATAAAAGACTCTCTCAATTGTTTCATTTGATGTGTAATGTTTCTAATCAGTTCGAATTATATTCTTTGTAAAAAAACAATGTTTTAATAAACTTCTGCCGCTTTTGCCCTTTTCTAGTCGACTTGCTGCCAAGTCGCATTGAGGAAAAGTCCCATATTTTGTTCCAAAAAGTACCAGTTAATCTTCTTAGTATAAATTTTATCTGATGCTATTTTGATTTGGTTATTAGTGGTTTTCAAAAAACGGTCAAGGAGTTTTTGTCGTAATTAATACTTGTAACTCTTTGATTTTTATTGCCGTCCTTTCTGGTATTCACATTATGGTAGCCACAGGTCTCATAGGCCCTCTAGAGTAAATTGTTTAATTCTTTTAATAGTTTGTTGAACGATATGTTGATATGTTAATTTTTTTATCTCTTCCACATTTGGTAGACAATTAAGTGAAAAATGTAGATGAGCGGGGTCGGAACTTAATGTGCAAACGCACATTACCGAGCGTCCTTGTTGAACGAAAAGATCAAAGGGAGTAAATTGGGTATAATGGCATTGGGTATTTTGGCACATTGGGTATTTTGGCATTGGGTATTTTGTCATTTAACCGTATTTTACTATTGCACAAGAACCAATTTAGAACCAATTGAAAAACTAAATTTCTGTATGAGCAATGATTTAAATCAAATCTGCCGTCTGTTTTTAACCTCAATTAGTGTATAGAAACGCGAAGGATGTTGATGTAATTAATAATCTATTGGTAATGAATTCTCCTTTAATTAAACGACAGATTAGAAACTATACTGGACAACGGTGAGAGTGGGGACGGGAAACACGAAAAATGCTGTGAAAAATAGGCTTTGTGAATAATGAACTCGAAAAAGTCTCTCGTGTGAAATAACACGATTTTTTCACACTCGTTTTTTTATGTGATCGAATGAAATTTACTTTAACGCTTGATGCAAATTTGACATTCGATCTTTCCATTACTGCCAGAATTCTTCGAACTTACTCATAAACGTCATAAAGAGACAGAGAGAATTATAAAAAGCCTGCAAAACATATCGGAGCAAACTTTGCCTGATTTTAATTTTGAAAAAAGTGATAAGGCACAGTAATGGCGAGAATGAGAACACAAGACAAGACATTAGCAATAAGGTGTTGTTTGCTTGACTGAATCTTGAGGTTTGTGTTTTTTTTCCAGATTAAAGGAGTTGGCAATATCAGTTGACAGTGAGCCTCTATCTTTATCTGGGAGAATTTCCCCTCTAATGCTGGCTTGTAATCTCAACTTCGAAGAAAGAATGTACAAAATAAAGGTATTATCATTCGCTATCAGTTTATGAGAATGTGACTGTTATTGTTTTCCGCTATTAAATCTAGAGATTAAGAAATAGACATTAAGCTGTTGGAAGATGATCCACAATGCGAATGAAACTCGTGTTGCCCTATTACCTTTGTTAATTGCAATTTTGGCCTAATTTGTTGTTCCTGAAACTCCTTAGATATTTTACTGCTTTGTATCATATAAAATGTTTTGTATATTGCATGACTGCTAAGATATTATTAATGACTTTAGTTATGTGTTCGACTGTGTAACTTGGGTCAATATCTTGTCTTTTCATGAAGTGTAGATTCCGACTAGGGGTAGAAAAATGAGATATCATCTTGACGCTTATTATTCTTACCCAGGAGCTTCTTCATTCCTTGGGGTGCAGTGCCAGACTTAGAGATACTTGGAAGCAGCTGGACAGTTTCCAATGGGAGTCGATTGGGGTGAACCAGGGAGTTTTCCTGACCAGTGTCCTCTTCAGACCACAAAGTGACAGACATGATTCATTAATGTGAGTGTAGAAAGAGTCATCTCACAACTCGTTACCGAAATAGTGTCATAGTTACCATCTCTTGTACTTTTTTTCTCATTTAAAAAGTTAAGCCGAGAAGAAAGACATTGATTTCGTGCGCCAAAAAAACTGAACTGCGATCTGAGCCAGGGCCACCAAGACAATGTGGACAGTAGTCTGATAAAACCGCTTCTACCCCAAAAGTTTTTGAAAACAGTTGACTGATCAGAGGTCATTTCGACTGGGACTTCAGCCTCGGTAACTTATGCTGGCTTCATCTTCTCCTATTTTGGAGTGCAAATAGGCATATAAAATGCAAGTGTATATTTGAATTAAACGTGTTGCGTGGACAATTTGTCAATAAACTGAGTCTAATTCTTCATGAATGACATTATTTGACAGTCCGTCAAGACCTGTTGATAAGGCTTCGTTTGGTGGTCCCAGTCCTAGAGTCGATAAGTCCAGGTTGATCCGAAAGCACTATGGAGAGTAATATCTTCCCTAGTTGAGATCTAGTCTCATTAAGATACACTCGGCCAAAAATTGTCCATGGAAAGACCGTTCTCGGCCAAAATGAGCTTGAGAAATAACTCTACCGAGTGTAGATTTAAAGAAAAACACATCAAAAATCACAAACTAACGAGTGTTTTTTTCAACAGGATGAAAAAAAATCATATAAACTCATCTAAAATCGTTTATTGCTGCGGCCACTTCAGATTGCTCTCTGGTCGAGTGAAGTGCGACTCACGAAAGGATTTCGGAGGTGTTGGGGGAGAGTGTGGGGTGGACCCTCTGCTTACAACCCTGTATGAGAGGGGGAAGCTTAGACATCACGACAGACTACACCAGAGACAGCTGAACAGACTCAACGTCGCTATAAGACAGGATAGACAACCTGAAACGTAAATTAAGTTAAATTGAAAGATTTTTCCCACAGTCCCTCTCTCACTCACACACATACACAACCACACAAACAAACACACATACACACGCACAGATAAACACATACACATCACCCACACGAACACCTTCCCAACATACAGACCACACACATATACCCACGTACCACATATATGCGTAGGATGTTAACAAAAGCAATAGTGTATATTGTTGTTGTTTTTGTGGATATAAAAATGTTTAAAAGAGTAATATGTGCATAAAACGGATTGAAGTTGTTGTAGCTGTCGCACAGAGCTGCAATTCGCAGGTAATTTTGGCGGGATACAGGCGCTTATTGCCGTTTTTAACTGGTACCCTAGTTGTATTTGTATCATAATATTAAATGGTTTATTAGTAGTTGAGTGTGACTGCCTATCCACAACTTGCTTGTGGTGCGGCAACTTTTCTAAATCTACGCCGTGGTGAATGACCTGCGGTCCCCGGGTTAAAGGGAACAGGAGGGGCATCGTCAACATCAAGGGAAAAAGTCAAAGAAGGCGGATTATTCTGTAAGGTGTGGTCGTGTAGGACTGATGGAATTAAGTCCAGCCATTTGGCTACCTCTTTACTGGTCTTTCCCACAAGTCAATTAATTTCAAGTCCGTGGTATTCTTACTGCAGTTGAAAAAGTGGTTTATGTCATGTGGTGCTACATCACATTTGGGACAGTGGTTATCAACATTTTCACAGTTCCTACTCAACTAAGAGTTTAGTAGGGGACAGTATCTAGTTCTCAGTTGTGCTAGTTGGATACGTGTGGTTCGTGGCAGCGTCTTTTCTTCCTCTGCTATCTTTGGTGGAGGTTTACCCAGTTGCTTGCTGTCTTTGTTCAACAGAGTATGGACCGTGTGTTGGTGGATACTTTTGAGCGCATCTCTGTATTCTTTGCAATTTAACTGCTCTTTATTGTTGGTGTGTTGCTTCACGCGGTCGCTATATCTGTCTTTTAGTTTCAGTTTTATGGGACGAAAACTGGTTGAAGAGGTTGCTTCATGATCAGCGCGATGGCTCTGACAACTGCCGGCTAAAAATTGCTCTGCTAACATTTCAGTGTGAGCCTTGACAGGCAGAATTGCAACCTCTTTGTTTAATTCATTGATGTTGGTCATTTTTACACAGTCAGTAATTATGCAAAAAGCAATGTTTTGTTGCGCTTGGAGATGGTTACAGTTTGTATTGCTGATTGTGGAAGCCCATACGGGAGCAGCGTAGTTTAAGTAGCTTTGTAAGTCACTGAGAGTTCTCTTTTGTGCATCCCAAGTCGCTACCAGCAATTTTCTTCAGTATGTAATTGTGCTTTTGTATTCTCTCTTTGGTAATTTTTTCATGTTCTCCAAAATTCAGCTCACTATCGAAGATAACACCAATTACTTTGACTTTGGACTTTTAATGGTATTGGTGAATTGTTGTTATTGAGGTGTGGATCAAATTTGGCCTCTTTGATTATGAACCCAGTTGCATCTGATTCTTCAGCAGACAATTTAATTTCTCTTGATTCTTGACAGTGGTGTAAAATATTAAGCCATGGAGTTTTCCTGTCACGTAATTTTTCAACCTGTAGTTTAGAAGTAGTTGAGGCTTTATCATCAGCGTAAGACGTGATGTTTGTACTTCTTGCTCATGCGGATGTTGAAGGGCATTGGCGATAATACATGACCTTGGGGAACACACTGCTTGACTTTTCTCTACTTTGTTTTATTATTATTATTTTCTTCGTAAAAAACCTGCCCTGTAAGTATAAAGCGACCCATCCTTTAGTGCTATTCGGTAGTAGTGCCTCGAGTATGTCTCTTTTGACACTATTGGTCACAACGGATTCAAATAGTCTCTGACATTCACTTAAATCAGACATTCGCTTTTTTATGCTTCATATATGACTCTATTTGATTACTGGAAAATTTTCCTATTAAAATCCGAGGACGAAAAACAAGTGTTTCCCAAAAAATTAGTATCCTTCTTGTATGACAACAAAGGAGTTATTTAAGATCTTCGCCCCAAAAAATCATGCTATTCGTTCATTGTCTTGTGTGGCAATTAGGAATCTTATGTTTGCTTCTTTGTTCGCAAGAAAATTTGTATTATGTTTAATTGACCTGGGCGCAAACACTCACCAGTACGCTTACGCGCTTCATATACACAAATACATCACACACAAACACCCACACAAACGAACAATCTGACACATACGCACACACATACCACACCTGCCACACATATTCTCACACGAACAAACACACCAAACAAACACCAATCCGCCAATACACACATATATACAGACACACCAAATACACACACACGATACACCAAACACACTCACAAACACATGAACACTTGTACTCACACTCACATACATAATTTGACGGACACACACACATAGACAGCACGCACATAGCACATACACCACACACATATACACACACACACACACAAACACACATAGAGATATTAGCTGAGAGCAAATCCACCCGCCCTAGGAAAGGCTTCATTGTTCACAGTGAAAACCTTTAGACATCGTTAAAAACATGCAATCGGTTTTTAATAAGGAAAGGTCAGGATTTGAACAAAACGAGCAAAATTTTTGGTGCTCGTTTTTTTTCAAAAGAAAATCAATTTTTTACGAGAATCCTATGAATACCAGTCAAAATGTATAATGGAAACTAAACTTTGTAACAATTTGTTCCAATCGAGTTTTTTTTATTGGATAATTTGAATTTGAAACGGTTATGATTGAGCTGTGCTGTATATAATTGTCAGTATATTCACGCACACTACCTATGCTTTAGAAATTCTTATGAAAGCATTTCTGTTTTTGAGTGATCAGAGATGAATTCGAGCGCACTTTAAGCACACATCAACTGTCGGGCACTGCTGAATCTGATCAGAGGCACTTTCGGTCTTGGACGGTCCCGGGTCGAGGTTTGGCAAAGAATATACGTGAGAAATGCGGTGAAATGCAGTAGAAACAAAATTTTCTCTACGTCTTTCTTCCATCGTTTTGCGGTAATTGCGGCGCATCGCGGTGAATTGTTGAATTTTACCGCATTCAACCAAATTTTTACAAAAACTAAGCTTCCGTACACGGTTCGAACCTACTGGAGTTTTACAGCTTATTTTTCCACTGCGCCATCTGTAACATACTTCTATGATTTTACTTGTGAATTTAAATCAGATTCAATTAACGTTATGTAAAACAAATGCGGTGAAATTTTGTACGAAATGCGGTGAAACTTTTGTAAGAAATGCGGTGAAAGTTTTTTTCACTATATTCACCGCAATCAGCGCATTTCTTACAAAAATTCACCCTAAAATTCTCCGCATTTCTTACAAAAATTCAACCGAAAATTTTGAAACCGGGTTCGATCAAAACAACTTCGAGCGCACAGCTCAGCCTGGGAGATATTAGCGTAGTAGCAGAACCCCAAAAAAATTGGAGCAAATTTTGCGGAGGATTTGAACATTTTATTCCGCAATCTTTCCAGGCTAGATAGACCGCTTAAACCAACCACTCATGTGACCACTGATCAGAATTTTATTAAAACAAGCGACCTCAGATTTGACAATCTCAGACCAGATACAAACTCTGATCAAACTATCCGAGACCAAAAATATCCTCGCTTCACACCTTTCCACGCCCAAGTAACCACTCATCATAAATTAGCCAGTCGGTTGTTCAAGTTTTTAGCGTTCTATCGGCTGTCAAGACCCTGTAATATCCAGCAATAATTTCCCCCACGTGCACCCAAATATGTTCTTAAAAGAAGTTGCTTTTGCTAGATTTTAGTTTTTTGGTTTGTAACGTTTTATATCGTTCTGTCCACTATACACGGTACAATATGATAATTTTAGCTTCCATGAGATCTTGACTGAGCTTCAGAAACACAAAATTGAACCTGAAGAATCAAATTCTGCTGTTGAAGTTTCACCACAGCCAATTACTGACTCCACGGTGAATGAGACAATCAAGAGTGAAGGAAGAAAATTGAGTTCAGCTGACATTGGGTCACACAAATCACTTCCACCTATCGGAATGCAGAGATCGCATTCAGTAAGATTTCACTCTATGACATTATTCCTAAGATTATTTCTATGACATAATTCTACCATTTCAAAATTATAGCATTTCAATTCTGTTTAAAATTGTCTCAGATTTCTGTTCCGGACTTATATGCGCTCTAAATCAGGCCTTCTGATCAAATTTTCCCAGGCCAGGTTTACCCAGGGACATTAGTGTGTGACTATAGTCAACATTTTGTTCCAGATTCCAGATAGGGCTCACGGGCAGTGCTGCCCTTATCCCGCCACATTTTGGTCCCGAATAAGACCTCTCCATTGCTTTCTGTTCTGGGCTGTTTCCTTGCACAGGTCGAACCATTCAGTCTCCCATTTCTTCGCTGACATTTTCGGTGGTTTGATATGCTTCTTTACTTCGTCACGAACGATTCTTCGCCAGGTCTTGCGTATGCCGATGTGTTATTGTGACCAATGTTCTCATGCAACGGGAGCTAAGAATGCATTGATGTGGGCTCGAAGGTGCATTACATCGTAGAAAGTAAATATAATTATTAGTAGCAATATTACATTCCCATAAAACTGTCTAGAACAGCCTAAGCTTTGATTTCAAGTATGAATCAGAAACCTAAGTTTTGTAGGGAACCTGCATCTGATGTGTGAGTATCAATCTGCGATTATGATTCTAATTCCTCAATTATTAACACGGAGTACTTATATCCAGTTATTTATCAATTATAGCTTCCTTCATCTCTGTCTATTTCACAGTTTGTTACTATGTTGAAATTTGAATATTGACAAATTCGAGTAAAATTACTCGTACAGAATGAATGTGATAATCCGAAACGATCCGGAGCAATGCCATATGGTTATTACAAACCTGGGGCCACTAAAAGAGAGGATCGCAAATCGTGGCCCGCAACAGCGCAGTCAAAGCAAGACTAAATATTTAGAATTCAATTTGCGGAATTTTTCATTAACATCAATGTAGAAATGGAATTTCTATATTAAGATAACTTAAGAAAATTAAGAAAACTTAAAAGCTTAAGAAATTATAGCAAAGTACTAAAAAGTACTATTCTTGGGTTATTTCTCAGAAGTTTCGAATTAATTAATAATGAAAGAATTATGGCTAAGTAAGTTAGAACTGTATAAGCGGTTTATTGAACAAATATTGATTTTGATTACTAATGACAGTTCTGACTTAGTGTAAATTGAACGGATTTAGAACCTTCAATGAAACCTAAGAACTCTCAGCTCAAATTAGAGGTTGTTTACCAAATTGGGGATAAAATTAATACAACCATGTAATTTTTTGGGACTTTTTCGCATATGACTAGTTTATAAAAAGAAATCGGACGAGATTATGTCTCTATTATTTACTTTTGCGGAGTATATATACCGCTTAATTTTCGTAGATTTTTAGAGCATCTTTTCAATTTAATTTTCTAAGTGAAGTCTTTCCTTTCTGTTGGTATGACAGAGAGTGCGTAGTTAGATTTCGGCTTGTTTTTGATATATTTTGCTCAGTAGGCATAAGTACTAGAAGTTAGCTTGTGTAAGTTAACTTTTTCTAAGTCAAGGATTGTGCCACCTTTTCTTTATAAGTTAGTTAGGGCAGAAGGTTTTTAAGAAAATTGAAGTCGCCTAAAGGGCTAAGTTAGAGAAAAGCAATACTTAGGAATTATATTCAAAACATTTTGGAATTTAGAGGCTATGGTCCCCGAACCACCTTTGCTGAAAATTAAAATCTACATTGGCGACAGAGATGGGATTAGTGGATTAGAGAGGGATTAGGGAAAGGGAGATATGTTAAGATTATTGCTTGTTTTTTTAACGAATAAATGAATGGTGTTTAACATATAGTCTTCTTTTGTTTTCTTATACTCGTCTCTGTGCTTTTTCAGTGATGAGTTACTTGTTCGAGATTTGATCTAAAAGTCGTCATCATAGCAAAAGCCTAGATTCCCTGTTTAAATCAATTGTCGACTGAAACAATCGGTTAATCGCCCCGGAAAACGATAGATGTCCGGACACGGTTATACAAAGGGCAAATCTTTGAACGCTTTTGTTATGAACGTCTTAAAAAGAGTAGTCTTTATCGACCCCGTTTCTTGATTCTTAATTAACTTGCTAATTTACGATATTCGTTATTTTCAACAGTATTAGTGTTTCCTTTGTTTCAACTTTTCTAAGTTCTTAGGATTATTCGATGGAGTTGGTGTAAACTCAGCGATCGAACAGAGAATTAGAAAAGAGCCAAGATAAACTATCTAGAATACACTTTGATTGGTACCAGCTTTGATTTAGTCAGAAAAAAGGTCTCTAGTAAGTTTGCAGTCTTTTATTTGTATGTAAAACGTCTAGGAGTTAGGGTTGTTCTTAGTTCAGAACACACCAGAGCTACTCCAACTTATAGATGGTTTTAAAGAGATCACTCCCCTAATAGGTAATAATTGTTAAGTGACTAGGAGATTCTTAAAGGAGATATATCGCAATATTGGTGCATAAGTCTGCAAAGTTTAGTTTTTTTTTCAGTTAGATCTGCGGTAAAGCAAGTTCGAATCTACTTTTGTGTACGTTGACACGGTTAGATTTTTTCAAGGAGAGTTATTTTCTTTCTTGCACGTTGACAACATTCAAAACAATTTTTATAGTGGCTGGTGCGCCGCAAATTTTTTTTACTTGCCAACACATGCATTGACTGTTTCCACCGAAGGACAAGACAAAAAGTGGCGATGAGTTTCAACGAAGGGCATAATAGGTGCTCACCATAGATCTACGACAACATGTTAACCAATATCGTCAGAATCATCTTCAAACAAGAACTAGAACAACAGACAATCACCACTCGAAGGGGTTCAGCGCACTCTTAGGCGGGTTTGGAGAGTTCCCAAATGCCAGCTGTGACCCAATGAGTTGATTCGTACAGTAGAACTATATTGTACAAGGCAACAATGTGGTGCTGAGGAGAGCAAGACTTTGATTGGGTAATGCATTGAAACATTTGTAGTTCTATAGATTGTCGACCATTGAACAGATTACAGACACACGGAGAGAAACTAACAAAACGACTGTTTTACAGTTGATTCTAACTAAAGTGCAGTGTACAATTTCTGTTCATGTCTATTTCTTGTACTTTATGTTTTTTAACTATTCGGGAGAATAGTTAAGTCCAAGAGGATAGTTTTGAAATGGAATTTCTATTTTAAGATGTCTTAAGAAAATAAGGGAAACTGAAGAATTTATAGCAAAGCACTAATCTTAGGTTATTTCCCGGAAATTTCGAAATAAATTATAATGAAAGAATAATGGCTAAAGAATTAAGAACTTTATGAGCAGTTTATTGAACAAATGTTGATTTTGATTAACAATGACAGCTCTGTTAGAACCTCTAATTAAACCTAAGACTTCTCAGATCAAATTAGAAGTCACTTACCAAATTGGGGATAAGCTTAATTCAACCATGTGATTTTTTGGGACGTTTTTGCAAAACATTACTTTACAAAATAAATTCGGACCTGGTTATATCTCTATTATTTCCTTTTGCGGAGCATATATACAGCTTGATTTTTGTAGATTTTCAGTTCAAACTTTTTTTAAATTTAATTTTGTAAGTGAAGTCTCTCCTTTCTGTTGGTAAGACAGAGAGTTCGTAGTTAGATTTCGGCCTGTTTTGATATATTTTTCTCAGTAGGCATAAGTACTAGTAGTTAGCTGGGGCAAGTTACCTTTTTCTAAGTCAAGGATTGTGCCCATTTTTCTTTATAAGTTAGTTAGGGCAGAAGGTCTTTAAGAATATTAAAGTCGCCTATAGGGCTAATTTAGAGAAAAGCAATACTTAGGAATTATTTTCAAAACTTGTTGGACTTTAGAGGCTAAGGCCCCCAAACCACCGTAGCTGAATTTTAATTTCTACAATCAACATTCATTGTCAAATTGTAACTCTTTGGCATTAAATCTTCAAAAATGTTACGCTAATAAATCAAATACAGCATTGGTTAGTGAAAAACTTCATTTATAGCGAACCAACTTTTTCACTTTTGATTTCTTTTCACTTTTAATTTATAGCGAACATTTTTTTATAAAGTTACACCAGATAAATTACAAATTTGCAAAAGGTTTGGCATAAGCCAAAATGCAATGATAGCGAATGCAGTGATAAATGCGAGATGCTCAATTTCTTATCGGCTGCTTTTTCTACGTATACTTCAATTTTAAAACGCATTTTCGACCTGAAATCAGCGTTTGTCAGCTCATCTTATATATTAAATGAGTGACAGTTTATAGGGCTGCGTGTTTAAGAGCTTTGAGTGGCATGTTTAAGAGACCTATAGAACAAGCATAGTTAGGGGGACTCGTTATTAGAGGTCAATGCCCGAAAATACATGTACAAATGTCCGAAAAAGTGTTTCAAAAAGGTCAATGACCGAAAATATCCAGAATAAAAAAAAGTCAACGACCGCTAACAAAAGTGCTCTAAAACGACTGATGATCGAAAATGGGACATTGGTAGAAAGGCCCTGATGAGTGGTTTATGCAAATTGTAGATTGGTAAGTGAAGAAAGCCATGATTCAAAAAAAATGAGGAGGGGAAATGCTCTCTAGTTTCCTCTCGCTTTTCTTTTCATTAACTGCTTTATTTGCCAAAGCTCGTTTGTCTGTTGGAACCTTTTTTTGTTTCTCTCTAGTTTCTTTTCTCTCAAAATATCTTTTCTTTCTGTTTGATTTTTATTTATTTAATTAATCTTTTCTTTCCGCTATTTTATATCTCTATTATTTTTCTCTCGTCATTCCTTTTCTAAATTTCTCTCCTGCAGCAAATCTTTTCTGATTTTTAAAACTTTTCATCCTTTCTGTTGTTTTCTATCATTCTCTTTGTTTTTTTGTTCATTTTTTCTCATTTTTGTTCTTTTTCAACCCTCTCAAATAAAACCGGATGCAGTTCTTGTAAATGTTCCAGTCTTCATTGTTATGCAAATTTTTTGGTGAAATGTTTTTGCTTTTCGCTCTGGAACACTTCTTCAATTTCAATTCTCGAGGGAACTTTTTACGCTTGACTGGATGATTTTGCGAGATGACCCTGATAGCCGAGTGATTAATACGCCCGTCTTCCATACAGGAGAGCGCGGGATCGAACGCGTCTGTAGTCGGAACTTCGTTTCACAGGTACAAATGTATCAAGGACACAACTTCCTCTGAACTCAACTTTGCTGCCTGCGTTAGAGGTCAGTCGTTTTATTTAATCTTTCCTTTCTATCTTTCATTCCTTCTATATTACTTTTTGTTTTTTTTTCTATCTTTTTTCGTTTTTTTCTAATTTCCTCTTTGGTTAAGTATTCATTTCTATTTGGTTTCCGTTTTTATTCAATCTATTTTCTTGCATTCTATCTTTTGTTATTTTCTATTCTTAGGTTTATTCAATTTTCCGTTTCCTGCTTTTTTCTGTGTTTCTTGGTTTTGTTCTTTTTTCTGCTGTCTCCTTTTCGTTCTCCTATTTTTTATCTTCTTTTTTATCATTGCTTTATTCTATGGGTCTTTTCTCCCTTCTTAAATTTATAAATCTTTTTTCTCTGAACAATTATCTTCTCTCATTTTTCTTTTTCGTTCTTTTTAGTTTTCTTCTTTCTTGCTTATGCTACTGATTTGTCTTCATCTTTTTTTATTCTTTATCTCTTTTCATTTTTTTTTTGTATTTTTAGGGACAGTTTTTTACTTTGCTTTTTGGCTTCTTTTCTACTTTCAAATCTTTCTTGCCTTTTTCTGCACTTATCTTCCTTTCATTCCTTTCCATTTTATTTTTGATTTTTTTCTCATTCAATAACCTTTTCAAGTTTCTCTTCTTGCTTTAACAGTACTTTTATAGTTTTTTGTTCTGTTCATTTTTCCTATCTCTGTTCTTCCTTGTTCTTTTTCTTTCTCCGCGTCTTGTTTTTTTCCATTTCTCTCTTCTTGCTCTTGTTTGTTTTAATCTGTATTTGTATTATTTTTTTGACCATTTTTTGCCTGATTTGGCTCTTTCTTTGTTTTTTTGTTGTGCTTTCTTTTTTCTCCTTTTCATTCCTCTTGTTAAAATAGCCTGTCTGTTTTTTTTCATTCTTTGACTCATTTCCATTATCCATTATATTTTTTATAAACTTTTTTTCATCTCTTTGTTCTTTCTCGTGCTGTGGATAAAAATTAAATTTTGATTTTCATGCGCTATGAAATTGTGGGTAAAATGTTTTGCATCTAAACAGCCTGTTTAAGGGTATCGCGATTGTGGGCCTGCTAGTTTTTAACGAATTTTTCCTTGCTTCTAATGTAGCAACTGAAGTGAGTTCGTTGAAAACAAAAGAAATCATAATTTATTCAATAATTTTTTGTTCCACTTCAACCTAACTTGAGCTTTTTCCAGCGCAATATAGCGGATGGTTATGGTCTGATATCTTACACAATATTCTCAAAAACTCTGGAATGAAAAAGATTGGCACAGTTACTAAAAAGAACGCTTCGATGCCAGAACAAATAAGCGCCTAAATAGAAGACTAGAAGTCTGGATTTTAATATGGTGCAGTCTCTGGAAATTTATCCAGCCACATGGACAACTTCGGCCTCACCGAGTCGAACAATTTTTGAAGTCACACTATGTTCTAACTACAGGTGTTCATGAGTATGGAATGGTCTGATCAGAGGAGGGTAAAAGTCTGATAAAAAGGTCTAGTTAGAGGTTGGCTGAGTCTAGAACCGTAACTTGGGCCGCCTTGCCTTGATCAGGGATCACACGAAACCATCGATGACCTTATTATTCAAATCTTAGAACGGGCTCAAGCCTGGAAGGTCTTGACAATAGCATAGTTTGTAATCTATAGGGCTTCTCGTCAAAGAACCTCGTCTGCTCGACACGAAATAGTTATTAGTGGTTTACCTCTTTCCCGTTCAAGCCTGGGTTTCCCATTCAGGTTACTGATCTACTGGCTATCTACTCTGAACAGCACACTTCAGCTTTCCGGAAGAGAGCCAAAGTGCCTACACCTCCGAGGGTCACGCCTTCTCCCACCGATATGGCAGTCGCAGCCAGTGCATTGGGGACAGCTGGCCCAAATAACGGTATGCCAGCTATGGTGCTGCCTCGCAGTGCAAGGCGGAAGATGAATGCCTTGGCAGCTATGGGTGGTACGTTTGTTTGTTCACTTGTTTAGAACTTTTGATTTTTAACTATCAATAGAGATTGTTGGTCTTTTGTTTCGTGTAATTAATTGAACACTCAAGCACAGACTAACCAATCAGGGACAATAAATCACTATTTTATAATATATAGCTGTGCTGATGCTATAAATAAACAAAAAAACTCCGATCAGACTAAAGTGTGATCGGATGCCTCCTCTGATCAGACTCTTGTACGTTCTCAACCACCTTTGATCAGATTACAGTGCACTCGAGGCCATCTCTAATCATACCAAAACAGGCCGAAGTGACCTTTGATCAGAATGAAGTTCCAGACCCGTGTCCAGACTTTCCTGCGCTCTAAGATTATCATAGAGCTTAAAATTGACTTTCAGACTTACCATAACTTTTTTATATGTATGCACAACTCCTGGTTGTTAATAGAGCGTTCTTTCCTTCGAGGAGTTATTTTCTCCGCCTTTTTAACGGTGTTCAAGCCGCAGAAATGTATCATATTATTGATAATCCCTAAAGGCAATAAACGGATCCGAATTTTTAAACTCCTAAACTTGGTTGGTAATTATTATTACATCTTTCAAAGCTGTCGGATTGCATTAATTATAATGAGATAAAAAAGCACTAAGCAGGTCAAACTAGCGCCTTTCCTCGAAGGATTCTTCCAATACCTGACAAAATATTTCCCATAACCTTAAAAAGTATCATCTGTGTGTCAACATGCGTCAAATTTGCGAGTTTGAGAAAAACCCATGGATAGTAATCATTAGTCCCATTCTAACACAAAATAGATTATAACATCGAGTTTTGGCCATGACAGTTTTTGCAGCTGTTATGGTTCCATGTCAAGACCCATGAGCCGCTAACGCATAGCCATGGCTGAAATTCATGACCAACGGCGCTAAATGCGTTGATCTTTAACAGTCAAGTGTGACGAGTGGAGGTTATTTTTTTTAAACAAGTAAATTGAAAATATAACCCAGAGGTTAAATATTACAAGTTTAAAATTATATAAACAAAATCAATACAATGTTAAAAATCAAAATTAGTGGTTCCGTTTTCTAAAGGTAAAAATAACTTTTGAAGCCACCAACGTTCCTTTCCAACGGTACATGTTTGAATTGTTGGAGCAGATGCTGTTTTAACATGCGTTTAAACTTTGATTTTGATCTGATAGTCCGGACATCACGCGGAAGTTTATTCCTCTTTTGGATGCTTCCTTTTTGTATTGATCGACTGCTCGACCTTAAGAGAATTAGCTGTTCAGTTCTGTTGTTTTTTCTTGCTAAGACATTACCACTTAGACAAAAACTCTCAGTGCCGTGTGTTTTCAATAATGAAATATCATTCCTAAGTTTTGAAACATTCATCTGGCTCATTAAAAGTTCTGCAGGCAAAATGTCAGATTTTACTAAGAGATCTGTAGATCTCTCAAACTTTTTTCTCAAATAGCGAACATTAATACCCCCATTGATTTGTCGATTAATTCGCTGCATTGCAGAGAAATTCAAGTTCTGAAAAAATAGAGCACTGAATGTTAAATGAGAAAGGACTAGGGATTTGAATAGCATCAATCGTGCTTCCAGAGGTAACTGATAACGTATTTCGTTGGGTTTTTTCGTAAAGGTGTTTTTGTTGCGGATTTTTTCCCTCTTTTAATTAGGTGTGGATTTTTCGGAAAACTCATATATTTGGTAGTGATTAAACAGAATGGCAACTACATAACTACAAGAACAATAACTTTAAAATAATTTTTTCTCAGAAGCTTTGCATTAACAGGACTTTCTGTCTATTCTAGTTCTGCTTCACTCCTAGTTTTGTTGTTAAGACTTTGTCATGACGTTTCTTTGTTCTTTGAGTTTGGTGAGGAGTTTGGCCAAGAAATTTTTTTTCATGCAGTCGTTTTTAGAACATTAGTAATGTAATTCAAGTCAGAAGAAACAGAGGAAGAATGAGTGTAGGCAACAAAACCTTGCACACATTAACCCCAGTTTTCAAGTAGGTGTAAAATCTCACAGAAAGAGGCCCCCAAGGATATCTACCCCTATGTTACCAATGAGCTTCGGTCGTGTTCCTTTGTGATTTATTCTTAACAAATTCATATCAATTTCCACAAACCGCTGCTACATGGCCATTACCCTCGAGTCCCAATCAAATGCGCTAAATGTGCAGCTCTTTAACAGTCAACTAGGGTTTTATTTCCATGGGGTATTTTTCCTTGGGGTGTATTTTTTCTTATCTAATGTTGGATGTCGGGTGGTTTCTTCCGTGCTTTTTTTTCTGAAACCTGGAAGGAAAACTTGCATGGAGCAAGCTGTTTTTTTTGAAAAATAAAAGAGGAAAGCACATAATTGATGGCATAGTCGAAAGAAATTGAAGTTGAAATAATGTCTTAATGTTTATCTTTCGTGCATCAGAGTTGAACAATTTTGTTTCCATATGATTTTTAGCTCGACCTCCGGTGGCTGGAGGAAAAGGCCAATTTGGTAAGAAACTGAGTGTGTCAATGAAAGTTGCAGCAGATGGAACCAAGTCACCCATTAGCAGATCCAAGTCTCCAATCAGCGGGGCTAGATCACCCAAATTAATAACTGGAACCAAAGTGGGTGGAGTTTCCATGAACTCCATGTATGGAGGTTAGTATTCTACTCGAGGAGTGTACATTGTAAAAAACATTTGTCGGTGTAAAAGAAAAATTTCCATCCAATAAAGAAAACACAATGGAAATGATTAATCAGTAATATTTCTTGGCTCAACATTTCAGATAATTTTGTGAGCTCTTGTCAGAATGAAATAGCGTGTTTGATTTTCTCACAAACAAGATTAAGTCACAAGGATGTAAGTCTAAACCAATGGTGAAAAATACTCTCATATAATTATAATTTATGTTTTTTATGTTATGTATTCTAAATAGTTTCTTATAATTGGTTTATGAATTGAAGTAGAAGCCTAACTAGGCTAAAGGATAAAATCGGAAAAAAGATAAACTTTCAAAAATTAAAGTATAATTAATTCTCAAAAAAGATGAGCGATGAACAATCTTTACCAATGCAGTACTTGTTGGGTGTTGGGTAATGAATTTTCGCGAGCAACAAATAAGGGTTTTCAATCAAGCTACACACAAAACGGAATAAATTATGGAGAATTAAAACAAATTTTTAATATGTAATGAACAGATTAAAATGGTGTCCTGATTTCGAGGGGGAAAATGCTGCAAAGTAGACCGTATAGGATGTAAGTTAGGTTGCTCATCATACACAATTCTTAGTAGTCATACTAGGTCATATATGATTCCTTGTATTCATACAAGGTCATATATGGTTTGTATGATTTCTTAGCAGTCATACAAAGATCATATATGGTTTCCTAGAAATAATACAGGGATCATCCACGGAAATATATATATTTTTATATATTTTTATTCCACTTTTTCTATTCCCATTTGATTCTTTGCGTGAGCTAAAAGAACAACTTTACAATTTTAACACTTTCATTAAACAAATTTGACGTTATATGCAAATGAGCATTTATAGGTATAAACTGGCTGCAGCGAATACCAAAACTTTAATTTATGTGCCCAGCCCTGCCAATGACATGTACCCTTGAATCTCTTGGCGGATCACAAAGTGATGCCAGGGAATCACATAATTTGATTCCTTGCCGAATAAAAACTTGAAAAAAACTCGGTAAAAAAATAGAAAAATAGACGTATTATTCTTCGTATTCGTACTAGGATCATGTATGATTTCTTTGCTGTCATGCAAGGTTCATAT